>NC_092738.1:25868480-26168480 GCF_047496885.1 Scyliorhinus torazame | reverse complement strand
GGAAATGAGGCCTTGTCGAATTATCGGAAGACGATTATGTAACTGGGGAATAAAGTCCTGTTGCATAACGCCTTCTCTCATAGACAGGATGTTCTGTCTCAATGACACCCTCCAATATTTTGTCAAATAAAATAACGCCCCCCCCCAACGGAATCTTTTTCAGATTATGTTGCCATGGGCAACAAGAGCACTGCCCTCTTGGCCTGTGCAGGCTTAAAGGTGGACAGATATCCCAATGGGATAAAAGGACATCTCTTTTTCTCCCCCCCTCCTCTCCCCAAACTTTCTCCGAGCTGCCCCGGAAAGCTTTGATTGCCGTTGGCAGGGTTACAGTGGCAGTACCCCAGAAATCAAGGGGAACCTGGATTCGAATCCCACCATGGTAGGTAGTGGAATATGAATCCAATAACGATCTGGAATTAAAAGTCTAATGATAACCATGAAACCATTGCCAATAGTTATTAAAACCCATCTGGTTCACTAATGTCCCTTTAGGGAAGGAAATCTGCCGCCCTTGTAGCATTGTTTCAAATATACTCAATAACTAGTCAAGCAGAATGGTGGTGCAGTGGTTTGCAAATTCATCACCTTGAACAAAACAAAAACAGACCTGCACCTTTCACAATCCAAACATTGCAAAGTTTTACAGCGAACCAAGCACTTTAAAGTGTACTCTCTGTTGCAATGTCGGAACTGGAAATTGGGCATGAGGTCGATAAGTGTACGAATGTTGATGGTAATAATGCTGAATGCCACCAACATTGAGTCCCATTCTTAACCAGGGCATTGGAGAAACATCAAGCGACATCTCCCGCAGGAAACATTCAGAGCACATTTCCTAACCGGCAGTTCCAGCGGACGATGGAGGACATTTCGGAGCAGGATAGAAAATAGAGGTCACTCCGCCCTCCGACCCTGCTCTGCCATTCAATTTGATCTTGGCTCATCCTCTATCGCAACACCATACTCCCGCACTCTTTCCCCCGTACCCTGTGGCGCCTAGAGTCAAGAAATCTATTTCCTTCTTAAATATATTCAATGACTTGACCTCCACAGCCTTCTGTGGGCAAGATTTCCACAGGTTCACCACCCTCGGAGTGAAGAGGTTTCTCCTGGTGCCCGTCGCCCACTCAACCAGGGCGCGCGGAGGCGGGAGGGGGAGAAAGTATGTGCATGGGCAAATACTAAAGATAACAAGTCCAAAAATTAGATAATTGTCGCATCAGCGAGAGGCGTTTACAAACAACATTTCCTTCCAGTAGCACAAGATAATATATGTTGAGTATAATTTCCATATGTCAAGTAGAATGTTCTTCAGGAGTTAATATTCTGCTTCTTTGATGGTGCGTTGAATCAATATTTGCTCGGGTTATTATCGGAGGCTGAATCTGATCTGGTGGTTTGCCACTGAAGATGATGCAGAAGGACATGGGAAGAACAACACTCCTTTTGAATGTGCACCACAAAAGGAAACTAACAGGAGTGGGTGTTAGGAAGCCAGAAGTTTGGAGATGATCGTCCTGTGAGTTCACCTCCAGTGCTGTCTTTAATTAGATCCATTTGGAAATTGCCCTGGAATTCCGAGATAATTCCAACGTGCGGGACTCGGAGCAGACTTGCAGGAAATGAACGCCATTGTGACTCACCCTCCGAAAATAAAAAACAGAGGCCGATTAGCTTAAGGTTTACTCAACATGTGTGAGCGTATTAACTTTGCACCAAAACATCAATAACTGCTCCCATCTGCTGCAGACAGGCTTGTTGGGATGTTATGTGTCCTGACATGAAACGCAGTAAGGACAGGGTCAGTTTAAGGCTGTATTAATCATCCCCCTGGTCCGTTCCAAGAGTTCTATAAATCAAGCAGCATAAGTCATGAGAACGTCTTTTGAGAAATCTTAAAATAAAGACAAAAGGAGCTTGATTTTCATGTGCGTTTTATGAAAATACACTGATGGGCTTTGTCCTTGTCAGATAAAGATACGGTAAAGTCGCCAAAGTCCCAGATGACCATAGGCTGTTTTCCCCTTTGAGGGGGAGAGCTGATTGGTGGTGATTTAATCTGAGGATCACCACACCTCAGACGAGGGGCATGGTTGAGAAGGTGGAGCCCTCATGAATAACTTTGAGATAACACATGAAGCCATGTCAAGCCAAGAAAATCCACATGAGAATTGGTAGATCCAATTCAGGTGGGAGCTATAAAATAAATGGCAGAACCATCAGGAGCATAGAGACACAGAGAGATCTGGGCATGCAGCTCCACAGATCCTTAAAAGTGGCAGCAAAGGTGGAAATGGTGGTAAAGAAAGCATATGGCATGCTTGCCTTCATCGGAAAGGGCATTGAGTATACAAGTTTGCTAATTATGTTACAGTTGTATAGCCATGATGTGGAGATGCCAGCGTTGGACTGGGGTGAGCACGATAAGAAGTCTTACAACACCAGGTTAAAGTCCAAGTGGTTTGTTTCGAATCACTAACTTTCGGAGCACTGCTCCTTCCTCAGGTGACTGAAGAGGTGGGTTCCAGAAACATTTATATAGACAAAGTCAAAGATGCAATACGATACTTTGAATGCAAGTCTTTGCGGGTAATTAAGTCTTTACAGGTCCAGACGGAGCAACTGGAGAGAGGGATAATCACAGGTTAAAGAGGAGTGAATTGTCTCAAGCCAGGACAGTTGGTAGGATTTTGCAAGCCCAGGCCAGCTGGTGGGGGATGAATGTAATGCGACATGAATCCAAGGTCCCGGTTGAGGCCGTACTCGTGTATGCAGAACTTGGCTATAAGTTTCTGCTTAGCGATTCTGCGTTGTCGCGCGTCCTGAAGGCCGCCTTGGAGAACGCTTACCCGGAGATCAGAGGCTGAATGCCCTTGACTGCTGAAGTGTTCCCCGACTGGAAGGGAACATTCCTGCCTGGTGATTGTCGCGTGATGTCCGTTCATCCTTACAGTTGTATAGAACGTTGGTTAGGCCACATTTGGAATACTGTGTCCAATTCTGGTTACCGTACTACCAGATGGACGTGGAGGCTTTGGCGAGAGTACAGAGGTTTACCAGGGTGTTGCCTGGTATGGAGGGTATTAGCTATGAGGAGAGATTGAATAAACTGGGATTGTTCTCCCCGACGGAGGCTGAGGGACGACCTGATAGAAGTTTATAAAATTATGAGGGGTATAAATAGGGTGAACAGTTGGAGGTTTTCTCCCAGGGCGGAAATGACAATTACAAGTGGGCACAAGTTCAAGGTGAGGGGGGGATAGGTTCAGTGGAGATGTCAGGGGAAGTTTTTTTACACAGAGGGTGGTGATGGCCTGGAATGCACTGCCAAGTGAGGCGGTTGAGGCAGACACGTTGGTGACCTTTAAGACTTATCTGGATAGACACATGAACAGGCTGGGTATAGAAGGATACAGGCGGTTGGTCTAGATAGGTCATGTGATCGGCGCAGGCTTGGAGGGCCACAGAGCCTGTTCCTGTGCTGTACCGTTATTTGTTCTTTGAGAAATTGCCATTAATGTCTAATTTATAAACAACTCTATTTCCATTCATGCTGAACAGAAAACAACAAATTGTGATTAATCCATGTGGTATTTATTTATGCCCTCTCACTCAATTCACATCTATCTGTCTCTAAGTGTGGTTGGTTGGGACAATGCTAAGGACTCCACGGGTTCTGTTCAGCTGGGAAGTCGGTGGGGGGGGGGGTGGTTTTGAGGTGAAGATTGGTCCTCAGGGTTGTGTCCTTGGCCCAACCATCTTCAGCTGCTTCATCAATGACCTTCCCTCCATCATAAGGTCAGAGGTGGGGGTGTTCGCTGATGACTGCACAATGTTCAGCACCATTTGCGACTCCTCAGATAATGAAGCAGTCCCTGTCCAAATGCAGCAAGACCTGGACAATATCCAGGCTCGGGCTAGCAAGGGCAAGTTACATACGGGCCACACAATTCTGCGGCGAGTAATTTGCTTCCTGGCTCCCCAAAGCCTGTCCACCATCTACAAGGCACAAGTCAGGAGTGTGATGGAATACTCCCCACTTGCCTGGGTGAGTGCAGCTCCTACAACACTCAAGAAGCTCGACACCATCCAGGACAAAGCAGCCCCGCTTGATTGGCACCCCATCCACAAACATTCACTCCCTCCACCCAGCCGCTGGGACACAATCCTGGAACTCCCTCCCTAACAGCACTGTGGGTGTACCTACACCACATGGACTGCAGCAGTTTCAAGAAGGCAGCTCACCACCACCTTCTGAAGGGGCAATTAGCGATGGGCAATAAATGCTGCCGAACCCAGTGGTGCTCACACCCCATGGATGACTTTTTAAAGGAATGGTCAACATGATCACCCACATGCTGTAATCTGCCTGGGAATTCTGTCAATGCCGCAATGTCGCAGCCTCCCACTTTCTGTGCGGTATTAATATTTTAGTCACGACTTTGGTCTGTTTGAATTTTTCAGGCTGGAGGGGCGAAATTCTCCGTTATCGGCGCAAAGTCCGCCGATCGGCGCAAAAAACGGCGAAAATCCGACTTGCGTCACGTCGGAAAAATGGGTCGAAAGTCTCCGGCCCGAAATGGGCTAGCAGCGACGTAACGGGATCCGCGCTTGCGCACGTGGTTCACGCCGTGCAGCGTCATACGCGCCGCACGGCGTGACGGCTCATAAGGCCGCGCTGCTCCCCCCCACCCGACCGGAACACCCGACCGGACGGCTGGCCGCCACTCAGCCCAGAGGTTCGAGTCACGGGATGTGGAGGCGCTCCGGGACGCGGTGGAGCAGAGGAGGGACGCCCTGTATCCCGGGCACGGCCGCAGAGTTGCCCCACGCCACAGCCGGCGTCTGTGGAGGGAAGTGGCAGAGGCCGTCACCGCTGTGGCCCTGACACCACGGACAGGCACCCAGTGCCACAAGAAGGTGAACGACCTCGTCAGAGCAGGCAGGGTGAGCCTCCCCCATATCCCCCCCTCCCCCATATCCCCCCTCCCCCATATCCACCCTCCCCCATATCCCCCTCCCCCATATCCCCCCTCCCCCATATCCCCCCTCCCCCATATCCCCCCTCCCCCATATCCCCCCTCCCCCATATCCCCCCCTCCCCCATATCCCCCCCTCCCCCATATCCCCCCCTCCCCCATATCCCCCCCTCCCCCATATCCCCCCTCCCCATATCCCCCCTCCCCCATATCCCCCCTCCCCCATATCCCCCTCCCCCATATCCCCCCTCCCCCATATCCCCCCTCCCCCATATCCCCCCTCCCCCATATCCCCCCTCCCCCATATCCCCCCTCCCCCATATCCCCCCTCCCCCATATCCCCCATATCCCCCCTCCCCCATATCCCCCCTCCCCCATATCCCCCCTCCCCCATATCCCCCCTCCCCCATATCCCCCCTCCCCCATATCCCCCCTCCCCCATATCCCCCATATACCCCCCTACCCCATATCCCCCCTCCCCCATATCCCCCCTCCCCCATATCCCCCCTCCCCCATATCCCCAAGTGAATCCAGCCCTAACCTTAACCTCTGCAATGTGCGGGCAACCGATGGCGTGCATTCATATACCTGCCTAACAGTGTTGCCTTTTACCCCTGCCACCACCCCCACCCACCCCCCCCCCCCCCACAGGAGAAACGCGCACACAACACCAGGGAGCACGTGAGGACTGGAGGAGGCCCCGCTGATGAGAGGCCACTGACCGAACACGAGGAAAGGGCCCTGGAACTGGCTGGCGGACCTGAGGACCGGGAGGTTGCTGATGCAGAGGTCGGGGGCGTAGTAGCAAGTGAGCCACCGACAGCCCGTCCCCATATCCCCCCTCCCCTATATCCCCCTCCCCCATATCACCTGATCACTGCCTGATGTCTAACCATGCATGCTTCATTGTGTATCGCAGGACCAAACGTCCAGGCACCCATCCCCGCAGATGCAGACCGCCCGCAGGATGCCCCTCGGAGGCCACGGGAGACGGAGAGACCCGGACCCTCCAGCATGCGACGCCCGCAGGATGCCCCTCGGAGGCCATGGGAGACAGAGAGACCCGGACCCTCCAGCATGCGACGCCTGCAGGATGCCCCTCGCACACCACGGGAGACGGAGAGACCCGGACCCTCCAGCATGCGACGCCCGCAGGATGCCCCTCGGAGGCCACGGGACACGGAGAGACCCGGACCCTCCAGCATGCGACGACCGCAGAATGCCCCTCGCACACCACGGGAGACAGAGAGACCCGGACCCTCCAGCATGCGACGCCCGCAGGATGCCCCTCGCACACCACGGGAGACGGAGAGACCCGGACCCTCCAGCATGCGACGCCCGCAGGATGCCCCTCGGAGGCCACGGGAGACAGAGAGACCCGGACCCCCCAGCATGCGACGCCCTCAGGATGCCCCTCGCACACCACGGGAGACGGAGAGACCTGGAGCAACAGGGAGACGACACCCCCGTCACGTGCAGGAGCGACCACCCAGCGACGAGGGGGGCAGCCACAGGCCCCCGTCACATCCGAGCCAGGACACCACTACCCAGGACACCACTACCCAGGACACCACTACCCGGGACACCACTACCCGGGACAGCACTGCCCAGGACACCCCTACCCGGGACAGCACTACCCAGGAAGACGAAATACCATGTGACTCAGAGTGGATGGGTGGAGACGAACCCCCACCCCAAAGTGCCATGGAGTCAGAGTGGGACGAAGAGCACAACACAACGCCACTGCTGTCACCAACACCCTCCACCATCGCAGAAACACTCACCTCGGTTGGGCACTTTAGTGATGAGGCGTCTGGTAGACTCACTGGTGCGCACAACACAGACGTCCCGGTACAGCAGGTGGAGGTAGGAGCAGCAGAGGGGCCGGGCGGTCGGAGGGCAGCCCAGCCCAAGCGAACATCTGCCGCCCAGATGGATCCCGGGTTCCTGGAGTTACCACACCCACACATAGATCCGATGCAACCACCGACCCGGAGACGAGCGAAGAGGGTGACGGCCGGCTTGCGGCGGCTGCAGTCGCAGGTGGAGGAGTCCACCCGCGTCCAGGAGCTGGAAGTGGTGCCGGTCATACGTGCCACCCAGGCCGACACCGCACGGGTGGCGTCCGCGGTGGAGGCAATGGGTGCGACGGTGTCCGACATGGGGAACGGTTTGCGAGGCCTGGGGCCTTCCGTGCAGGCGGCGTCTGTGGCCCAGGACATGGCTGCCCTCTCACAGGAGGCCATGAGCCAGTGCCAGCGCCAGATGGCATGGGCGCTCAGCACCATAGCCCAGTCTCAGCAGGCCATGGCCCAGTCTCGGCAGGCCATGGCCCAGTCTCAGCAGGCCATGGCCCAGCCTCTGCAGGCCATGGCCAAGTCTCTGCAGGCCATCGCTGAGGGCATTGGCGCCAGTGGCCATGTGCGAGCAGGCGTCGCACGGTCACAGACAGGGTTTGCCAACCCCCTGGGCTCCATGGCTGCAAACCTGCAGACCCCTGTCGATACCAGCACGGGCCTCCAGGACTGGCAGCGCCAGATGCCGGGGGGGCGTCGGATGGCCAGTCCGTTCGCATCCCCCACCCATGTAGAGGCCTGGGGGCCATCGGGCACCCCGAGGGAGGAGGAGGTGGTGTGGTTCGTCCCGGGTCCCCCTGTAGGGGAGGTCCGGGAACACCGCGACACCTCGGACTCCCCCCCCCTTCCGTCCCAGGTGCATTGGGTGGGCAACGGGCAGGACAGGCTGGCAGCTCGCCATCCCAGTCGCCCGGGCCGCAGCCTGGCACATCTAGGCCAGGACGCCCCAGGAAACGGCCGCCAAAAGGATCCAGTGTCAGAGGGCAGGAATCACAGGAGTCCACCTCCAGTTCTGCTGTACCATCTGGGGAACCACGTAGACGTAGTCAAAGGGCCCGTAAGGCCAAACAATTAGACACTGAGTAAGTTGGCACGGGTGCAGGGCACAGATGAGGTTTAGGGGCTAGGGCACGTGCATGAACTCCTTTGGTTATTAAAGTCAATGTTACACCTACAGAAGCTGCCTTTGTGCTCTGTCCAAAGTGTGCGGGGGTGTCATGTACGTTGAGCGCAAGTGTGTGTGTGAGGGGTGGTCTTACCTCAGCCCCAGGCGAGTCTGCCCCCTTCCCCCTGGGCCGCCATCAACATCCCCCCGGGCAGAGGACGGGACCGTGCGCTGCAGTGTCACAGCCGCATGCAGGGATGGTCCGGGTGGATGGTGGTACTGTGGCCATGGGTCAGACATAGTCCGACGATGTGGAGCCAGGAGCTCATCGCAGGGCGGGTTGTCATCATCCTCCATGGCCTGCAATAGACACGCGTCCACCCGCAACTGTGTGAGCCCGGCCCGTTGTGCCGCAGGTGGATCGGCAATGGGGGGGGGTGGTGTGCATGCGGGTGGGGTGGGTGGGGTTGGGGAGGGGGGTGAGGGTGCTGGGTGGGTGGATGGGTGGGGGGTGTGGGTGGTCGGCTGTTGCCATGGTGTGCAGTCTGTGGCCATACTACCCGATTCCCACGCCCATCTAGTCAGTGAAGCGGGCGGCTATCAGTCTGTCCCGTGCCCGCTGGGCCAGCCGGTAACGGTGGACAGCCACCCGCCTGTGTCTACCCCGTCTGCCCTGACCATTACCCCCATCCCCCTCATCTGGGGAGGACTGCGCCTCTTCCTGCTGCTCCTCCACTCCGCCCTCCTCTGCCTGCGGCACATCGCCCCTCTGCTGGGCTATGTTGTGCAGGACGCAGCACACCACAATGATGCGGCCGACCCTATCTGACCGATACTGGAGGGCGCCCCCAGAGAGGTCCAGGCACCTGAAACGCATCTTCAGCACGCCAAAGCACCTCTCTATCACTCCCCTTGTTGCTACATGGGCATCATTGTAGCGGTTCTCCGCCTCATTGCGTGGCCTCCGTATAGGTGTCATCAGCCACGATCGCAATGGGTAGCCCCTGTCGCCCAGCAACCAGCCCCTCAGCCGGGGATGGCGTCCCTCCTACATGCCGGGGATGGATGACCGCGACAACACGTATGAGTCGTGTACACTGCCTGGGTAACGGGCGCAGACGTGCAGGATCATCATGCGGTGGTCGCAGACCACCTGTATGTTCATCGAGTAGGTCCCCTTCCTATTGGTGAACACGGCCCTGTTATCTGCAGGTGGTCGCACGGCGACGTGCATCCCATCAATCGCGCCCTGGACCATGGGGAACCCGGCCACGGCAGAGAAGCCCACGGCCCGGGCATCTTGGCTGGCCCGGTCCACAGGGAAGCGGATGTAGCGGTGCGCCATGGCATATAGGGCATCTGTCACTGCCCGGATGCACCGATGCACCGATGTCTGCGATATGCCGGACAGGTCCCCACTCGGTGCCTGGAATGACCCCGTTGCATAAAGGTTCAGGGCCACCGTAACCTTGACGGACACGGGGAGAGGGTGTCCCCCGCCAGTGCCACGCGGTGACAGGTGTGCCAGCAGGTGGCAGATGTGTGCCACGGTTTCCCGCCTCATTCGGAGTCTCCTCCTGCATTCCCGGTCCGTGAGGTCCTGGTATGACTGCCGGGGCCGGTACACACGGGGCGCCCTCGGGTGCCTCCGTTGCCGTGGGGCCGCGACGTCCTCCTCCCCCTCCT
Organism: Scyliorhinus torazame; assembly: GCF_047496885.1. Classification (NCBI taxonomy): domain Eukaryota; kingdom Metazoa; phylum Chordata; class Chondrichthyes; order Carcharhiniformes; family Scyliorhinidae; genus Scyliorhinus; species Scyliorhinus torazame. The sequence continues at coordinate 26,158,851 of NC_092738.1, read as the reverse complement.
CGTCCTGTCGGTCAGGTGTCCCTCCAGCCTGGGCGGCTGCCGCCTGCCCCTCTGCGGCAGCCTGCGCCGCCTCTCTGGCACGCTCCTCCTCCTCCTCCTCCTCCTCCTCCTCATCCAGGGCAACATAGACATGATCAGCTGCCGCCACGGCGGCCAACATCGCTGGATGATCTGAAAACATGATGGCCTGGTGGGGGGGGGGAGGGGAACGACGACAGGTCATCATTGCCCATATCCCCTCCTCCCCCCAGCCAGGTGGCATGGACCGCACGGGTCCAACTGTTGGAGGCTGGCACCTGGCCAGGTGGACCAACTCACTTGCCCTCGCATCCCCCTCCCCGGCACGGACCCCCCATCCCCCTCCCCGGCACGGACCCCCCCAACCTCCTCCCCGGCACGGACCCCCCCCATCCCCCTCCCCGGCACGGACCCCCCAACCTCCTCCCCGGCACGGACCCCCCAACCCCCTCCCCGGCACGGACCCCCCCTCCCCGGCAGGGACCCCCCCAACCTCCTCCCCGGCACGGACCCCAACCTCCTCCCCGGCACGGACCCCCCATCCTCCTCCCCGGTACGGACCCCCCATCCCCCTCCCCGGCACGGACCCCCCTAACCTCCTCCCCGGCACGGACCCCCCCCTAACCTCCTCCCCGGCACGGACCTCCCTCCCGGCACTCCCCCGGAGCCCAGCCCACTCTAACCACCACCCCCGCCGCACACACACACACACAACCCGAGACACACCTCTCCCCACACATTCAGACTGCGGCCACGCCATCGCCTGCCCAGAGCCAACCCCCCAGGTCGTCACTCACCTCCACGCTGTGCTCCAGGTTCACGCCGATGAAAAGGAGGTTTTATTTACGTCAACGTGAACGGTCATCACGTCGACGGGACTTCGGCCCATCCGGAAGGGAGAATATCGGCAGGCCGAAAATCGGCTGCCTTGCGCAGACCCGTGACATTCTCCGACGGCAGCGGCGACATTAACGCCCCGCCGACTTTTCTCCCTTCGGAGACTTCGGCGGGGGCGGGGGCGGGATTCACGGCGGCCAACGGGCATTCTCCGACCCGCTGGGGGGTCGGAGAATGACGCCCGAGGTTTGCAAAAGGCTGGGCGCAATTCTCCCATCGGGAGACTAAGTCCCGATGCCGGAGTGAAAACCGGAGTGTTTCACTCCGGCGTCAGAGGCCGTTCCCAGCCCCCTATTCTCCCGCCCCCCCCCCCCCCCGGGGGGCTAGGAGCGGCGCCGCGTCATTTACGTGCGCCGGGCCTTGGCGCCGCGTAAAAGCGGCAGCGACCAGGTGTGGATGGCGCCGGCGGGAACCAGCCGTGTTGGGCAGGCCGCTCGGCCCATCCGAGCCTGAGAATCGCCGCTCACCCGTTACAAATGGCAAGCGGCGATTCCCCCAGCGGCCAGCCGTGATTCTTACCACGGTTTGAGTACAAAGGTGGCAAAGGCAAGTAAAGGTGAAAGGAGACCATTTGCCCCACATTACCAGTTCCTCGATAGAAATCCCTCACTCTGAAATGCCACTTCCTGTCTATAAATCATTGTTTTTGTGGTGAATCTTCATGTCCTTCACTGGCGGAGATTTAATTGCACTGACTACCTTCGTGAAAAGTTGCCATTTTCAACTCGTTAGACTCCAAGTAAGCCACTGGGAGTGGTGCAGGTCCCGAAACTATTAAACTGGTGACCGGAATTCCATGCACGGTAGCCAATACTGGTCGGTCATCCTATTTTAAATATTTTTTATTCTTCTCCTTTTTCACATTTTCTCCCAGATTTACGCCCAACAATAAACAATAATCAGTAACGAATGCAATGTCAATCCCCATATCAATAACAACGACCCCATCCTCCCACCAAACCCCAAACATCGGCCCGCATGTTCACATAAACAAATGGCAAAGAGGAATCACCCATAGTCACCATTAACACACACAGCCCCCCTCCCCCCAACCCTCCCAGCCCCCACCCGGCTAATGTTCGTGTAATCCAATTCTCAAAAGTGCATAATGAATAACGCCCATGAATTGTAGAACCCCTCCGTCCTTCCCCTCAGTTCAAATTTGACCTTTTCAAGAGTTAAGTATTCCAGCAGGTCCCCCCGCCACGCCAGGGCACAGGGTGGAGAGGTGGATCTCCACCTTAACAGGATCCGCCTTCGGGCGATCAACGAGGCGAAGGCTACAACATCTGCCTCCGCGCCCATTTCCAACCCCGGCTGGTCCGACACCCCGAATATGGCCTCCCGACGGCCCGGGTCCTGTTTCACGTGCACCACTCTAGAAATTACCCTAAAAACCTCCTTCTAGTAATCCTCCAGCTTTGGACAGGCCCGAAACATATGAATGTGGTTTACGGGGCCGCCCCGCAACGTTCACACACATCTTCTACCCCTTAAAGAGCCGGCTCATCCTCGTCCTCGTGAGGTGTGCTCTGTGCACCACCTTCAGCTGTATCAGCCCCAACCTCGCGCACGAGGTGGAGGCATTCAAGGTTGCTCATCCTATTTAGCGAACTATCCAGCCAGCTGTTCTGGTTGAGTTATCTCGGGTAAAGGGCCAGACCCTGGTTTTGTGTGCTAAGGTGCGTCATCATCGACAGCAGGTTTCTACTGGGGCATCTAGGATTCCACAATTTGAGGAAAATGCTGCATCTCTCTATTTAATGGAGACGGCTTCAAGTAAGCCCACGTCAAACTTGAACTGATTTTACATTCGTTTGATGACTTGTGATTGTTGGGATGGTGTAGCACTGCCATGCCTTCACGATGAAGGTTTATGTTTTGTGTTTTGAGATCAAGGAGCCATGCTTTGGTCCAGTGGCAATGGGGTCCAAGGGCGGCACGGCGGTTAGCACTGTTGCTTCACAACGCCAGGGTCCCCGGTTCGATTCCCGGTTTGGGTCACTGTCTGTGCGGAGGCTGCACGTTCTCCCCGTGTCTGCGTGGGTTTCCTCCGGGTGCTCCGGTTTCCTCCCACAAGTACGAAAGACGTGCTGTTAGGTAATTTGGACATTCTGAATTCTCTCTCGGTGTACCCGAACAGGCACCGGAATGTGGCGACTAAGGGATTTTCACAGTAACTTCATTGCAGTGTTAATGTAAGCCTACTTCATAGAATCATAGAATTTACAGTGCAGAAGGAGGCCATTCGGCCCATTGAGTCTGCACCGGCTCTTGGAAAGAGCACCCTACCCAAGGTCAACACCGCCACCCTATCCCCATAACCCAGTAACCCCACCCAACACTAAGGGCAATTTTGGACACTAAGGGCAATCTATCATGGCCAATCCACCTAACCTGCACATCTTTGGACTGTGGGAGGAAACCGGAGCACCCGGAGGAAACCCACGCACACACGGGGAGAATGTGCAGACTCCGCACAGACAGTGACCCAAGCCGGAATCGAACCTGGGACCCTGGAGCTGTGAAGCAATTGTGCTATCCACAAGGCTACCGTGCTGCCCGTAAAATAAATTCCATCACCTGCAGTGGTGGGATTCGAACACGGGTCCCCAAATCATTACCCTGGGTCTCTGGGTTATTAGTCCAGTGACAATACCACTACGCCACCTCCTCCCCTCCCAATAAAGATTATTATTATTATTAAGTCAACTGGAGACCATGTTCTGTTGTATGGACCTAGGACGTGCAAGCACACATACTCCAACTGTTCTTTCTCCTTCCCACAGGACCTCCCTCCCTGGGATTCATGAGGGTGGTATTGGCCTGTGGGACCATTTGCATAAATTTGATTCAGCATGCAGCATTCCACACACTGCTTTATACTGGGTACGCCGCTCTCCTCCCTATCTATTTGTGCTACATTTGATATATCCCTAGTGGATCTCTCATCACTAGGCTACACAAAGGCCTCCGGCCTACCCATGGCCCAAATTCACTTGCCCACCAGATGAACCAGGTTCCCTCACACTTCAGCTTGTTCTGCAGCTGGGGAAGTGGTGCCACTTGCACTGCCCGACCTAATGATCCAGCCGTATTTGATCAAATAAGGGATCTATCCACTAGCATTGTCAGTTGGTACCCAGGATTGGCCTGAGAATCTCCAGAAAGCAAAGGTGAATCAAACTGCTGCTAAGAAAAATCGTGGGGGCATTTTTTTTTTAAATTGTGCTTTTTTACTGTTATTGCAATAAACATTACTTCTTAAGCTCTATTGCCTGTCATTTAGGACAGTGAAGAGTCAAATGCTAGTGTTCTCTATCTCAGTTTTGCACACATTTTCTTCAGCTAAACATGAATGCATTCTGGGAGATTTTCCACGGTGCTCTGACTGCAGCATTGTGGGAATTGCAAATCGTCAGGTTTGCTGGGAGCTGTCGTTCAATCCTTTGAGGTGCCAGTGAGGGGGGTGTGGGAGGAATGACGGCAAACTGTTTCAACTCCGGACCTCATCTGAGAGGCTGAGCTCTGAATGAAGAGATTGGAAGAAGCCAGGAAGATTTCCGTAGCTGGATCGGAATGTATTATTGTGATCGATGTAACCGCCAGCGTATTTCGACAGGTCTTCTTTTGAACTGTGGAAACCTGAGTTTGTGAGAAGCAAATTAAGCCCGTAAGAAATAGGAGCAGGTTCGATCTCGGCCCTGGTTTGCACACTCTCCCCGTGTCTGCGTGGGTCTCACCCCCACAACCCAACGATTCCGAGTCGGAGGATTGGCCACGCTAAATTGCCCCTTAATTGGAAAAAAAAATGAATTGGGCACTTGAAATTTATGAAGGAAAAGAGAACTAGGAACAGAAGATAGCCATTCGGCCCATCGAGTCTTCTCCGCCATTCAATGATCTGGCACGTAGAAAGTTTTGATAACCCATTTTGCTCAATTCCTGGGAGGTTGGTGAGTTGCACTGGTTCTAATAGTTAAAATTCTGATCTGTTGCTCTTTTAAGAATGTAAATTTTTTAAAAATATTTTTTATTCTCCATTTTCACGTTTTCTCCCAAATTTACACCCAACAATAAACAATAATCAGTAACGAATGCAATGTCAATCCCCATACCAATAACAACGACCCCATCCTCCCACCAAACCCCCAAACATCAGCCCGCATGTTAACATAAACAAATGGCAAAGAGGAACCAGGAATCACCCATAGTCACCATTAACACACACAGCCCCCCCCCAACCCTCCCAGCCCCCACCCCGCTAATGTTCGTGTAATCCAATTCTCGAAAGTGCATAATGAATAACGCCCGTGAATTGTAGAACCCCTCCGTCCTTCCCCTCAGTTCAAATTTGACCTTTTCAAGAGTCAAGAATTCCAGCAGGTCCCCCCGCCACGCTAGGGCACTGGGTGGAGAGACTGCTCTCCACCCCAGCAGGATCCGCCTTCGGGCGATCAACGATGCGAAGGCTACAACATCTGCCTCCGCGCCCGTTTCCAACCCCGGCTGGTCCGACACTCCGAAGATGGCCTCTCGAGGGTCCGGGTCCTGTTTCACGTGCACCACTTTAGAGATTACCCTAAACACCTCCTTCCAGTAATCCTCCAGCTTTGGACAGGACCAAAACATATGAACGTGGTTTGCGTTCTCTCAATGTTTTAAGAATGTAAATTTGATGATTTGAGTCAGGAAGTATATATTGCTTGACTTATTTTTGAATGTGTCACTTGTGGCTCTCCATGTCACTGCTCAAGGCAAGGCAGATGATGCACTGTTTTATTAAGGCAGGACTGCTTTACCATATAATGCAGAATGCATTATTCCATGACTACTGCACTCCTTCAAAGCGACAAGGGGCGCCTGTTGTTAAGTAAATACTGGGTGAGTTCATTGAAAGTTTAATCGCTCTTTCAACTGAAGTGCAACCCCTTGGGTTTGGGTTTCTCTCACTTCTAACAAAGTGAGCATTGACAACACACTGTCAGCCAATGAGTTACAGGCAGGGCGGGGCTTACGGCAGGACTCACAGGCAAACAAGGTATGTTTAGTCAGCAAACAGCAAACAGAGTCTATTTACTCAGCAAACAGAATCTATTTACTCAGAAAACAGAGCCAATTTACTCAGCAAAATGGGTCTTTTTAAACAGTGCGCTGCAGTAAACTGAGTCGATTAAATCACTACTAACTATAGCAAATAAAACTGGTGGCAGAAATTACAGAGAAATCTCTTGATGAAAGCGGGGTTATTTCCCTGACAAAAATGCAGAGAGTAGAAGGTAATTACATCATCCTAATGATGCAGTGGGGTGGGGGGGGGGGGGGGGGGGTATGGCATAGTGATGTTATTGTGCACTGCCATTTTTCTTTTAAAATATGATGGCGAAGGACAGTCAGCAGATAAAATGAGTTATCAACCTCTTGTTGTACGTCACAGGCAGTGTACAGACCTGGCTCATCCAGTCCGTGCTTGCCGAACCCAAAGCAAAACGTCTGCTGCTAGATGTGATTCCGTAATCGGGCAGCACTTGCTGAACAACCCTGAGTGCGCTAATAACTGCACGATCAACCGATTTGAGAGAATCAGCCGAGCTTGTAATGTTTACATTTGCTGGAATTGACATACATTCGTCTGCAGGGACCCATGCGAGCAAAAGGGACATGTTCAAGCCTTGCTCTTTTTTTGAATTACCCGGGAGCTTGGGGATCCCACGGTTCCCTGTTGCTTTATCCATGGCAACGCCTCAGCCAATCAGAATCGACTTGCCAAACGGTCAGCACCCTCTGAAGTATAAATTGTTCGGGTCAATTGAAATTTGGCATTCTTGCATTTGTCCCAGTGAGCGCACAATGAAAATATTCAGTGATATCTCTCTTTTCAGCAGTGGAACAGAAATTCTGGCTGCTGCATCAAAGGTATTTTCAATTGTTGGTTTTAGGTACCGCTCCTCACTGTGACCACTACAATGCTATGGGTAGGGAGTGAACACGAGATATACTATTCAGAGTTTTGTTGGATCGATGTGGGGGTTGTTATTGCAATCTTTGGCCTCAAACTGCTGAATAACATTGGGTGCAAGGAACTCACATTATCTGGTGCTTAAGCGCCGTGTTGCATAGTCTGGTAGAATATGATGGGGAAAGTGTGTATGCCTCTGGGATGTACGCTAACCTCTAAAGCATCCAAACATATAACCACGAGCAGGCAGGAGTCCCTTTGGCCCAGCCAGTGTGACCCACACAATTGTGTTTTCCCCTGTGTCTCACAACATGTAACACCGTGACCCAAAACCATGTGACCTCCCGGGAGAGGCAGAAAAGCAGATCGATTTGGAGAAAGAATCTGGGAAATTCCTCTCCAACCAATCTTGATGATTGAAACTAGCCCAAGAGGTCGCTTTGGTCCGAATTGTCAGCCGCTGTCTCCGACTGAGCCAGTAACAGGCCAAGCTTCTATCACTGTACAGGGAGCCCACATCATTGTCTTCATAGATGGGTACGCAAGACCGTTGACTATTCACTGAGTGGGAAAGAAGTTAAATAATTGGAGGGGATAACTGTCCCAACGAAGAAAGAATCACAGTGAGCCATAACTGACATAGTCTGCGGATATTTTACCATTATGGTATTTTACCTTTTATGGGATTTTTATGGGATGTCAGTGGCTGATGCCAGTTTCTATAGGATTCTGGTTGAACACGGGGACTCTTGACATTTTACACTGCCTCAACTGAGCTTCAAGTTGAAGGCCGGGATTTTCCGCACCTGTTTGCATCGGACAGGTTTGGCGGCGAGAGCGGGAATATCGCGAGAAGGCCCAAGTTGCGTTTCACATCGACAAAAAGCAGGGGTGATTGTTACCCTCCCCCATCAATGGCTGGCCGCGGTTTCCATCGTTCAATTTCGGGAACCTCATTGTGATACATTATCATATAATCAGGCTCATACGCCGGAGTCATACCCCACATGGGCAGCACGGTAGCACAAGTGATTAGCACTGTGGCTACACAGCTCCAGGGTCCCAGGTTCGATTCCTGGCTTGGGTCGCTGTCTGTGCGGAGCCTGCACGTTCGCCCCGTGTGTGCGCGGGTTTCCTCCGGGTGCTCCGGTTTCCTCCCACAGTCCAAAGATGTGCAGGTTAGATGGATTGGCCGTGATAAATTGCCCTTAGTGACCAAAAAAAGGTTAGATGGGGTTACTGGGTTACGGGGATAGGGAGGAAGTGAGGGCTTGAGTGGGGCGGTGCAGACTCGATGGGCCGAATGGCCTCCTTCTGCACTGTATGTTCTATGTCTATGTCACATCGAATGATGCGTTCAAGGCGGCGGGATGTCATAACGGCACGATACATGACTGGTCTCAGAATGAACGCAGCTGGTGAGCAGTACTCCAAGCAGAGCTCCGAGGTGGTGGCAGCGCTTACGGAGCGGCTCTGCACTCACGGGGGAGTGGGTGGTGCCAGGTTGATGCCAGGTAGTGCCAAGGAATGCACCTAGGCGAAGAATGTTTCCTGGTGTGCTCGCTGTGCCCTGGGGCGGCCTTTACATATGGCACTCAGATCACCAAAGCGCTGAGGTGATGGTAGGGCGGGTGAATCAGAGACCGCCCACCAGTGATACATCATGGGGGCCCCTGCCCGCTCTCGGTCTGGCACTATATGGCGTTCAAAGCTGGCACTGCCATCAGCAGTCTCAACGCCGCTTTTCCCACCCGATATTGGGTTAGGTGATATCGGGTGGTATCACGCGGTGATAGGTGATATGGAGATAACTGTACGCTGGTGTTTCCCTTGTCTGTATGTTTTTATGCTTGGGAACTGCTGATCAAACACGTTTTGTAACGAGCCACTCTCTAGCAACACCGCAAGTGGGAATATAGGGCATATTCCGAACTTGTAGATCAAACAGCAATCTTATCCTTTTCAGGAGGAAGGAAGTCTGGTTTCAATTTGCAGAAATATCCCGGTACATCAACAATCTCCACACACCGTAATGCTCAGGACTAAGAGATTGGGTTGCGGCATGGTGGAATGATCGTTAAAATAAACGGGTTATTGCTTGCATTAAGATCGTGGATACAAGAACGCCCAACAAATGTGTCGAGTGTTTGCTGAAATTACAAAACAATAACCTCTTGGTTTCAAGGTATCGAGATGCAGAAAATTCACAATTAAATATGTCTCACAACTTGCATTTAGATAGCACCTTTAAATGTCAATAATCTCAGTCCCCGGACATCTCTGCAGGTGTTCCTCAGGGTAGTGCCATCGGTCCAACCATCTTCAGCTGCTTCATCAATGACCTGGACAATAACCAGGCTTGGGCTGACAAGTGGCAAGTTACATTCGCACCACACAAGTGCCAAGCGATGACCATCTTCAAAAAGAGAGACTCAAACCATCTCCCCTTGACATTCATTAGCATTGCCTCCGCTGAATCCCTCACTATTAACATCATGAGAGTTCCAATGACCAGAAACTGAACTGGACCAGCCAGATAAATACTGTGGCTACAAGAGCATGTCAGAGGCTGGGAATTCTGTGGCGAGTAACTCACCTCCTGACTCCCTAAAGTATGTCCACCATCTACAAGTCAGGAGTGTGATGGAATACTCTCCACTTGCCTGGATGAGTGCAGCTCCAACAACACTCAAGAAGCTCCACACCATAGCCTAGGATTTCCAGCCACGCTGAAACAGAAAATAGCAGGGGCAAAAGGCAACAACATTTGTTCCCTGCTAATTAATTTTGTCTCTCTCCCCTTTATCCGAGTTGGACTTTGCCCATTCTATGCCTGGGCTAGGGATTTCCTCGTGCACGGTTTGTCAATGAACTCCACTGGGTAAACTGTGCATTGATGTGGTTCCTGGTTCTTTCTCCATATGGGGGACTCCTACAAAGCTTGGCACGCTCTTGGCGGTCTGCTGCCCTGATGTCTGCAAGGCATTGCCAGCAGCACAGATGGGGAAAGCGCTTGCAAACAACATCGGCCCCTTTGGATCCTCTTGGAGGTCTCATCGGCCCGGAGAGCACAGGACAAAGGGGGAAATGCCGAGCTCCCTCTGAGACACAACTGTGATCATTTGTGGTGCAGACCTTGGCCATGCATCTGCCTCTTGCCACACAATGGCAAACCACATTGGAAGCAGCATAACAAAGCAACATTGGCTTACAACAAAAAGAAACGTTTGCACTCCAATCGGCTGTGTTCGCTGCTCCCAATACAGTCTCCCCCACATTGGGGAGATTAAACTCAGGCTGGGTGACTGCTTTGCGGAATTCTCTCAGTCCCACCAGCATGACCCCAGCCTTCCTGTCACTTGCCATTTCAAGTCACGATCTTGCTCTCGTGCGCACATGTCTGTCCTTGGCCAGCTGCAATGTTCCAGTGAAGCTCAATGCAAACTGGAGGAACAACACCTCATCCTCCAGTTAGGCACGTTACAGCCCTCAGGACTCCACATTGAGTTCAACAACTTTAAACTTTGACCTTTCTCCTCCACCTTGACCCCTTTTGTTTGGTTTCTTTGTTCGTCCCAACATAAACCCCTGCCCCTCCCCCACAGGGCCCTCTGTCACTTGTTCTTTAGTCTTGCTTTCACTGAGCCTACGCATTGTTTGCCTGTTAACACATTCTGCTATCTTACCTTTATGCCACTATCAACACCTTCTTTAGTCCTTAATGCTACCATTTAACACTCCCTTTGTCATGTGCCCATGACAACTTTCTCGATTTCTCCTTAGCGGCACGGTGGCACAGTGGTTAGCACTGCTGCCTCACAGTGACAGGGTCTCCGGTTCAATTCCAGCCTTGGGTGACTGGCTGTGTGGAGTTTGCACATCCTCCCCGTGTGTGCGTGGGTTTCCTCCGGGTGCTCCGGTTTCCTCCCACAGTCCAAAGATGTGCAGGTTAGCTGGATTGGCCATGATAAATTGCCCTTAGTGCCCAGGGATGGGGTCACAGCAGTGCTTTTCCAAACTTTGTTTCCCAGGACCCACTTTTGCCAACTGGCTGACCTTCGGGACCCACTTGATCGTTGGCACAGACATGTTGGGCTGAACCTCTTTCTGTGTTGCAGAACGACATAACTCTATGAAAGTAGAGATTTATTTAAAGTGCAGAGGCAGAGCAGAGCCACGAGGTTGATGTCACTGTTTGAATTATTCAAAAAAAAGCAAGATTGACATTTTTTCACAACGGAATGAGTATGAAGTAGTTTGCAACGAATGAAGTGCAGTCACTGCTGTGATGCCAATTTATGCACAGCAAATTCCACCAAAAGCAATGTGAAAAAGCACACAGACACGGGGGGGATAAAAGTCCAAAGATGTGCAGGTTCGGTGGATTGGCCGTGATAAATTGCCCTTAGTGTCCAAAATTGCCCTTAGTGTTGGGTGGGGTTACTGGGTTATGGGGATAGGGTGGAGGTGTGGGGTTGGGTAGGGTGCTCTTTCCGGGAGCCGGTGCAGACTCGATGGGCCGAATGGCCTCCTTCTGCACTGTAAATTCGATGATCTATGATAAAGCCAGGGGCTGGATTCTTCCGCCCTACCCGCCGCAAGTGCGCCACAGGCAAGAAGCCGATGATGGAAAAATCCATTGACCTCGGGCGGTTCTCCAGTCGCCGGACTAAGGCGGCCGAAGAATCTCGCCCCAGATAATCTGTTTTTGTGATGTTGATTGAGGGATAAATGTTAGTGAGGACTCTCTGCTCTTATTCAATGTAGTTCCATGGAATCATTTACATCCACACGAGAGGCAGAGCCTCCATGAAACGTGGTAACTGGAAAATGGCATTTGTAGCAGGGCAGCATCCCTGCAGTACTACACTTAGCCGAGATGTGGAGGTTAACCCACACCAGTCTGATGTAGAGACAAGAGCATTACCCATTGAGCCATGGCTAACACAGAGGAGACACTAGAGAAATTTAGGCTTAATAATAATAACCTTTGTAATAATAATATAATAATCTTTATTGTCACAAGAAGGCTTACACTAACACTGCAATGAAGTTACTGTGAAAATCCCCTCGTCGCCACATTCCGGCGCCTGTTCGGGTCACAGAGGGAGAATTCAGAATGTCCAATTCACCTAACAGCACGTCTTTCGGGACTTGTGGGAGGAAACCGGAGCACCCGGAGGAAACCCACGCAGCCACGGGGAGAACGTGCAGACTCCGCACAGACAGTGACCCAAGCCGGGAATCGAACCCGCGACCCTGGAGCTGTGAAGCAACAGTGCCCTTAATCTTAAAAATTGTCTTGCAGAGAAGATGCAGTAAATGAAAATTGAAAATGAAAATCGCTTATTGTCACAAGTAGGCTTCAATGAAGTTACTGTGAAAAGCCCCTAGTCGCCACATTCCGGCGCCTGTTCGGGGAGGCTGGTACGGGAGGCTGCTAATAACTGGCTGGGGAAGAGAGATCCAGAACGTTACTGTAAATTAAACTGAGATTAAGACAAAGGGATACAGGTTTAAACTCGGAAAAGCCGTTTTGGGGATTGATATAAATATTTTTTTCACTCCCACATTTAGAATTCACGCGTAAAGTCTCCAACCTGGTGCTGGGCGTCCCAAAACGCTCCTTCTAACGAGAGGACTGAGAGAGAGAGAGAGAGTGTGTAAGCGGAGGGCGTCAGGGTGAGGATCTTCATAGAATTTACAGTGCAGAAGGAGGCCATTCGGCCTATCGAGTCTGCACCGACTCCCGGAAAGAGCACCTTACCCAAGGTCAACACCTCCACCCTATCCCCATAACCCAGTAACCCCACCCAACACTAAGGACAATTTTGGACACTAAGGGCTGTTTATCATGGCCAATCCACCAAACCTGCACATCTTTGGACTGTGGGAGGAAACCGGAGCACCCGGAGGAAACCCACGCATACACGGGGAGGATGTGCAGGCTCCGCACAGACAGTGACCCAAGCCGGAATTGAACCTGGGACCCTGGAGCTGTGAAGCAATTGTGCTATCCACAATGCTACCGTGCTGCCCCGGTGCTCGCTTCTCTATAGAAATGGGAACTGAGTCTCTTGATGGATAAACCTGAATAGTTACTCAGTTAAGTTTACTTGAGTGAAGTGTCGGATTGATTGGTGACGACCCAATGTCCCGTTCCTCGGCTTCAGTATTGGCCGTGTGATGGTTCCAAATTCCAGCTCACCATCGGTTTGTGATGTCTGTCAGCCAGCCAGTCCAGTCTGCTTCTCACTCCTGGGCCATCCATTCTCCCGTATCTCACCTCACAAAAGCCATTTTCACTGATCTTCTCTGTTTGCGATCATGCTGATTGGTGCACCGTCAATTACCACGAGACGAGAATGGTGAAACAATCGAGGCTTTATTGCACAAGGTGTTTTGCATCCTGCAGCTGGAACCAGAATGGGAGCAGCCCAGGAGAGCACACACTTTTATACGTCGCCTGCTGGGAGGAGCCAGCAGACTGGGATTTACTGTGGTACCTGTAATACAGTGGCAGTACCGTAATACATGTAGTGTGTTATCAGTGGTGTTTACCACACTGATCTTACCCAGGAGTTGGGATACTTACGTTAATTTCAGGATGTGCCGCGACCCTTTTTAGTCGCGACCCCCACTTTGAAAAAGCCTCGGTTACAGGGTTGCATGGGCTAGGTCGGGGGAGGGCCTGGGATAGATGCAGATTCGATGGGCTGAATTGCCTCCTCCTGCAGTGTCGGGGATTCGATGACCTATCCCTGACCTACTCTGCACCACCTTCTCCACCCCCCTCTCCCACTAAATAATCCAGCACATTTCGACCCCTTTTCAGTTCTGAAGAAGAACCATATGGACTCGAAAGGTTAACTCTGTTTCTGTCTCCCCAGATGCTGCCAGACCTGCTGCGTTTTTCCGTTTTGATTTCAGATCTCCAGCATCTGCATCATTTTGTTATTCAATATCTACATCTGGCGGTGCGCAGCTTACCAATGCCCCCAGGGATGGGTAATACAAAATAGATTTGGCCAACAAAAACAGACCCTCTGCCAACTAAATTGGCAAATTCTACAACGCCCTTGATAAATAATTAGTTTTTTGCTTCAATAACCTGTATTTGTTGTCTGCTTAATTTTAACCAGAACTGTGTTCAGAACTGGACAAGTGACAAACCCATTGTGGACCTTAGATGGAGGTGAGGAAAGTGGGAAACATGAGGGAAAGGGCAATCAGTCCTGCTTTTGGGGTTCCTGTTCCACCTGGGTCCAGAAAATGCCGAGTCTAATATTGCGTTCAGCACCCTCTGATTCACAAATAGACGTGATTCACAGGGGCTGGTTTAGCACAGTGGGCTAAATAGCTGGCTTGTAATGCAGAACAAGGCCAGCAGCGAGGGTTCAATTCCCGTACCGGGCTTCCCGAACAAGCGCCGGAATGTGGCGACTCGGGACTTTTCACAGTAACTTCATTGAAGCCTACTTGTGACAATAAGCGATTATTATGATTATTATTAAGATTCCTGCTACCTAATTGGTTCTCATTTCAGGTTCGGGAAGACCAGGCCTTCTTGTTAACTTTCCTTCTGGCCGAGTCATCCAAGGCCGATAGTCCAAGAGAAGGTTATCATTCAGACTGTCTATTTCCACCACTGTCTATTTTGGGCGATATCACCCAAAGCCATCCTCCCTTACCTCACCTGCTGCTGAAACCCTCATTCACGCCAATTTGTTACCCCTTGACCCCAATGCACTCCTTGTCGGCCCCCCACATTTCAAATCTCTCCATTTCCTTGTCCCTCCCTTTCTTGGTGACCTCCTGCAGATCCACAACCCTCCAAATCGCTCTGCGTTCCTCTAATTTTGACCTCTTGGGTGCCCCCGATTTTAATTGCTGCCTTTAGATGCCTGGCACTCCCTCCCCAAATCGCTCTGCCTCTCTACCTCACTTTCTTCCTTTAAGACACTGCTTCAAACCAATCTCTTTGACCAATGTTTTGGTCACCTGTCCTAGTATCTCCTTATGTGGCTCTGCGTCACATGTTGTTTTACGATGCTTGCTGGGACAATTTCTTACATTAAAGGTGCTAAGTAAATACAGGTTGTTGTTGTTCCATCAGTATCATGGATTTCATAGAATCCGTACAGTGCCGAACGTGGCCATTTGGCCCATTGCGTCTGCACAGACCCTCTGAAAGAGCCCCCCCACGCTATTCCCGTAACACCACCTGCACATCTTTGGACACCAAGGATCAGTTTATCATGGACAATCCAGCTAACCTACACATCTTTGGACACTAAGGGACAATTTAACATGGCCAATCCACCTAACCTGCACATCTTTGGACACTAAGGGACAATTTAGCATGGCCAATCCACCTAACCTGCACATCTTTGGACACTAAGGGACAATTTAACATGGCCAATCCACCTAACCTGCACATCTTTGGACACTAAGGGACAATTTAACATGGTCAATCCACCTAACCTGCACATCTTTGGACACTAAGGGACAATTTAACACGGCCAATCCACCTAACCTGCACATCTTTGGACACTAAGGGACAATTTAACATGGTCAATCCACCTAACCTGCACATCTTTGGACACTAAGGGACAATTTAACACGGCCAATCCACCTAACCTGCACATCTTTGGACACTAAGGGACAATTTAGCATGGCCAATCCACCTAGCCTGCACATCTTTGGACACTAAGGGACAATTTAGCATGGCCAATCCACCTAACCTGCACATCTTTGGACACTAAGGGACAATTTAACATGGCCAATCCACCTAACCTGCACATCTTTGGACACTAAGGGGCAATTTAACATGGCCAATCCACCTAACCTGCACATCTTTGGATACTAAGGGGCAATTTAGCACGGCCAATCCACCTAACCTGCACATCTTTGGACACTAAGAGACAATTTAACATGGCCAATCCACCCAACCTGCACATCTTTGGACACTAAGGGGCAATTTAACATGGCCAATCCACCTAACCTGCACATCTTTGGACAGTAAGGGCAATTTATCATGGCCAATCCACCTAACGCATAGTTGAACTGTGGGAGGAAACCGGAGCACCCGGAGGAAATCCACGCAGACACGGGGAGAACGTGCAAACTCCACACTGTCACCCAAGGCTGGAAATGAACGGGGGTTCCTGGCACCGTGAGGAAGCAGTGCTAACCACTGTGCCACCGTGACCCAGGAGCGGATAAGTATCAATTCCATTTTGTGTTTCACACTGATGAGCAATCATGGATCTTCTTAATCGATTTGATGAAGTTGCCTCTGCGATATCGAGCGGAGCTTTGCTTTCAAGAAGCAGCGATGATCGCACGAGGAAAACGTCACCATCCTGAGGGAAAGCCAATATCGATTGTACACTTCTGGCCCCACAAGGAACGGGCCAAACGGCCTTGCCTCACTCGGTGCTTTCTGAGCGCACTCACAAATCTCCGACACTTTGCATTGATTTCGTTTCAGGGCAATCAAACTTAAAAATAAAAGCCTGCTTCACCCAGTTGCAAACGGAGATTGATCCCGAACGAGGGAAAAATGCAAAACGTATCAATTTTGCTGAAAACGTTTTTGCACTATTTCGGGTTTCATCCAATTCAAACGCCGCCATTTGCCAAACAACAAGAAGTGTTCAGACAGATGCAGTCACGTTCAGCAATCGGATGAATTATGCCTCACCCAAACACCAAATAAACTATTTCTGTGTTTCAAGTTGAAAACCTGTTGGATTTGTTTTATCCATGGGCCAGGCCCAGAGTTGCACATCCTATTAAAAAATGACATTCAACGGTATTAAGCTGTCTGATAGCTTGCTGACTTAAAAGATCCCCTTCACCCCCAGAGGCATTGGAAAATCCATTTGCAGAAAAATTGGTGAAAAGGACATGACTAGGAATGGATTTGTTTCAAATGCCTTGGCGCATGCAAAGCACATTGCAATCTTTTTTCAACAAGTTTATTGTGTAAAGCTGAATTTTGCCTTTGTTTTTCTGAGCATGTCTCTCTGATGCATCGTTTCCTTGAGGTAGCCTCTTTTTCTGTCAAATGTTTGGGCCGTCTGCAGCTGGGAATGGGGTGCGAGGGGAGAGTGGAGTGAGGGGCACGTGAGGGGGAGGGGAATGAGGAGGGGGAGTGAGGAGTGGCGGTCAGGGGAGTGAGACGGGTAGGGGGGGGGGAGTGACGGGAAGTGGGAGTGCGGGGAAAGGGGAGTGATGGGGAGAGGGGGGTGAGGGGGAGCGGCAGTTAGTGGGGAATGAGTCGGGGGAGACTGAGTGAGGGGGGTGGAGGGGGAGGGGCGATGGGGGTGCGAGGGGATGTGATGGGGGAATGGAGCGGTGGGGCGGAGTGAGGGAGTGAGAAGGGGGAGTGACGAGTGTGGGGCAGGGGAGAAATTACTCCTCATCCCAGTCCTAAATGGCCTGCCCCTTTATCTGTGACTGTGTCCCCTGGTTCTAGACAGCCCCCAGCCAAAGGAAACATCCTTCCTGCATCTACCCTGTCGAGGACCGTAAGTATTTTGATTTGATTTATTATTGTCACATGTATTAGTATACAGTGAAAAGTATTGTTTCTTGCATGCTGTACAAACAATGCATACCGTACATAGGGAAGGAAGGAGAGACTGCAGAATATAATGTTACAGTTATAGCAAGGTGTAGAGAAAGGATCAACTTAATACGAGGTAGGTCCATTCAAAAGTCTGGTGGCAGTAGGGAAGAAGCTGTTCTTGAGTCGGTTAGTACGTGACCTCAAACTTTGGTATCTTTTTCCTGACAGAAGAAGGTGGAAGAGAGTATGTCCGGGGTGCGGGGGGTCCTTAATTATGCTGGCTGCCTTTCTGAGGCAGCGGGAATTATAGATAGAATAATGGATGGGAGGCTGGTTTGCGTGATGGACTGGGCTACATTCACAACCTTTTGTAGTTCCCTGCGGTCTTGGGCAGAGCAGGCTCCATACCAAGCTGTGATACAACCAGAAAGATACAACCCGAAATTTTGTCTGTTTGAATGAGATCACCTCCCATTTTTCAAAACTCCAGAGAATTCGGGCCTTACAGGCCAATCCCTCCATCTCAGAAATTAATTTATTGAACCTTCATAGCTCTTCCTCTATGGCAAGTGGGTAAGGAAATCAAAACTTCACACAACACTCCAGGTGAGATCTCACTAAGACTTTATATAATTGCGTGAAGACATTTTTACTCCTAACCTCAAATCCCCTTCTAATAAAGGCCAACATCCAATTTGCCTTCTTGATTACTTGCTATGTGTAGCGCACAAAGACTCACGAGAGACGAATAGAGATGAAGTCGATGAGGCTTTATTAAGCGTGACTTGTTCCCCGCAGTTCAGTAGCAGACTGGCCTGCGGGGGAGAACTCCTGTTCTTATACTCCGCCTTCAGGGCGGAGCTAGAGGTCAACAGCCAACCAGGACCCGGGATCTGTCAGCCAATGACATCACAGCTTCACAGTCCCACATGACCCCTAATGCATACTACCACACTATGTTTGCATGTTAGCTTTCCGTGAACAAGGATAGACAAGTCCCATTGAAGCTCAACACTTCTTAAGTCTCCTACCATTTGAGAACTGCCTCATATATCTGTTTTTCCCACCGATGTGGATAACCTCACAATTGCCCACGCAGTCTTCAATCTGCCAGGCAAAATAATCAGGTGAAAAGCATGTAAACATGTCACAATCATGCCGGAACAAAAATCGACAAACAGATTCGGCAGGAGATGGAAAAAAAGCAGTAAAACGGGGAAATAGGAAGGTTGGTCCAAACTATATTTTCCTTCTGGGAAAAACAGAGAAAGAATAATTCCCAGGGAAGTGGTGGATGGGGAATGTTCAATTAAAATTATATTTAAATTACAAACCATTTCTACATTATAAGCACTGAGATACATGTGGATTTCATTAAGGGAAATCTGCCTACTGAACTTGGTCTGGCCTACATGTGACTCCAGACCCACAGCAATGTGACTGACTCTTAACTGCCCTTCTGAAATGGTCCTGCAAGTCATTCAGTTCAACGGGGTTGGGCAACAGATGCTGCCGTAGCCAGTTATGCCCACATCCCATTAACTAATAAAGGGAACCCCTCAATTGACATGACTGCCCTGGCCACGGAGAAATTGGGTGTACTGCAGCAGGGATTTTTCCAAACTTCATACAAATATTGACCTGGATTCTCTGTTGCTGGTACTGGAGTTCCTGACGTGCCGGAGAATCCGGCATCAGGGAGAAAACGGGATTGGCGACAGAGGCCGATCCATTTCTGATGCTCCGCCCTCCCACCCTCACTGGCGTTGGGATCAGTGGGCTTGGCACCATAGCCTCCAGGCCCCGGTGATTCTCCAGTCCTCTGGGCCGGGAATGACGTGGGCAAGGATTACTACAGGTAAGGACAAACGTGGCCCTGATGTGGTGGACCTCGCGGTGGGCCACAGATGGGGGGGGGGGGGGGAGTTACCCCCAAAGTCCATCCGAGGGCCATCCTCCCTGCCACAATGCAAGACCTGCCCACCCCACCCCCACCAGAACCTCCCCCCCCCCCCCCACAGCCCCCAGAGGCCCCCTGAATGAGGAGACTCCACAGAGACCCTTTAAATAAAGAGACCTTTCCAGAGCTCCCTAAATAAGGAGACCCCCCCCAGAGACCCCCTAAATAGGGAGACACCCCCCCCCTTAAAAGAGACCCCAGTCAGGAAGCTAGAGAGCAGTCCAGACTGAGGCAGTGAAAAAGATTACTGTTATGACAACCATTCATTCATTCCCCTTACTAGGCTGTGATTGACAGCCTTCATACACACACAGCTGGAAGCCTTGCTTCATTCATCATCCTTCATGGTTGAGTGATTCTCATGTGCTCTCACCACACTGTTTATAAACCTCAAAGAAAGTTAAGTGCTGTCAATTTCCAGCTGACCACTTCAAAATCACTCAAACGTGAAGGCGGGGTGATTGGAAAGTACTTAACTCTCTTTGAAGTGGGTGATGTTTATAAACATTGCGGTTCGAGCACTTCAGAGTTACTCAACCGTGAGGGAAGATGAATGAAGCAAGGCTGACAGCTGTGTGTATCTATGTGGAAGCTGCCAACCACAGCCCAGTGAAGGAAATGAATGAATGGCTTGCAGCTCAAGGATGTGACGGGTTTAAACACAGCTGCCTGGTTTCTCTTTCCAGAAATTGACACGTGGTGCTTCCTCTGTCTGAGTCAGCAAGTGTATTGCCCAGGTGAGTGTTACAACAACAATCTTTTTCACTGCGTACTTGTGGGAAGGGGGTACTCAGAAGATCCGCGGGTGGGGGGCTGAATTATGATGCAGGTGGAGGGTGGGGGGCTGAATTGAGTTACACGGTAGGGGCGGCCAGCGGGACCTCAGTATTCTCGCCATTCATAAATTTGCATTCACAAATCATTTGCAATTCAGCTCCAGTAGGAGAACAGAGAATCTTGCCCCATGTCTGTGAAGTTTCGCGACATGAAGGGTGTTACCGGACCATCGGACCTGAGGGGCTCAGGTCAGAAGACCAAAAGCTTGGCCAGAATGAGGGGGGGTCACAGAGATCACGGAGAGTTGTGGGACTGAAGGAGATACCAGACTTCTTCCCAGGGTAGTGCGGTCAATTACTAGGTTTAAGGCGCGAGGGGCAAGGTTTAGAGGAGATGTACGAGGCAAGTTTTTTACACAGAGGGTAGTGGGTGCCTGGAACTCGCTGCCGGAGGAGGTGGTGGAAGCAGGGACGATAGTGACATTTAAGGGGCATCTTGACAAATACATGAATAGGATGGGAATAGAGGGATACGGACCCAGGAAGTGTAGAAGATTTTAAGTTAGACGGGCAGCATGGTCGGCACGGGCTTGGAGGGCCGAAGGGCCTGTTCCTGTGCTGTACATTTCTTTGTTCTTTGTTCTTTATTCAGAGGGCGGGGGGGGGGAGTCATTGGAGGGATTTTAAACAAGGATGAGAGCTTGCAAATCAGAGCCAATTCTGTTGAAGGATGACCCTGAATCATTGGCTGGGATTTTACAGCCCCGCCCCCGCACTGTTTTCCAGCTGTGGAGGTAGCTCATCATTGGCTGCCCGTGGAATCGTCCAGTCCCGCCGGTACCTATGTCATTTTACGCTGAGTATTTGTCTGTTTGAAATTGGGGCGCTTCTCAACCGGGTAAGTGCCGGCTGAAATGGAGACTTCGCGGGCGTTTTACAACACCAGATTCGGCGCCGAACCCTCACCGATTCCAGGACCGGTGAGGCGCTAGCAGCAGTGCCTGGTAACGGCTGCCACGCCAAAAAAGGCCGGAGAATGGCCGCGCATGCGCACGACGACCACCTGCAGCGGCCGCGCCGTACAACATGGCGTCGGCCGTGCGTAGGCCCGACCTGCCATCCGCGACTCCACAGGCCACCCCCCTGGCCACCCCCTCACCAGTCCCCCCAGCCCTCGCGTAAGCCCCCCCCCCCCCCGCCGGCCAGCGACACGGCTCCCGGTCAACTGTGGCGGCACAGTCCGCGGCCGCCATGCCGGTTCCCGACTGCTCAGACTGCACGTCAACCGCGCGATCGGTGAACGCGGCCCATCGGGGGAGGGCCTGCCGATGACGCACAAATGCCGTTCCAACGGCATGTGGGGTGCGACACGAAGACGCCGGTTTCAAGGGGGCGGAGTTTCACTGGCCGCCCCCGATTTGGACGTCGGGCAACAGAGAATCCCGCCCAATGTCCGTCAGCGATGGCGGAACAGGACTTGTTGTGAGTGAGGACACAGGCAGCAGAGGTTTGGATGATCTCAAGCCGAGAGGGATTAGAAAGTGCCGAAGCAGTCGGGAGTGAGTTACAAGATCTAAGACGTGAGGCAACCCCCCCCCCCATGCAGTGCACCCGGCCCACAGGGAAACATTGCCTCCTTGTAAACCGAACGCCTGACCTGATGTTGGAATCAGGTATGTACCACGTGTTGCCTTGATGTGGCAGACGTTGCCTGTGGCGAATCAGAAGGATGTGGTAACTGGAACACTTCATCCCAGGCTAATCTATTCCGAGGGAAGGATTCTATAAAAGCTGCAGTTAATGGTAGCCAATTTGCAAATCTTTGTACCACAGCCCATTTAATCATTCAGCAATTCAATCCAAACAAGACCAATATAAGAATACTTCACAAAAACATAGTTGACACAAAAATGATTAGACTCTTGAACTGCATTGCTGTTTCTGGCTCTGATTTGGCAGAGGACAGACTACACTTTATCTGCTGAGCATTGAAAGCATATGATCAAGCAAAATTTGATGCTCGGCAATTGAATTCTTCAAGAGTAATTGGGACACAGTATGGTATTTTGGGATTCTGTGCTGCAGTATGGTATTTGCAGAACTAAATTCAGTGGCCCTTCTCTGCAAGCCTCTGTACTAATAGGCTGTGGTGTGTTGAGAGTCATTTATTATTACGGAATTGAGCTGTAGTTAAATATGTCCACCGTGTTGAATCCAGGCCCATTGCAGAGAGGGGAGCACAGCTTCTAATCAAACGGCAGACACTCCAGTCCAGAACTGGAGTGCTGCATTATTGTCAGGGTGCCACATTAACCCGAGACCCCACATGACCCCTCAGGATAGGTGTTAAAAGTGGTGGAGGGTTCCCCCAATGGCCAATGTGTACCCTTCGCCCCTTGGCTCACAGTGAATGATCTGATCGCTTACCTCATCGCTGCTTGTGACACCTCGAGCAGGGTTTCCTGCGAGTGGGATCTTCCAGCCCCGTCGCTGGTGACCCCCCCCCCCCCTCCCCCCCCCCAGCCCCCCTCCAGGCGAGCCACGGCAAAAGACCCGAGACATCAGCAGAACTGGAAAATGCCGCCAGCGGCCACCTCCACTGCCGTAAAACATGTCACACCGTTGGGGGGGGGGGGGAGGCGACAAAACCACCCCTTGTTGTGTCCAACTTGGCCGCAACACTTTCAGGCTGGGCATAAGGGGTGGTGGAATTCAAATTAATCAAATCTGGCATCGCCCACGAAACTACCATCAACTGTCGTCAAAACCCATCTGGTTCACTTCCTGCGGGAGGGAAATCTGCCGCCCTTCCCCGGCCTGGCCTACATGTGACTCCAGACCCACAGCAACGTGTCTGCCCTCTTACATGGCCGAGCAAACCACTCCGTTCAAGGGCAATTAGGGATGGGCAACAAACGTTGACCTAGCCTAGCGACGGCCATGTCCCGTGGAAGAATAACGGGAGAAAAAGAGAAGAACACGAATAACGTGCTACAAACCATCCCACCGCTGGTCCTTTCATTAATTATCCTGAATCTGTGTCTTCTCGTGGCAGATCATTTCATTCCGCTCCTTCATTCATAAACAACCTGACCAGGAAGGTACTGTG
This sequence comes from Scyliorhinus torazame, assembly GCF_047496885.1. Lineage (NCBI taxonomy): Eukaryota > Metazoa > Chordata > Chondrichthyes > Carcharhiniformes > Scyliorhinidae > Scyliorhinus > Scyliorhinus torazame. The sequence goes on along the minus strand of NC_092738.1, from coordinate 26,135,556 downwards.
TTGCTTTGCTATGGTCCCTGAATTCCTGATTAGGAAGTTCTTGATCTCTGCAACAGTAACAACCAGTTAGAACTCCCCTTCTTTTCTTCAAAATGGTGCCATGGAACCGTTTGCCTTCCAGAGCAGACCCGAGCTTTAAACCCACCAGGGCAGCGCCTCGGACAGTGCTGCCCCCACTTCAGCACTGCACAAGAGACCCAGCCGCGATTTCTGCGCTCAGGCTGTGGAGTGGGACTTGAACCCACGGCCTGCTGACCCTCAAGAGGCGAGAGCATTACCAACTGAGCGGAGATGGGCACCCAACGTATAACCGGGGCGATCAACTCTTGCGGAGAAAATGAACGGGCAGCCTGCCACGGGGGTCCGAATTGCAGGACGCTCTGTCTCCTGGCGTCGTGCAACCCAAGAGAATGGATTCAGCTACTGGAGGAGTGATGGGCAACCTGTACCCCGGGGCCCACATGTGCCCCCTCTGGGTTCTGAGTGGGGCCCACAAGACATTTTGTTGACCGTTACCCACGCGCAGGGTCGCCACATTCCGCTGATTCCCGCCCGTGTGATTTGTTTCCTACCGGTGTGACTGAAGTGATTCGCACGTCAAGCGAGGTCGGAAGCGAGGTGTGTGCTGATTGCTCACAACATAAGGGCAGCACGGTAGCACAGTGGTTAGCACAGTCGCTTCACAGCTCCAGGGTCCCACGTTCTCCCCGTGTGTGCGTGGGTTTCCTCCGGGTGCTCCGGTTTCCTCCCACAGTCCAAAGATGCGCAGGTTAGGTGGATTGGCCATGCTAAATTGCCCTTAGTGTCTAAAAAGGTTAAGTGGGGTTGCTGGGTTATGGGGATAGGGTGGAAGCGTGGGCTTGAGTAGGATGCTCTTTCCAAGGGCTGGTGCAGACTCGATGGGGCGAATGGCCTCCTTCTGCACTGTAAATTCTATGATTCTAACATTGAGTGAAATTAAATTTGTTAATTGTCACAAGTAGGCTTCAAATGAAGTTACGGTGAAAAGCCCCGAGTCGCCACATTCCGGCACCTGTTCGGGGAGGCTGGTACGGGAATTGAACTGTGCTGCTGGCCTGCCTTGGTCTGCTTTAAAAGCCAGCTATTTAGCCCAGTGTGCTAAACCAGTGTGAGAGTCAGGCACTCCCTCTGTGTCCAAAGTGGAAATATTTCTATTGTTTTTACCATTTGAAGTTGATGACAGTTCTATTAATATATAAATGATGAAGCATTTTCTATAACTCGTTATAAAATCTTCGGCGTGTATTAAATGTATTTAATCTTATTCATGGAGATACGGTTAGTGGACAAGGCCGATTTCAATCTTGCGGCCCACTGAGATGAAGGGGGTCACTCATGCGGCCCACTCACTGGCCTAGCTTACCCCTTACTGTACTCGATAATCTGGCTAAATAAGGATTGGTTATCCTGTCGGCTACAGATCTTTTAGGCACGGGGCTGTGAGGCCCAGGCAGCTGAGCGGGGGGGGGGGGGGGGGATTCCAAATGGGAGGGGTGTTCAAGTTGCTGAATTTAAGATCTTGGTGTTAATACATACCAGAATGAAATAGACAGGCAGTCTGGACATGTTGTTAAAGGTTCTTTCCCAAACACTCCTTGAAAAAATAGTTTAAGAAGTACCGTTTGCCTCAGTTTTAGGTTTGACAAGAGACCCATCCACCAAAGAACAAAGAACAAAGAAACGTACAGCACAGGAACAGGCCCTTCGGCCCTCCAAGCCCGTGCCGACCATGCTGCCCGTCTAAACTAAAATCTTCTACATTTCCGGGGTCCGTATCCTCATAATCTTGTAGACCTCTATCAGGTCGCCCCTCAACGTCCTTCGTTCCAGTGAGAACAAACCAAGTTTATTCTACCTCTCCTCATAACCAACTGATACAACCCCAGCCATTTTAATGGTGGCCACAGTTTGGGATAGATTAGCCTGGTATCCATTTTAAATCTGCCCAGGCCTTGGAAACACAAACATCTGCTGCACACTGCTGCACAAGTCTGTTTTTGCTTCATAAGCTTTGAACTGACAATCATTAATACTCGCAAATATGTTACAGATCAAAACAAATAATGCCAACCACTGCAATTGGAATAAAGATGTTTGGTTCTTCTAAAATTCCTGTTGTTTTTTTTAATATAAACAATCCATGTCACTGAGAATGTTTGCGATGTTGATCATAGTTTTGATACTGCTTCAAATGCACCTCCAGGCAAACGTTATTTAATCGTTTTTTAATTTTTTGTTTCACAAGTTTAAAGTCCCAAATAAACATTTCTCGAATTGGCAGCCATTTTGCTTCTTGTGGTTGGAGCTTCAGGTCTCCCTGGCACACTTAAGCACACGATCTTGAGGGAACGTTTCCCTGTCGGAGGTGCCATTTTTTTGATGGGATGTTAAACTGAGGTCCCTGCTGTTTAGGTGAATGGAAAGACGCCACTATTTGAAGAGAAGGAGATTTCCTATTGTCTCCCCACTGCGTTGTACAAATCGGTTGGCACATTTGCTTGCCTCGTCACATTTCCACCCTAATTCACCGGTTGTACGAACATACAAACTAGGAGCAGGAGTAAGGCAATTAGCACCTCGCTCCTCCGCCATTTAATAATATCATGGCTGATGTGATAGCAACTTCCAATCCTGCCTACCCCCTGATAATTTGCTCTTTAAGAATCTATCCCCTCAGCTTTAAAATATTCAATGACCCTGCTTCAAGCAACTTTTGAAGAAAAGAGTTCCAGAGACTCACAACCCTGTGAGGGAAAGAACATTCTCCACATCTCCATTTTAAGCGGGCCGTAATAGCTCACACGGGCCTACGGGGTGGGAATGATTATCTTCCTCGTGGTCCTTGCGGAATACGAGCCCCCCACCATTAACCCCACCATTAACCGCCGTATAAGACCAGAACAGGAACTCGGTAGGGATCTACCGGGTAGTGTACATATCATGTAAATAAAACCAAGTTTCTTTATTTTACTCGGTGTGGACTCCCCGCGTGCTTATTAAATGGGTAGCCCCTTATTTTTAAACAGTGACCTCCTAGTTCTAGATTCTCTCCACATCCACCCTATCAATACCCCTCAGGGTCTTACATGTTTCAATTAAATCACCTTCTACGATTCTAAACTCGAACAGAAACAAGCCTAGCCTGCCCACCCTTTCCTCATGAGACAACCAGCCCAACCCAGGTATAAGACCATAAGACACAGGAGCAGAATTAGGCCATTCGGCCCATCGAGTCTGCTCCGCCATTCAATCATGGCTGATATTTTTCTCATCCCCATTCTCCTGCCTTCTCCCCATAACCCCTGATCTCCTTTTTAACCAAGAACCTGTCTATCTCTTCTTTTTTTTTTAAGAATATTTTATTGAAAATTTTTGGTCGACCATCACAGTACATTGTGTATCCTTTACACAATAATATAACAGTATAAATAACAATATATAACAAAAACGAAAACTAAAACTAAATGGCAACTGCCTTGTCTCAGAAAAACACTCTCCAAAAATATGGTTTAACAATCCAATATACAATTATTTATAGCAACGACCTATACATATTATACATATATATTAATAACCCTGAGACTCCTTCTGGTTCCTCCCCCCCCCCCTCCCCCCTGGGCTGCTGCTGCTGCCTTCTTCTTTTCCATTCCCTCTATCTTTCTGTGAGGTATTCGACGAACGGTTGCCACCGCCTGGTGAACCCTTGAGCCGATCCCCTTAGGACGAACTTAATCCGTTCCAGCTTTATAAACCCTGCCATGTCATTTATCCAGGTCTCCACCCCCGGGGGCTTGGCTTCCTTCCACATCAACAGTATCCTGCGCCGGGCTACTAGGGACGCAAAGGCCAAAACATCGGCCTCTCTCGCCTCCTGCACTCCCGGCTCTTGTGCAACCCCAAATATAGCCAACCCCCAGCTTGGTTCGACCTGGACCCCCACTACTTTCGAAAGCACCTTTGTCACCCCCACCCAGAACCCCTGTAGTGCCGGACATGACCAGAACATGTGGGTGTGATTCGCTGGGCTTCTCGAGCATCTCGCACACCTATCCTCTACCCCAAAAACTTTACTGAGCCGTGCTCCAGTCATATGCGCCCTGTGTAACACCTTAAATTGAATCAGGCTTAGCCTGGCACACGAGGACGATGAGTTTACCCTACTTAGGGCATCCGCCCACAGCCCCTCCTCAATCTCCTCCCCCAGCTCTTCTTCCCATTTCCCTTTCAGCTCATCTACCATAATCTCCCCCTCGTCCCTCATTTCCCTATATATATCTGACACCTTACCGTCCCCCACCCATGTCTTTGAGATTACTCTGTCCTGCACCTCATGCGTCGGGAGCTGCGGGAATTCCCTCACCTGCTGCCTCGCAAAAGCCCTCAGTTGCATATACCGGAATGCATTCCCTTGGGGCAACCCATATTTCTCGGTCAGCGCTCCCAGACTTGCGAACTTCCCATCCACAAACAGATCTTTCAGTTGCGTTACTCCTGCTCTTTGCCATATTCCAAATCCCCCATCCATTCTCCCCGGGGCAAACCTATGGTTGTTTCTTATCGGGGACCCCCCCAAGGCTCCCGTCTTTCCCCTATGCCGTCTCCACTGTCCCCAAATTTTCAAAGTCGCCACCACCACCGGGCTTGTGGTGTATTTCTTCGGTGAGAACGGCAATGGGGCCGTCACCATAGCTTGTAGGCTAGTCCCCCTACAGGACGCCCTCTCCAATCTCTTCCACGCCGCTCCCTCCTCTTTCCCCATCCACTTACTCACCATTGAGATATTGGCGGCCCAGTAGTACTCACTTAGGCTCGGTAGTGCCAGCCCCCCCCCCCCCCCTATCCCTACTACGCTGTAAGAATCCCTTCCTCACTCTCGGGGTCTTCCCGGCCCACACAAAACTCATGACGCTCTTTTCGATCCTTTTGAAAAAAGCCTTCGTGATCACCACCGGGAGGCACTGAAACACAAAGAGGAATCTCGGGAGGACTACCATTTTAACTGCCTGCACCCTCCCTGCCAGTGACAGGGATACCATGTCCCATCTCTTGAAGTCCTCCTCCATTTGTTCCACCAATCGCGTTAAATTTAACCTATGCAATGTACTCCAATTCTTGGCTATCTGGATCCCCAAGTAACGAAAGTCCCTTGTTACCTTCCTCAGCGGAAAGTCCTCTATTTCTCTGCTCTGCTCCCCTGGATGCACCACAAACAACTCACTTTTCCCCATGTTCAGTTTATATCCTGAGAATTCTCCAAACTCCCGAAGTGTCCGCATTATCTCTGGCATCCCCTCCGCCGGGTCCGCTACATATAACAACAAATCATCCGCATACAGAGATACCCAGTGTTCTTCTCCTCCTCTAAGTACTCCCCTCCACTTCTTGGCACCCCTCAATGCTATTGCCAGGGGCTCAATCGCCAGTGCAAACAGTAATGGGGACAGAGGGCATCCCTGCCTTGTCCCTCTATGGAGCCGAAAGTATGCAGATCCCCGTCCATTCGTGACCACACTCGCCACTGGGGCCCTATACAACAGCTGCACCCATCCAACATACTCATCTCCAAAACCAAATCTCCTCAGCACCTCCCACAAATAATCCCACTCCACTCTATCAAATGCTTTCTCGGCATCCATCGCCACCACTATCTCCGCTTCCCCCTCTGGTGGGGGGCATCATCATTACCCCTAGCAGCCTCCGTATATTCGTATTCAGCTGTCTCCCCTTCACAAACCCAGTTTGGTCCTCATGGACCATCCTCGGGACACAATCCTCTATCCTCATTGCCATTACCTTGGCCAGAATCTTAGCGTCTACATTTAGGAGGGAAATAGGTCTATAGGACCCGCATTGCAGCGGGTCCTTTTCCTTCTTTAGGAGAAGCGATATCGTTGCCTCAGACATAGTCGGGGGCAGCTGTCCCCTTTCCTTTGCCTCATTAAAGGTCCTCATCAGTAGCGGGGCGAGCAAGTCCACATATTTCCTGTAAAATTCAACTGGGAATCCATCCGGTCCCGGAGCCTTCCCCGCCTGCATGCTCCTAATTCCTTTCACTACTTCCTCTATTTCAATCTGTGCTCCCAGTCCCACCCTTTCCTGCTCCTCCACCTTGGGAAATTCCAGCCGGTCCAGAAAGCCCATCATTCTCTCCCTCCCATCCGGGGGTTGAGCTTCGTATAATTTTTTATAAAATGCCTTGAACACTCCATTCACTCTCTCCGCTCCCCGCTCCATCTCTCCTTCCTCATCCCTCACTCCCCCTATTTCCCTCGCTGCTCCCCTTTTCCTCAATTGGTGGGCCAGCAACCTGCTCGCCTTCTCCCCATATTCGTACTGTACACCCTGTGCCTTCCTCCACTGTGCCTCTGCAGTACCCGTTGTCAGCAAGTCAAATTCTACGTGTAGCCTTTGCCTTTCCCTGTACAGTCCCTCCTCCGGTGCCTCCGCATATTGCCTGTCCACCCTCAGAAGTCCTTGCAGCAACCGCTCCCGTTCCCTACTCTCCTGCTTTCCTTTATGTGCCCTTATTGATATCAGCTCACCTCTAACCACTGCCTTCAGCGCCTCCCAGACCACTCCCACCTGGACCTCCCCGTTATCATTGAGTTCCAAGTATTTTTCAATGCACCCCCTCACCCTTAGACACACCCCCTCATCTGCCATTAGTCCCATGTCCATTCTCCAGGGTGGGCGCCCTTCTGTTTCCTCCCCTATCTCCAAGTCCACCCAATGTGGAGCGTGATCCGAAATGGCTATAGCCGTATACTCCGTTCCCCTCACCTTCGGGATCAACGCCCTTCCCAAAACAAAAAAGTCTATTCGCGAATAGACTTTGTGGACATAGGAGAAAAACAAAAACTCCTTACTCCTAGGTCTGCTAAATCTCCACGGGTCTACTCCTCCCATCTGCTCCATAAAATCTTTAAGCACCTTGGCTGCTGCCGGCCTCCTTCCAGTCCTGGACCTCGACCTGTCTAGCCCTGGTTCCAACACCGTATTAAAATCTCCCCCCATTATCAGCTTTCCCATCTCTAGGTCCGGAATGCGTCCTAGCATACGCCTCATACAATTGGCATCATCCCAGTTCGGGGCATATACGTTTACCAAAACCACCGTCTCCCCCTGTAGTTTGCCACTCACCATCACGTATCTGCCCCCGCTATCCGCCACTATAGTCTTTGCCTCAAACATTACCTGCTTCCCCACTAATATAGCCACCCCCCTGTTTTTCGCATCTAGCCCCGAATGGAACACCTGCCCCACCCAACCTTTGCGTAGTCTCACCTGGTCTATCAGTTTCAAGTGCGTTTCCTGTAACATAACCACGTCTGCCTTAAGTTTCTTAAGGTGTGCGAGTACCCGTGCCCTCTTTATCGGCCCGTTCAGCCCTCTCACGTTCCACGTGATCAGCCGGGTTGGGGGGCTTTTTACCCCCCCCCCCTTGTCGATTAGCCATCCCCTTTTTCCAGCTCCTCACCCGGTTCCCACGCAGCTGTGTCCCCCCCCAGGCGGTGCCCCCCCCGCCCATCCCACCCCATACCAGCTCCCCCCTCTCCCCAGCAGAAGCAGCCCAATAATTCCCCCCTGCCACCCCCCCCGCTAGATCCCCCACTAGCGTAGTTACACCCCCCCATGTTGCTCCCAGAAGTCAGCAATCTCTGGCCGACCTCGGCTTCCCCCCGTGACCTCGGCTCGCACCGTGCGATGCCCCCTCCTTCCTGCTTCCCTATTCCCGCCATGATTATCATAGCGCGGGAACCGAGCCCGCGCTTCCCCCTTGGCCCCGCCCCCAATGGCCAACGCCCCATCTCTTCCACCTCCTTTCCTCCCCCCACCACCTCCTGTGGAAGAGAGAAAAGTTACCACATCGCAGGATTAATAACATAAAACTCCTCTTTCCCCCCTTTTTACCCCCCTCTTCGCCCCCCATACTCGCCCCACCACTTTGTTTCAAACGTTCTTTTTTTTAATAACCCGCTCATTCCAATTTTTCTTCCACGATAAAAGTCCACGCCTCATCCGCCGTCTCAAAGTAGTGGTGCCTCCCTTGATATGTGACCCACAGTCTTGCCGGTTGCAGCATTCCGAATTTTATCTTCTTTTTGTGAAGCACCGCCTTGGCCCGATTAAAGCTCGCCCTCCTTCTCGCCACCTCCGCACTCCAGTCTTGGTATACGCGGATCACCGCGTTCTCCCACTTACTGCTCCGAGTTTTCTTTGCCCATCTAAGGACCATCTCTCTGTCCTTAAAACGGAGGAATCTCACCACTATGGCTCTAGGAATTTCTCCTGCTCTCGGTCCTCGCGCCATCACTCGGTATGCTCCCTCCACCTCCAGCGGACCCGCCGGGGCCTCCACTCCCATTAACGAGTGCAGCATCGTGCTCACATATGCCCCGACGTCCGCTCCCTCCGCACCTTCAGGAAGACCAAGAATCCTTAGGTTGTTCCTCCTCGCGTTGTTTTCCAGTGCCTCCAGCCTTTCCACACATCGTTTATGGTGTGCCTCGTGCATCTCCGTCTTCACCACCAGGCCCTGTATGTCGTCCCCATTCTCGGCAGCCTTTGCCTTCACGACCCGAAGCTCCCGCTCCTGGGTCTTTTGCTCCTCCTTTAGCCCTTCGATCGCCTGTAATATCGGGGCCAACAGCTCCTTCTTCATTTCCTTTTTGAGTTCTTCCACGCAGCATTTCAAAAACTCGTGTTGTTCAGGGCCCCATGTTAAACTGCCACCTTCCGACGCCATCTTGGTTTTTGCTTGCCTTCCTTGCCGCTGTTCTAAAGAATCCACCGCAATCCGGCCACCTTCCTCTCCTTTTTCCATCCGTATCCAGGGGGGATTCCCTTCTGGTTCACCGCACAGTACTTTTAGCCGTTAAAATTGCCGTTGGGGCTCTTATTAAGAGCCCAAATGTCCGTTACACCGGGAGCTGCCGAAACGTGCGACTCAGCTGGTCATCGCCGCACCCGGAAGTCCTGTCTATCTCTTCTTAAAGACACTCAGTGATTTGGCCTCCACAGCCTTCTCCGGCAAAGAGTTCCGCAGATTCACCACCCTCTGGCTGAAAAAATTCCTCCTCATCTCTATTTTAAAGGATCGTCCCTTCACTCTGAGGCTGTGCCTTCGAGTTCTAGTCTCTCCTAATAGTGGAAATATGTTCCCCAAGTCCACTCTATCCAGGCCTCTCAGTATCCTGTAAGTTTCAATAAGATCCCCCCCCCTCATCCTTCTAAACTCCAACGAGTACAGACCCAGAGTCCTCAACTGTTCCTCATACGACAAGTTCTTCATTCCAGGGATCATTCTTGTGAACCTCCTCTGGACTCTTTCCAAGGCCAGCACATCCTTCCTTAGATACGGGGCCCAAAACTGCTCACAACACTCCAAATGGGGTCTGACCAGAGCCTTATACAGCCTCAGAAGTACACCCCTGGTCTTGTATTCTAGCCCTCTCAACATGAATTTGCCTTCCTTACTGACTACTGAACCTGCATGTTAACCTTAAGAGAATCCTGAACTCGAACTCCTAAGTCCCTTTGTGTTTCAGATTTCCGAAGCCTTTTCCCATTTAGAAAATAGTCTATGCCTCTATTCTTCCTACCAAAGTGCATAAGCTCACACTTTTCCACATTATATTCCATCTGCCACTTCATTGCCCACTCTCCTAGTATCAGGGAAGGCTTTGGGAGATCCCAAGCACATCCCAAAGGATTATATAAAAAGAAGCCTATTCTTTCTTCATCTTTAGTCTTCCATCAAATCACAAGACTTTATTCTCACTCTGGACCAATCCTTTTGTTTGCAGCTTACAGCCCTGTGACACTGAAACCGATAAAGCTCCAGGAATATCTTCATTTGTACAACATTCACCGAAACGACGAAAAAGAACCACACCAAGTACAATTTTAATGAAAATAAAACGACTTTTCTCCGTATCGTGCTCCATTTACGAGGGGAGATTTGGGGAAGGTCATTTGAGGTGAGCAATTACGAACTGCGATCCTGAGTAAATTGGATTCTTTTTAAATTAGAGCTGAGGGACTAAGCTTCGGGACCCAGTGAACGACATTGTAATGGTTTTCTGTAATTTTTCCAATTCAGGGGCAATATTTAGCGCGGCCAATCCACCTACCCTGCACACCTTTGGGTTGTGGGGGTGAGACCCACCAGACACGGCGAGAATGTGCAAACTCCACACGGACAGTGACCCGGGGCAGGGCTCGAACCCGGGTCCTCGGCGCCGTGAGGCAGCAGTGCTAACCACTGCGCCACCGTGGCCCCCGACTTTGTAATGTTGAAAACATGGCAGCCAATCTACGCAGAGCAAGCTCCCTCGAAGAACAATATGATCTTTTTTTTTTACTCAATCAAGGGCAGCACGGTAGCACAGTGGTTAGCACAATTGCTTCACAGCTCCAGGGTCCCAGGTTCGATTCCCGGCTTGGGTCACTGTCTGTGCGGAGTGTGCACGTCCTCCCCGTGTGTTTCCTCCCACAGTCCAAAGATGTGCAGGTTAGGTGGATTGGCCATGATCAATTGCCCTTAGTGTCCAAAATTGCCCTTAGTGTTGGGTTGGGTTATGGGGATAGGGTGGAGGTGTTGACCTTGGGTAGGGTGCTCTTTCCAAGAGCCAGTGCAGTGCAGTGCAGACTCGATGGGCCGAATGACCTCCTTCTGCACTGTAAATTCTATGGCTGTGAACGTCACTGGCGAGGCCCAGAGGCCCAGAATTCATTGCCCGTCCCTAATTGCCCCATGAGAAGGTGGTGGTGAGCTGCCGCTTGTACCGCTGCAGTCTGCGTGGTTGCTGTTGTTGTTGTTAGCGGATCCTCACACCCAGATACTGGGCGGGATTCCTGGGCCCCCCAGCCGCGTGCTTCCCGTAGGCGGGCGACAGCGCGCCGTTCGCTGGAGGCAGGATTCTCTGCTCCCGCCGCTCGTCAATGGGAAGCCACCCACACTCCGCCGGGAAACCCGGGATGAGGGTACTGCCAGCGAGACCAGGCAATCCAGCTGCCAACAAAATGGCCGGAGAATTCCAGTGAACTTTGGGGAATAATGGGCGAAGGATACCCGAGCTGATTATCAGCCCGTTGAGTCCTCGTGATTTGGTAGGTACACCCACAATGCTGTTAGGGAGGGAGTTCCAGGATTGTGGCCCAGCCATTCAGAGGGTGGGCTGAGAAAACAATTGGAAAAGAGGAGGCCAGATATAAAACAATAAGCTGCTTTATTTCCCAGCAAGGAACCATACAGAGAAACATTTCTCACTGGGCTCAATTAGTTTCAATAGCACAACTGTTTTCGACAATGCAACAACACATTGTCCTTTCCACTGACTTTAAACCAACATGGCCTCATTCTTATCTGTCCAGACACTGGAGCAGGTTCAGAATAAGTCTGACAATGTACACTGCTGCGCTTAAAATCTGAACATGCATCTTCACCTAAAAATTGCAGTTGGGAGCATTAGCATTGGTGTGACATTCTGCTGTCCAATATTTTAGCACAGCCTCCTTGAAATGAGCTGAGGTGGGCTCTGAGACGATTCCAGAGACGAACCGCGAGACGTGTAAAGCGCGTGCTCGCTAACATAACCTGTCAAGATGTGGTAGTCACCACTAACTGTATATTAGATGTAGTAACTGTATATTAGATGTAGTACGGTAAGGCTCCTGTACTCGAGGTACAGGGGTAAATCCCTGCCTGCTGGTTCCGCCCAGTAGGCGGCGTATAAATGTGTGTGCTCACCGGAGCTGCTCCCATTCAGGAGGCCACACGTCTCTGCTCAATAAAGCCTCGATTATTCTCTACTCTCGTCTTTGTAGTAATTGATAGTGCATCACAAGAGCCCCTCAAAGACTTCACCGTTGAGAGTGCGGCCTGAGAAATATCAGATCCACTGGGTTTTGAGTCTCTCTCCCCTTCTACCTCAACTCACCTTGGATTAGTTTCATCAATCCTGAAATCCTCAAACCTGCCCAAAGGTTAACCACATTACCATCGCCCCCCCCCCCCCCCCCCCCCCCACCAACCCACCCTCGATTCCCCCCTCCCCCTCCAATTCCACCCCGCATCTATCTTGACAATGAAATGCCATTCTTTACAAAAGAATGCTGAGCTTCAATTTATCATTTTCTTTTTAAAAGGCTGCTCATATTTTGTTTTGCTTCGGGATTCTGTAATAACACCAGACAGGATAATAGTCGATTAACGTGTGATTGGAACTAGAGATGAGGAATGCAACCTTTGAAATATAACAACACATTTAAGAACAGTAATCTAAACACAAATGTCACAGAATGGGTGATTGTTTTAACATGTGGCAGATTCTGCAGTATCCATTGTTGAGTTTTTAATATCCCTGTTATTTAAAAGCAAATAACACTTTGATCAGAACTCTGCGTATTGTAAAATTATGCTCCAATGTATACTTTTGGGAACGAGACAAATTTCTTGCAGTACTTGTCCCAGAGACCAGCAGCATCTGCAAAGCCCCAAATCATTACTCCGTTAATTAACCAACAGGCGTTTCAGAATGAGACATTTTCTTCTCCGAAGATGAGAAGGCTGCAATGAAGGAAATAAAATGAGAAAACAGTGAGAAATGTTTGTTACGTTCAGCAACCACAGCTTTATCAGATGTTCCTGTTCCTTTGAGAGATATCATCCAACACCAAAATTAGAAACAGATTTAAGCCCGGGCAGAAGTTTCAAACCGCAGCAGAACATGTTAATAGCATGCCAAGTCCGCACTGTACAAACAGATAGTCCAAGTCTCACCAACAGGGAAAGATGGCCTCATTATTAACTGGATTGCAGCTCTTTGTAGGTATCCTGAGCTGGCCACATCATCAATTATTGATAAAACATAAAGGAAATAACCATCCAGAGTGTTCCTTGGTAGGAGCAACAGCGGGCAGTCTGTCGCAGGTTTCCTTAATAATATTCTTTATTGTCACAAGTAGGCTTACATTAACACTGCAATGAAGTTCCTGTGAGAATCCCCTCGTCGCCACATTCCGGTGCCTGTTCGGGTCACAGAGGGAGAATTCAGAATGTCCAATTCACCCAACAGCACGTCTTTCAGGACTTGTGGGAGGAAACCGGAGCACCCGGAGGAAACCCACGCAGTCACGGGGAGAACGTGCAGACTCCGCACAGACAGTGACCCAGCGGGGAATCGAACCTGGGACCCTGGAGCTGTGAAGCAACGGTGCTAACCACTGTGCTACCGTGCTGTCCTTCCGTGGCATGGACCGTGCCTTCAGAATTAACTTCCACCTTGCACTTTTGCACTATTTGTGGGCTGGAAATCTGTCTCGACCGGACCATATTCCTTTTGGAAGGTGAAGCTCAAAGGATTGGCGATATTAAGTGAGCTATGTTTTTTCTTCGGGGGGGGGGGGGGGGGGGGTTCACAAAACAAACCAAGACATTTGTCTGGATTCACTCGTATCCCCGTTCAACATCGGTGGCGTGCCAGTCCGAGCCTCATGTTCCACGTGGCGTTCGGGCGCAGGCTGGCGCTTGCCAATTTCCACATGCCCATATCTCAGCCGTGCTGTCACGCTGAGAGCCAAAGGAATTGAAGCGAGGGAGGCCAACCCTACATGGCTGCCAGTGGCAAAGTAGCACTGAACACTGACACGGTCTTCCCAATGATATCACGGCTATGGTATCAATGTAGAACACATCCCGCAAGCCACGCAATGTAAGTCCAAGGCCACGCTCCAAGGCCACGCTCAGCATCATTTCCTGCAGCGGAGCTCCAGTGGGCAGAGCTCCCAGTACAGGCAGAGGTCGGGACGCCTTTTTTAAATGGCATCCCAATCTCTGCGCCCCCTGACGAGACACCCTGGATGCCCCAACTCACCTATAAAGGGGGTCATCGACCCCTCTCCCCCGCACCCCAACTCACACAGGCATGGCACCCCCAGGCCCAATCCTGGCATGGGCAAAATGCCAGTCTGGCAACTTGGCAGTGCCAGCCTGGCACCCTGGCAGTGCCCCTTCCAGGTGGCAGTGCCAGAGCACAAGGGTGGTACTGCAGGGTGCCAGGCTGGCAGTGCCAAGGTGTCCAGATGGCACAAGCAGTGCCTGGGCGCCACCCTGCCCAGAGGTCGACCACCCGGAGGCCTCCAATCACTTGGGAGACCCCCACAGATACCTTTATGCCTGGTGCCCATTTGTGTGAACCAGCAACGAATGGCGCCCGGCTGGTGTCTCCTCGTCGAGGCCGGTAGATGCCGGGTAGCCGTTAGTAGCCGAGAGCAGTTACATCGACAGATTGGGGGAAACCGGGGCTTTCTCCTTGGAGCAGAGAAGGTTGCGAGGAGACTAGGTCACGGTCAAGGTCACCAGAGGCCAGGGCAGTGTTTGTCATTCCCATTGGCAGGACGGTCGAGAAGCAGAGGACGCCGATTTGAGGCGATTTCCAACGGACCCAAAGTTGACATGAGGAGAATTTCTTTGACGCAGGGAGTGTTAAGGTCTGGAATGGACTGCCTGAAAGTGTGGTGGAGGCAGATTCAATCGTGCCTTTGAAAAAGGATATTGGACAAGCATCCAGAGATAAAAAGTGCACAGAGTTTGGAGACTTGGGCGGAGAGATGGCAGATGGAGTTTAATCGAGACAAATGTGAGGTAATGCATTTTGGAAGGACTAATGCAGGTCGGGAATATACAGTGAATGGTAGAACCCTCAAGAGTATTGAAAGTCAGAGAGATCTAGGTGTACAGGTCCACAGGTCACTGAAAGGGGCAACACAGGTGGAGAAGGTAGTCAAGAAGGCATACGGCATGCTTGCCTTCACTGGCTGGGGCATTGAGTATAAGAATTGGCAAGTCATGTTGCAGCTGTATCGAACCTTAGTTAGGCCACACTTGGAGTATAGTGTTCAATTCTGGTCGCCACACTACCAGAAGGATGTGGAGGCTTTAGAGAGGGTGCAGAAGAGATTTACCAGAATGTTGCCTGGTATGGAGGGCATTAGCTATGAGGAGCGGTTGGATAAACTCGGTTTGTTCTCACTGGAACGACGGAGGTTGAGGGGCGACCTGATAGAGGTATACAAAATTATGAGGGGCATAGACAGAGTGGATAGTCAGAGGCTTTTCCCCAGAGTAGAGGGGTCAATTACTAGGGGGCATAGGTTTAAGGTGCGAGGGGCAAGGTTTAGAGTAGATGTACGAGGTAAGTTTTTTACACAGAGGGTAGTGGGTGCCTGGAACTCACTACCGGAGGAGGTGGTGGAAGCAGGGACGATAGTGACGTTTAAGGGGCATCTTGACAAATACATGAATAGGATGGAAATAGAGGGATACGGACCCAGGAAGTGTAGAAGATTGTAGTTTAGTCGGGCAGCATGGTCGGCACGGGCTTGGAGGGCCGAAGGGCCTGTTCCTGTGCTGTACTTTTCTTTGTTCTTTGTTCTTTGGTTGCAGCGAAGGGGTGGGGGAGTGGAATTAGCTGAGTTGTCCTCGCAGGGAGCTGACATAAACATGATGGGCCAAATGGCTACTAGTTGCTGTGATTCCAATCGACGGTTTATTTGAGTACCTCATAGACCAGTCCATTATTTTAACTGAACGGTCAGTGGACAAGGCCAAACACTTCCCAGAATGAGGGAAGGAAACGTAGATAAAAGCTCACCTAAACAATAATAATAATGAACGAACAAAACAGTGCGAGAATTGGGAAGCACAAAGTTAGTTTGTGTGTAATTGGTTAAAAAGGCGGTAACTGGGGCAGCACGGTGGCACAGTGGTAAGCACCGCATCCTCACAGCGCCGAGGACCCGGGTCCGATCCCGACCCTGGGTCACTGTCCGTGCAGAGTTTGATCATTCTCCCCGTGTCTGCGTGGGTCTCACCCCCACAACCCAAAGATGTGCAGGCTAGGTGGATTGGCCACGCTAAATTGCCCCTGAATTGGGAACAAAAGAATTGGGTCCTCTAAATTAAAAAAAAAAGAAAAGGCAGTAACTTAAGACTGGACCCGTTAAACCTTGAGAAGATTAAGTGGAATTGAAAAGCTCACATTTTTTCCCAATATTTATTCATGGTCCAGAACTGGGCCAACTCTTTTTCTTCTGTTGTGAAGAAATCTCATTTGAAAACCTGTTAACATCCACACTTACTATTGTTCTAGATTCACTCTTGATCTGTTCTGCATCCAGGATGTCGTGAGCTCTGTATTTTATACAGTACATAGATACATAGAACATACAGTGCCGAAGGAGGCCATTCGGCCCATCGAGTCTGCACTGACCCACTTAAGCCCTCACTTCCAACCTATCCCCGTAACCCTATAGCCCCTCCTAAACTTTTTGGACACTAAGGGCAATTTAGCATGGCCAATCCACCTAACCTGCGTGTCTTTGGACTGTGGGAGGAAACCGGAGCACCCGGAGGAAACCCACACACACACGGGGAGAACGTGCAGACTCCGCACAGACAGTGACCCAAGCCGGGAATCGAACCTGGGGCCCTGGAGCTGTGAAGCCACAGTGCTAGCCAGGTGTGCTACCGTGCTGCCCAGTGTGTAACATGTTGATTGAATTCCCAATAGCTGCATATTTCCTGTCTCGCTGCTTGTTCCTGCACAGTTAGTTGTGCACTCATTAGGGTAGGAACAATGTACTGTGTGTTCTGCAGCTTGTCTTGCTTTGTTCAGTGTCTCACACTCTTTGATCATTAAAAGGTTGCCGTGGATTTTTGCCACTGGTGGAGCTCCTTTCCACTCTACTGTTGACGTTGATGGACTGGCAGTTGAGTGAGCTCGGTAATGAGCAGACAGTCTGCCCTACCAGCTCACCGCCTCGGCGGCGAAAGCAAAAATCTACCCAGTTCCACTCTTCATTCTTCAACAGTTTATTCTGTCACTGGTTTATTTTATCCTCTACATTCGATGTACAGGATATCTCCTGTTCTTCATGATAATAGTCATTGGTTTTTCTCTCTCTCTTCACAGCAATTCTTGCCTCTATCTCTTATCAGCACCTTCTGAACAAGTTACGTTCGCGCCACACAAGTGTCAGGCAATGACCGTCTCCAACAAGAGAGAATCTAACTATTGCCCCTTGACATTTAATAGCATTACCATTGCTGAACCCCCCACTATTGACATCCTGGGGGTTACCATTGACCAGAAACTGATCTGGACCCAGCCATATAAATACTGTGGCTACAAGAGCAGGTCAGAGGCTGGGAATCCTGCGTAACTCACCTCCTGACCCCCCCAAAGCCATCCACCATCTACAAGGGACAGATTAGGAGTATGTTTGAATACTCTCCACTTGTCTGGATGAGTGCAGCTCCAACAACACTCAAGAAGCTCAACACCATCCAGGACAAAGCAGCCCCACTTGATTGGCACCCCTTCCACAAACACTCACTCCCTCCCACCGATGCACAGTGGCAGCCGTGTGGACCATGTGCAAGATGCACTGCAGGAACACGCCAAGGTTCCTTAGGCAGCACCTTCCAACCCCACGCTCTCTACAATCTAGAAGGACAAGAGCAGCAGATACCTGGGATCCCCACCCTGGAGGTTCCCCTCCAAGTCACTCACAATCCTGACTTGGAAATATATCGGCCGTTCCTTCACTGTCGCTGGGTCAAAATCCTGGAACTCCCTCCCTAACAGCATTGTGAGTCTATCTAAAATCCCTGATTTTAATCACTCCACCATTAAGTGGTTCTAATTCTAATTGTCCTTAATCGTCTCGGCCCAAGCTCTGTAATTTCCTCTCTAAACCTCTCAATCTCTCTGCCTCATTTTCCTCCTGCAAGACACCCCTAAGCAGCCACCGCTTTGACCAAGGTTTCGGTCAGTGGCCCCCTAATATCTCCTTATGTGGCTCCATGTCATATTTTGTTTTATAATTTCCCTTTCAAGTACCTTGGCGGGGGGTGGGGTGGGTGGGGTGGGGGGTTTGGGGGTTGGAGGGGGGGGGGGGGGGAGGCTTTACTCGCCCAAATTTGGGTCCAGAAAATTGGGGAATTGACTCAGCCGAGTTGGTCACAGCGTCGACACCAAATCAGTTTATTCCTCGTCGCCAGTTTACTAAAGGCCAAGTAAAATAAAGAACTTTGATTTATTTACGGTCACGGTATAGACACTTCCCGGTAGATCCCTACCGGGTCTCTTCCTGGTTGATGCCTTACTGGCCGACCTTCTTTCCAACGCTGATTGGAGTTCCCCCGCCCCTCGCCGGGTAAGCTCGTACTCCGTGAGAACCACGGGGAAGATAATCACTCCCACCTCGTACATCCCGTGCAGGATATGGCCGTGCAAGATAAATGCAAGTGGCTGTTGTCGTCTTTATCGTCATATTTGGTCACAATTCCCACCATTTGGAATTTCGGTCAGTCTGGGGGGGGAAAAAAACAATACCATGTGCCTGCCGCTCCAGAATAAAATGCACTGCTGACTTGAAAACTCAGTCCCGAAGCTGGAGTTGGATTTGTTGTGACAACGCTGCTCCTTCGTCTGTTTCGGAAAAGGGAGGGCGAGGTGTATCGTGAGATGCAAAAATAATTCCTCGCCTGAGCATTTCCACATTTGCCTCCAGGATCTTTTTTCCCTTGAAGCATTCAGCTTCCCTTGTGTGCGATTGCAAATGTTGTACTTTTCAAACTGACATTGTAGCACGGAGACCGCCTCATGTCTGATGCAATCCTGTTAACTCTGTGAGGCGCAGAAGGGATGAGTGCGCCCTGGTCGCACTTTCGGCCTGTGTTGTCTTAAGGACAGAAATGAATCAATTATGCCAAGCCTGTGCTAGGAGAGGAGGGATAGAGGTTCTTCAAGTTGGCAAAATACCGAATCGAGACCACCCCATGTTGACTATATGTTGAAGCTCTGGACGTCTGAACACGGAGTTAGACGTTACACCATGAGACATAGGAGCAGAAGTAGGCCATTCGCCCCATCGAGTCTGCTCTGCCATTCAATGAGGTCAAGACTGATCATGAGGTCATTCCCCCTGCTCCGCCATGTGCCCCCCCCCCCCCCCCACCTTGAGAAGGAAGCAAAACCAAGGATTTCCCCCACTCAATCTGTAAATCCCATTCATTTGCATTCCTCACTGGCCCACATCCCGGGGATCAATGTGTGATGATATCCAGTGTTTAGCTGGGGAAGACAAATATGTGGAAATAAGATTCAACACATCAAATAATGACCGTGATTTTTCAATTAAAAATATCCCCCAGCCTCAAAGATGACAGTCATAAGTGGTGGTTATTCAACAAAAATCAATCATAGCTACACGAAGGTCAAGACTTCCTCCCACTTCAAAGTTTTACTTTTAAGATGTTTTTTACTGTGTGTTTTATAAAAATAGAATCAAATGTCCTTGTCAAACTATTATGACTGGTACTAACTTCACAGGAGAAAGGCACCTAACAGCACATCTTTTGGGACTTGTGGGAGGAAACCGGAGCGCCCGGAGGAAACCCACGCAGATACGCGGAGAACGTGCAGACTCCGCACAGACAGTGACCCAAGCCGGGAATCGAACCTGGGTCCCTGGTGCTGTGAAGCAACAGTGCTAATCACTGAAACCCTGATCAGATCAACCATGATCTTATCAAATAGTGGAGCAGGCTCGAGAGGCCAAAAGGCCCATTCCTGTTCCTAATTCATCCCATGTCTCTGACTCTTATTGACAGCATTTTATACTTATTTAGTTTGAAATGTGTAAAGATTTCCTTCTCCTCCGATGAGTCAGTTAAGCAACAAGATGTGTGTATGTAACTGGCAAATGAATAATAGGTGAGTTGACTTCAAGGATCTAAATTTCCTGCTTTGCCTTTCTAATTCTAGTTAATCAAGGGTTTTATGTCTTCTAAAGGCACAGGGCCTGATTTTTATCCTCACTCCTCACCCCTTCTCTCCCCCTCCTCCTTTCCCTTTCCTCTCCCACCCTCTTCTCCCCTCCCCCTCTTCTCCTCTCTTCCCATCCTCTCTCACCTCCTCCCCTCCCCATCCCTCAAACACTGGAATTGTCACTCCCCTGTTTCACCTTGTCTTTATTCCTTCCTGGTTGCCCCCCTCCAGCCCTCCAGCTTGGCCCCAACTTTAATTCCCCCAACCCCTCTGACTCTGGTGTACACCCATGCACCCCCCCCCCCCCCGCCCCCCGCCGCCATTGGTGGCAGTGCCTTCAGGTGTGTAGGCCTCAGGCTCTAACGTTCCCTCCACTTGCCTCTCTGCCTCTCCATGGTTCAGACCTTCCACAAAACCTCCCTCTTTAACTCATCCTTTTTGCTCACCCTCCCTAATAACTCCCTCTGTGTACCCGAACAGGCGCCAGAATGTGGCGACTAGGGGATTTTCACAGTAACTTCATTGCAGTGTTAATGTAAGCCTACTTATGACAATAAAGATTATTATTATAACGGTTCATTTTAAAGGGGAACCGGGATAAGCTCATGAGGGACAAAGGCTACAGATGAAAGCCACATTTGAATCTTCCTCCACCACATTCTCAGGCCACACGCGCTGTGTAAAAAGGTTTTTCCTTACGCCACTGTAGTATCTGGCCCCTTGAAGCGTCAAGGTTCCGAAGGGTCATGTGATATCTTTGGGATGAGAAAATGTCACCAGTACGTTTATGGAAGGACAGCACGGTAGCATTGTGGATAGCACAATTGCTTCACAGCGCCAGGGTCCCAGGTTCGATTCCGGCTTGGGTCACTGTCTGTGCGGAGTCTGCACATATTCCCCATGTGTGCGTGGGTTTCCTCCGGGTGCTCCGGTTTCCTCCCACAGTCCAAAGATGTGCAGGTTAGGTGGATTGGCCATGATAAATTGCCCTTAGTGTCCAAAATTGCCCTTAGTGTTGGGCGGGGTTACTGGGTTATGGGGATAGGGTGGAGGTGTTGACCTTGGGTAGGGTGCTCTTTCCAAGAGCCAGTGCAGACGCGATGGGCCGAATGGCCTCCTTCTGCACTGTAAATTCTACGATAATCTATGAAGGCACTTCACAGTCACAGCTCTTTAAGGAAGACACTAATTGCATCTCCGAGGATACAGCATTGAGCTTTGTTATTGGCTGCCGATGAATACACTTTCTAAAATCGACCAGGGGTGCACATCACAAATCAGACGCCTTAAGTCATCGTCTGTTACCACCCAAAGTACGCCACCCCCATCTGTGCCTCAGGAAATTGCCTTGGCCTTAAATTCTCTTGATACATCCCCTGTATCTGCACAACAAATAAAGTACTGGGCCTGGAGAGATCCGATATTGTCAAAGTGTATGATTCGATCTTGTTCGGCATCATGACAAGGCGACAGAACAGACGAAGCTTCATCAAACAAGGAAGGATGAAGGAAGCGAGAGTGGTCATTCCCGAACCTGGAAGAAAACTAACACTGGATCAACTGCACAGCAGCCACCCTGGAATGTCAACGGTTAAGATGTTGGATCATAGTCACGTTTGGTGGCCCGGGATAGACACAGATATGGAAGGAATGATGAAACTGCGTCCAATGCCAACTACAACAGCAATTACCAACTGCAGCCCAAATGCACCCTTGTGAATGGCCAGATTGGCCTTGGGTGAGAGTTCATGTCAATTACGTAGGCCCATTTATGGGTAGAATGTTCCTGCTATTAGTGGACGCGCATTCAAAGTGGTTAGATGGTTACGAGATGAAGTCCACGACTGCCTATTCTACAGTGAAGCTACATCATTGCTTTGCCCTCCATGGTTGGCCAGAGATACTAGTTTCAGACAATGGAACAGCATTTACCAGTGCTGAGGTCCAACGCTTAATGTCATCGAATGGGATTAAAGACATACGTACCGTCCCTTACCACCCATCCTCGAATGGACGCGCTGAATGTGCAATCCAGACCTTTAAGGCAGCCATGGAAAAACAACCTCCAGCGTCTCTGGAGACAGAAATTACTTACAGAGCCATGCCACACATGACCACTGCTGAGTTAACGATGGGTCATCCATTAAGAACCAGGTTGGACCCAATGTTTCCAAATTTGGCGGGGAGGGTGGAGTCAAGGCAAAGTTTTCAGAAGACGAATCGCTATGCGTCAAGGGGTGAGAGGACACGGGCATCAGCGTTCATAGAATCATCTAATTTACAATGCAGAAGGCGACCATTCGGCCCATCAAGTCTGCACCGGCCCCTGGAAAGAGCCTACTTAAGCCCACACCTCCGCCCTTGGTCCACGATGGGCAGTGAGGTTAGTCAAGTTATGGAGATGGAAATAGGCGGTCTTAGTGATGGTGTGTGATTGGGGTTGACACTAACACCATGATGAGCCGGTTTAGCTCAGTTGGCAGGACAGCTGGTTCGTGATGCAGAGCGAGGCCAGCAACGCGGGTTCAATTCCCATCCCGGCTGAGATTACCCAGCCGCTTCTCAACCATACCCCTCGTCTGAGGTGCAGTGATCCTCAGGTTAAACCACCACCGGTCAGCTCTCCCCCTCAAAGGGGAAAGCAGCCTATGGTCATCTGGGACTATGGTGACTTTATTTTATAAACCCATGAGCCTCATGGGGAAGATGAGCTTGGAGAGGGTATGAGGGGAGATGGAGAAAGATGTGCATTCAGGGCTAGGGCAAGGAAGAATGTAACTTGGCCTGGTGGGCTAAGGGAAGAGAGCGACGCAGCAGAGAATAAATAGTCACAATCTTCGTGGCAAAGAAATCTGTGAGCTCCTCAGGGCAGAGGAGACAGGCGAGAGGGGTTTAAGAAGACAGTTGCAATAGACGTTGAGGTCTATCTTTCCATTCCAGGATGGTCCTGGAATAGGGAGCAGCTTTCACAGAAGAGCAGAGGACCCCAATAGTGTTTTACAATGATGGTGATCTAGTGGTGAATGGCCAAACTAGTTGTCTATTTTTAATTTATTTACGGGATGTGGGCATCGCCGTCTGTGCCAGCACTTATTGCCAATCCCTAACTCCATTCCAGAGGGCATTTGAGAGTCAGCCACATTGCTGTGGGTCTGGAGTCACATGTAGACCAGACCAGGTAAGGACGGCAGATTTCCTTCCCTGAAGGGGCATTAGTGAACCAGATGGGGTTTATGACAATCGACAATGGTCATTATTTCGACATTTCATTCCAGATTATTTTTATTGAATTGAAATTTCACCATCGCCCATACGATGAACGGAGTAGAAGGTGATGGCGGTAATCTCAAGTGTAGAAGATGCCTTACACTGGTTTCTACCCAGACAGAAGTGGCCCCTGGATCTCCCTTATCTGCAGACAGGAAATTAGGAAAGCTGCCCAGAGGAGGATGTGTGCCATCTAGTGGCCAGCACTAGTACCTGCACTCCCCTGGAGAGAAATACTCCTATTGTTACAATCTTATTTTAGCATTAGTGAGCTTTCTCATTTAAGTTTTGTCATTGGAATTCAGATTGTCCATTTTTCTGGATGCATATTCTTTATTCTTTTTAGTAGCCTCTGGTGTGCATCTTTGTATCATGTCGCAGTTAACCTTTAAACTTGAATAGCTTTCTTATGCACTGCCTGACAGGTTTGTTTTGTCCATTCATGGGATATGAGTGTCACTAGCTAGGTCAGCATTTGTTGCCCATCCCTAATTGCCTTCTTGAACCCGTTGCAGTCCCTGCGGTGTAGGTACACCCACAGTGCTGTTAGGGAGGGAGTTCCAGGATTTTGACCCAGCGACAGTGAAGGAACGGCCGATATATTTCCAAGTCAGGGTGATGTACAACATGGAGGGGATCTTCCACGTGGTGATGTTCCCAGGAATCTGTTGCTCTTGTCCTTCTAGATCAGTGTTCTTCAAACTTTTTTTCCTAGGACCCGCTTTTACCAACCGGCCAACCTTCGCGACCCATGCTGGTTGACCTTGGCGACCCACCATTTTTGCTTAACTTTAATGTGACAGGTGAGCCTGCTTGGTCCTCACCATTCCACTTGCTTTGTTATTCAGTGTTACATTTCTGATAATGACTTCCGCTGACGATTTAAGTTCTTGCTGCATCCTTTGATAAAAAGCAAGAGGTTTGTCCTCAAACTCGCCATGCTTAGTCTTCAAATGCCTTTGAAGTTTTGAGGGTTTTAAACTCACATTTGCCAGTGCTTCCCTGCATATAACACATTAACCCACATGGGTTTTTCATCCTGATTTGCATTGGCACAATTGACAAAGCCATACCTCATGAAATCATCTTTAGACTTCATTGTTGGGGCTGGTTTAGCACAGGGCTAAAGAGCTGGCTTTGAAAGCAGACCAAGTCAGGTCAGCAGTGCGGGTTCAATTCCCGTACCAGCCTCCCTGAACAGGCGCTGGAATGTGGCGACTAGGGGCTTTTCACAGTAACTTCATTTGAAGCCTACTTGTGACAATAAGCATTTCATTTCATTGTTTCGAATTTCAATTTTTTCTTTGTTCAAAACAATCCATCTTCAGTTCTTCACAGTCCTGTTGCCTTGTTTCCTCGCAGTGAGAAAATGGAGGAATCTCTCCGCTGTGATTTCACGTCAAAAGCACAGACATACAGGAAGCATGACGTCTGTGTACGTGCTGGGCGCGTGACCTGCTGTCTCCTGCCGCTACAAGCCATCTTTCCATTTAAAAGCCAGTCATGGCCGACACTCTCAATTTAAAAGCCGGTCGCAGCCGGCATTCTAACAGCGGGTTGCGGCCATTGGGCGCTTATCCCACGATCAGGAACGCCGCGTTCGATCCCTCCGCGACCCTCCCGACACCCGCGTGGGTCACAACTCACAGCTTCATTAACCTTGTTCTAGATGGTAATGGCTGTGGGTTTGGAAGGTGCTGTCGAATGAGCCTCGGTGAGTTGCTGCAGTGCATCTTGTAGATGGTACACACGGCTGCCACTGTGCGTCGGTGGTGGAGGGAATGAATGTTTGTGGATGGGGGGCTAATCAAGCGGGGCTGCTTTGTCCTGGATGGTATCGAGCTTCTTGAGTGTTGTTGGAGCTGCACTCATCCAGGCAAGTGGAGAGTGTTCCATCACACTCTTGACTTGTGCCTTGTAGATGGTGGACAAGATTTGGGGAATCAGGAGGTGAGTTACTCTCCGCAGGATTCCCAGTCTCTGACCTGCTCCTGTAGCCACCGTATTAATGTGGCTGGGTCCAGTTCAGTTTCTGATCAATGGCGACCCTTAGGGAGTTCATACTGGGGAATTCAGTGTTGGCAATGCAATTGAATGTCAAGGAGAGATGGTTGGATTCTTTCTTGTTGGAGATGGTCATTGCCTGGCACCTGTGTGGCGCAAAGAATTAACTCGGGCTGCTTGTCACCACGATGAGCCAGAGTGAACAAAAGAACAAAGAAAATTACAGCATAGGCCCTTCGGCCCTCCCAGCCTGCGCCGATCCAGATCCTTTATCTAAACCTGTCGCCTATTTTCCAAGGATCTACTTCCCTCTGTTCCCCGTCCGTTCATATATCTGTCTAGATGCATCTTGAATTATGCTATCGTGCCCGCCTCTACCACCTCCGCTGGCAAAGCGTTCCAGGCACCCACCACCCTCTGCGTAAAATTCTTTCCACGCACATCTCCCTTAAACTTTCCCCCTCTCACCTTGAAATCGTGACCCCTTGTAATTGACACCCCCACTCTTGGAAAAAGCTTATTGCTATCCACCCTGTCCATACCTCTCATAATTTTGCAGACCTCAATCAGGTTCCCCCTCAACCTCTGTCTTTCTAATGAAAGTAATCCTAATCTACTCAACCTTTCTTCAGAGCTAGCACCCTCCATACCAGGCAACAACCTGGTGAACCTCCTCTGCACCTTCTCTAAAGCATCCACATCCTTCTGGTAATGTGGCGACCAGAACTGCACGCAGTATTCCAAATGTGGCCTAACCAAAGTCCTATACAACTGTAACATGACCTGCCGACTCTTGTACTCAATACCCCGCCCGATGAAGGCAAGCATGCTGTATGCCTTCTTGACCACTCTATTGACCTGTGATGCCACCTTCAGGGTACAATGGACCTGATCTCCCAGATCTCTCTGTACATCAATTTTCCCCAGGGCTCTTCCATTGACCGGAGAGTCCGCTCTTGAATTGGATCTTCCAAAATGCATCACCTCGCATTTGCCTGGATTGAACTCCATCTGCCATTTCTCTGCCCAACTCTCCAATCTATCTATATTTTGCTATATTCTCTGGCAGTCCTCCTCGCTATCTGCAACTCCACCAATCTTAGTATCATCTGCTTAGACTCATGTGAGTGAGTCAACATCTGCAGCAGAGCGGGGGAGCCAACTGACCACAACCAAAAGTCTCCTAATGAGATGTTGATGTGACACGGGCGTTAACATCACAGCAGCTGACAGGTACAGGGCCTTTGACTGAAATATTATACCTTTTTGACAGGATATCATCTGCATCACAAAACATTGTGATGTTTTCTAGTACTCTTCGGGAGGGTTTAAACTAATTTGGCAGGGGAATGGGAACCGGATTTGTAGTCCAGCAACTAAGGTAGCCGATATTCAGGACGCCAAAGCGTGAGTACTTGCAGGCACGGAGATGGGTTGAAGTGTGTATACTTCAACGCAAGAAGCATCAGGAATAAGGTGGGTGAACTTAAGGCATGGATCGGTACTTGGGACTACGATGTGGTGACCATCACGGAAACTTGGATAGAAGAGGGGCAGAAATGGTTGTTGGAGGTCCCTGGTTATAGATGTTTCAATAAGATTAGGGAGGGTGGTAAAAGAGGTGGGGGGTGGCATTGTTAATTAGAGATAGTGTAACAGCTGCAGAAAGGCAGTTCAAGGAGTATCTGCCTTCTAAGGAAGTATGGGTTGAAGTCAGAAATAGGAAAGGAGCAGTCACCTTGTTAGAAGTTTTCTATAGGCCCCCCAATAGTAGCAGAGATGTGGAGGAACAGATTGGGAAACAGATTTTGGAAAGGTGCAGAAGTCACAGGGTAGTAGTCATGGGTGACTTCAACTTCCCAAACATTGAGTGGAAACTCTTTAGATCAAATAGTTTGGATGGGGTGATGTTTGTGCAGTGTGTCCAGGAAACTTTTCTAACACAGTATGTAGATTGTCCGACCAGAGGGGAGGCAATATTGGATTTGGTACTTTGTAATGAACCAGGGCAAGTGATAGATTTGTTAGTGGGGGAGCATTTTGGAGATAGTGTCCACAATTCTGTGACTTTCACTTTGGTAATGGAGAGGGATAGGTGCGTGCAACAGGGCAAGGTTTACAATTGGGGGAAGAGTAAATACGATGTTGTCAGACAAGAATTGAAGTGCATAAGTTGGGAACATAGGCTGTCAGGGAAGGACACAAGTGAAATGTGGAACTTGTTCAAGGAACAGGTACTACGTGTCCTTGATATGTATGTCCCTGTCAGGCAGGGAAGAGATGGTCGAGTGAGGGAACCATGGTTGACAAGAGAGGTTGAATGTCTTGTTAAGAGGAAAAAGGAGACTTATGTAAGGCTGAGGAAACAAGGTTCAGACAGGGCGCTGGAGGGATACAAGATAGCCAGGAGGGAACTGAAGAAAGGGATTAGGAGAGCTAAGAGAGGGCATGAACAATCTTTGGCGGGTAGGATCAAGGAAAACCCCAAGGCCTTTTACACATATGTGAGAAATATGAGACTGACTAGAGCGAGGGTAGGTCCGATCAAGGACAGTAGCGGCAGATTGTGTATTGAGTCTGAAGAGATAGGAGAGGTCTTGAACGAGTACTTTTCTTCAGTATTTACAAATGAGAGGGGCCATATTGTTGGAGAGGACAGTGTGAAACAGACTAGTAAGGCTGAGGAAACAAGGTTCAGACAGGGCGCTGGAGGGATACAAGATAGCCAGGAGGGAACTGAAGAAAGGGTTAGGAGAGCTAAGAGAGGGCATGAACAATCTTTGGCGGGTAGGATCAAGGAAAACCCCAAGGCCTTTTACACATATGTGAGAAATATGAGACTGACTAGAGCGAGGGTAGGTCCGATCAAGGACAGTAGCGGGAGATTGTGTATTGAGTCTGAAGAGATAGGAGAGGTCTTGAATGAGTACTTTTCTTCTGTATTTACAAATGAGAGGGGCCATATTGTTGGAGGGGACAGTGTGAAACAGATTGGTAAGCTCGAGGAAATACTTGTTAGGAAGGACGATGTGTTGGGCATTTTGAAAAACTTGAGGATAGACAAGTCCCCCGGGCCTGACGGGATATATCCAAGGATTCTATGGGAAGCAAGAGATGAAATTGCAGAGCCGTTGGCAATGATCTTTTCGTCCTCACTGTTAACAGGGGTGGTATCAGGGGATTGGAGAGTGGCGAATGTCGTGCCCCTGTTCAAAAAAGGGACTAGGGATGACCCTGGGAATTACAGGCCAGTTAGTCTTACTTCGGTGGTACGCAAAGTAATGGAAAGGGTACTGAAGGATAGGATTTCTGAGCATCTGGAAAGACACTGCTTGATTAGGGATAGTCAGCATGGATTTGTGAGGGGTAGGTCTTGCCTTACAAGTCTTATTGAATTCTTTGAGGAGGTGACCAAGCATGTGGATGAAGGTAAAGCAGTGGATGTAGTGTACATGGATTTTAGCAAGGCATTTGATAAGGTTCCCCATTGTAGGCTTATGCAGAAAGTAAGGAGGCATGGGATAGTGGGAAATTTGGCCAGTTGGATAACAAACTGGCTAACCGATAGAAGTCAGAGAGTGGTGGTGGGTGGCAAATATTCAGCCTGGAGCCCAGTTACCAGTGGTGTACCACAGGGATCAGTTCTGGGTCCTCTGCTGTTTGTGATTTTCATTAATGACTTGGATGAGGGAGTTGAAGGGTGGGTCAGTAAATTTGCAGACGATACAAAGATTGGTGGAGTTGTGGATAGTGAGGAGGGCTGTTTTCGGCTGCAAAGAGACATAGATAGGATGCAGAGCTGGGCTGAGAAGTGGCAGATGGAGTTTAACCCTGAAAAGTGTGAGGTTGTCCATTTTGGAAGGACAAATATGAATGCGGAATACAGGGTTAACGGTAGAGTTCTTGGCAATGTGGAGGAGCAGAGAGATCTTGGGGTCTATGTTCATACATCTTTGAAAGTTGCCACTCAAGTGGATAGAGCTGTGAAGAAGGCCTATGGTGTGCTAGCGTTCATTAACAGAGGGATTGAATTTAAGAGCCGTGAGGTGATGATGCAGCTGTACAAAACTTTGGTAAGGCCACATTTGGAGTACTGTGTACAGTTCTGGTCGCCTCATTTTAGGAAGGATGTTGAAGCTTTGGAAAAGGTGCAAAGGAGATTTACCAGGATGTTGCCTGGAATGGAGAGTAGGGCTTACGAGGAAAGGTTGAGGGTGCTAGGCCTTTTCTCATTAGAACGGAGAAGGATGAGGGGCGACTTGATAGGGGTTTATAAGATGATCAGGGGAATAGATAATAGATAGAGTAGACAGTCAGAGGCTTTTTCCCCAGGTGGAACAAACCATTACAAGGGGACATAAATTCAAGGTGAAGGGTGGAAGATATAGGGGGGATGTCAGAGGTAGGTTCTTTACCCAGAGAATAGTGGGGGCATGGAATGCACTGCCTATGGAAGTAGTTGAGTCGGAAACATTAGGGACCTTCAAGCAGCTACTGGATAGATACATGGATTATGGTAGAATGATACAGTGTAGATTAATTTGTTCTTAAGTGCAGCATGGTAGCATTGTGGATAGCACAATTGCTTCACAGCTGCAGGGTCCCAGGTTCGATTCCGGCTTGGGTCACTGTCTGTGCGGAGTCTGCACATCCTCCCCGTGTCTGCGTGGGTTTCCTCCGGGTGATCCGGTTTCCTCCCACAGTCCAAAGATGTGCAGGTTAGGTGGATTGGCCATGATAAATTGCCCTTAGTGTCCAAAATTGGGTGGAGGTGTTGACCTTGGGTGGGGTGCTCTTTCCAAGAGCCGGTGCAGACTCAAAGGGCCGAATGGCCTCCTTCTGCACTGTAAATTCTATGATAATCTATGATTAACCGCGGACAAAGGTTCAGCACAACATCGTGGGCCGAAGGGCCTGTTCTGTGCTGTATTTTTTCTATTCTTCTATGATTACCGGCCAGCCAGGGATACATTACAAAGTGTGAGTGGGCCCTGTTACATTGGAGAAAAAAGCCTGGAATTCCCATAGAAATATAAAAGACCTGGGTTTTATATTTTGAAGCCCACTGACAAGAATGGCTGCAGAGACTTTCACTGAGGGACAATGGAGCCCCAGACAAGGCACTTCTTTTTAAAAAAAATCTGTTTATTAAAGTTTTTTAACACAATTTTTCTCCCTTACAAACAATAACCCCCCCCCTCCCCCATAACAAAATAACAAGAAATCGCGCAGAGCAAGGGGCGAAATTCTCCCCCAACAGCGCGATGTCCGCCGACTGGCGCCAAAAACGGCGCCAATCAGACGGGCATCGCGCCAGCCCAAAGGTGCGGAATGCTCCGCATCTTTGGGGGCCGAGCCCCAACATTGAGGGGCTAGGCCGACGCCGGAGGGATTTCCGCCCCGCCAGCTGGCGGAAACGGCGTTTGGTGCCCCGCCAGCTGGCGCGGAAATGCGGCGCATGCGCGGGAGCGTCAGCGGCCGCCGACAGTTTCCCACGCATGCGCAGTGGGGAGAGTCTCTTCCGCCTCCGTCATGGTGGAGGCCGTGGCGGAGGCGGAAGGTAAAGAGTGCCCCCACAGCACAGGCCCGCCCGCGGATCGGTGGGCCCCGATCGCAGGCCAGGCCACCGTGGGGGCACCCCCCGGGGTCAGATCGCCCCGCGCCCCCCCCAGGACCCCGGAGCCCGCCCACGCCGCCTGGTCCCGCCGGTAAATACCAGCTTTGATTTACGCCGGCGGGGCAGGCAATTTCTGGGCGGGACTTCGGCCCGTCCGGGCCGGAGAATTGAGCGGGGGGTCCCGCCAACCGGCGCGGCCCGATTCCCGCCCCCGCCCAATCTCCGGTACCGGACACTTCGGCGGGGGCGGGATTCACGGCGGCCAACGGCCATTCTCCGACCCGGCGGGGGGTCGGAGAATGACGCCCAAGATATATACATGGCAAAATGATATATTTACATGGCTTTGTACACTGGCTCTCTCCCGTACGTGCCAGTTTCCCCAACCCTTCATGTTATTTCTTGCTCATCCACCCTCCCAGGCAGTCCCCCCTTCCCTCCCCCCTCCCCCACCCCCCCAGGACGTCCCCCCCCCCCCCCCCCCCAGGTTGCTGCTGCTGCTGACCAATCTTCCTCTAACGCTCCGCGAAATAGTCTAGGAACGGTTGCCACCGCCTGTAGAACCCCTGCGCAGACCCTCTCAAGGCGAACTTAATCCTCTCCAACTTTATGAACCCAGCTATATCGTTTATCCAGGCCTCCACGCTGGGGGGCTTCGCCTCCTTCCACATTAGCAAGATCCTTCGCCGGGCTACTAGAGACGCAAAGGCCAGAATGCCGGCCACTTTCGCCTCCTGCACTCCCGGCTCGTCCACTACTCCAAATATTGCTCGTCCCCAGCTTGGCTCGACCTGGACTTTCACCACCTGAGATATTGCTCCCGCCACTCCTCTCCAGAACCCCTCCAGTGCCGGGCATGACCAAAACATATGGACATGGTTCGCCGGGCTCCCTGAGCACCTGGTGTATTTCCGACACCTTGCCCTCCCCGACCCATGCACCCGAGATCACCCTATCTTGAATTTCCTGTGCCGGGAGCAACGGGAATTCCCTCACCTGACGCCTCACAAAAGCCCTCACCTGCATATATCTAAAGGCATTTCCCGGGGGTAACTCAAACTGCTCCTCCAGTGCCCCTAGGCTCGCAAACGTTCCGTCAATGAACAGGTCCCCCATTCTTCTGATCCCCACCCGATGCCAGCTCTGGAACCCCCCGTCCATCTTCCCCGGGACAAACCGATGGTTACCCCTGATCGGGGACCACACCGATGCTCCCATTGCACCCCTGTGCCTTCTCCACTGGCGTCAGATCCTTAGCGTTTGCAGACGACACAAAGGTTGGTGGAATTGCGGATAGTGATGAGGACTGTCGGAGGATACAGCAGGATTTAGATTGTTTGGAGACTTCGGCGGAGAGATGGCAGATGGAGTTTAATCCGGACAAATGTGAGGTAATGCATTTTGGAAGGTCTAATGCAGGTAGGGAATATACAGTGAATGGTAGAACCCTTAAGAGTATTGAAAGTCAAAGTGATCTAGGAGTACAGGTCCACAGGTCATTGAAAGGGGCAACACAGGTGGAGAAGGTAGTCAAGAAGGCATACGGCATGCTTGCCTTCATTGGCCGGGGCATTGAGTATAAGAATTGGCAAGACATGTTGCAGCTGTATAGAACCTTAGTTAGGCCACACTTGGAGTATAGTGTTCAATTCTGGTCGCCACACTACCAGAAGGATGTGGAGGCTTTAGAGAGGGTGCAGAAGAGATTTACCAGAATGTTGCCTGGTATGGTGGGCATTAGCTATGAGGAGCGGTTGAATAAACTCGGTTTGTTCTCACTGGAACGAAGGAGGTTGAGGGGAGACCTGATAGAGGTATACAAAATTATGAGGGGCATAGACAGAGTGGATAGTCAGAGGCTTTTCCCCAGGGTAGAGGGGTCAATTACTAGGGGGCATAGGTTTAAGGTGAGAGGGGCAAGGTTTAGAGTAGGTGTACGAGGCAAGTTTTTTACGCAGAGGGTAGTGGGTGCCTGGAACTCGCTACCGGAGGAGGTGGTGGAAGCAGGGACGATAGTGACATTTAAGGGGCATCTTGACAAATACATGAATAGGATGGGAATAGAAGGATACGGACCCAGGAAGTGTAGAAGATTGTAGTTTAGTCGGGCAGCATGGTCGGCACGGGCTTGGAGGGCCGAAGGGCCTGTTCTTGTGCTGTACATTTCTTTGTTCTTTGTTTGTTCTTTGTTGCCGCCACCACCGGGCTCGTGGTTTTCTTTGATGGCGAGAGCGGCAGCGGTGCCGTCACCAACGCCCCCAGTCTCGTTCCTTTACAGGACGCCATCTCCATCCTCTTCCATGCCGCCCCCTCTCCCTCCATAACCCACTTGCGGATCATCAACACATTTGCTGCCCAGTAGTAGCTCCCCAGGTTTGGCAGCGCCAACCCTCCTCGGTCCCTACTGCGTTCCAGGAACCCTCTCCTTACCCTCGGGGTCTTATTCGCCCACACAAACCCCATGATACTCCTACCTACTCTCTTAAAAAAGGCCTCAGTGATCACGATGGGAAGGCACTGAAACACAAACAAGAACCTCGGAAGGACCACCATTTTGACCGACTGCACTCTACCCGCCAGCGAGAGCGGTAACATGTCCCATCTTTTGAAATCCTCCTCCATTTGCTCCACCAAACTCATCAGATTCAGTTTATGTAGGGCCCCCCAACTCCTGGCTATCTGGATCCCCAGATACCGAAAGCTCCCCTCCGCACTCCTCAGCGGTAGGTCCCCTATCCCTCTTTCTTGGTCCCCCGCCTGTAATACAAAGAGCTCACTCTTCCCTACATTGAGCTTATAGCCCGAAAACTCCCCAAACTCCCTCAGAGTTTGCATGACCTCCACCATCCCCTCCATTGGATCCGCCCCGTACAGCAACAGGTCATCCGCATATAACGACACCCGATGCTCTTTTCCCCCTCGGACCAACCCCCTCCATTTATTAGACTCCCTCAATGACATGGCCAATGGTTCAATCGCTAATGCGAACAACAGGGGGGACAGGGGGCACCCCTGCCTCGTCCCTCGGTACAGTCGAAAGTACTCCGACCTCCGCCGGTTCGTCACTACACTCGCCACCGGGGCTCTGTAAAGGAGCTTAACCCAACTGATAAACCCTCCCCCGAACCCAAACCTACGCAGCACCTCCCAGAGGTACTCCCACTCTACTCGGCCAAAGGCCTTCTCCGCGTCCATAGCTGCCACTATCTCCGCCTCTCCCTCCACCGATGGCATCATTATCACGTTTAAGAGCCGCCGCACATTGGTGTTTAGCTGCCTACCCTTTACAAATCCTGTCTGGTCCTCGTGAATCACCCCCGGGACACAGTCCTCGATCCTCGTGGCCAGCACTTTTGCCAGCAACTTTGCATCCACATTAAGGAGCGAGATCGGCCTGTACGATCCACATTGCAGTGGGTCCTTATCCCGCTTTAGGATCAAAGAAATTGGCGCTTCCGACATTGTCGGAGGTAGGGTCCCCTCCTCTCTTGCCTCATTAAAGGTCCTCACTAGTAGCGGGGCCAACAGGTCTATGTGCTTCCTGTAGAACTCCACCGGGAACCCGTCCGGTCCCGAGGCCTTCCCCGCCTGCATGCTCCCCAAACCCTTGCTCAGCTCCTCCAACCCAATTCGTGCCCCCAAACCAGCCACCTCTTGCTCCTCCACCCTCGGGAATCTCAGTTGGTCTAGGAATCGTCTCATCCCCTCTTCCCCCGCTGGGGACTGGGATCTGTACAGCTCTTCATAGAAGGCCTTAAATACCTCGTTTATTTTCGTCGCACTCTGCACCGTAGCTCCCCTTCCATCTTTGACTCCCCCTATTTCCCTCGCTGCCATCCTTTTACGGAGCTGGTGTGCCAGCATCCGACTAGCCTTTTCCCCATACTCGTAGGTCGCCCCCTGCGCTTTCCTCCACTGTGTCTCCGCCTTCCCTGTGGTCAACAGGTCAAACTCCGTCTGTCTTCTCCCTATGAGCCCTAATGGAAATTAGCTCTCCCCTGATCACCGCCTTCAACGCCTCCCATACCACCCCCACCCGCACCTCCCCGTTGTCGTTGGGCTCCAAGTACCTTTCGATACACCCCCTCACCTTCCCACACACCACCTCATCCACCAGCAGTCCCACATCCAGCCGCCACAAGGGGCGTTGGTCCCTCTCCTCTCCCAGCCCCATTTCCACCCAGTGCGGGGCATGGTCCGAAACGGCTATAGCCGAATACTCCGTCCCCTCCACCCTCGGGATGAGCGCCCTGCCCAGAACAAAAAAATCTATCCGGGAGTAGGCTTTGTGTACATGGGGAAAGAAAGTAAATTCCCTGGCCTGCGGCCTTGCAAACCGCCATGGGTCCACTCCCCCCATCTGATCCATAAACCCCCTAAGTACCTTGGCCGCCGCCGGCCTCTTTCCAGTCCTTGATCTGGAGCGGTCCAGTGCTGGGTCCAACACTGTATTGAAGTCCCCTCCCATTATCAGGCGCCCCAACATGCGCTTCATGAATCCTGCATCATTCCAGTTCGGGGCGTATACGTTTACCAACACCACCCACGTCCCTTGCAGCCTACCGCTCACCATTACGTATCGCCCTCCATTGTCCACCTGAATAGTCTTGGCCTCAAATGACACCCGCTTTCCCACCAATATTGCCACCCCTCTATTCTTCGCGTCCAGTCCCGAGTGGAATACCTGTCCTACCCATCCGTTTCTTAACCTGACCTGGTTGGCCACCTTCAGGTGAGTCTCTTGGAGCATGACCACGTCCGCCTTCAGTCCCTTTAAGTGCGCGAACACTCGAGCCCTCTTCACCGGCCCATTCAGCCCCCTCACGTTCCACGTTATCAGCCGGATTGGAAGGGCTCTCCAATCGGATATCAGCCTGATTGGAGGGGCCTATCATCGCCCCAAGCATCGTGCTCGCGTATGCCCCGGCATCAGCCCCCTCCACTCCTTCAGGGAGACCCAGGATCCGCAGATTCTTTCTCCTTGACCTGTTCTCCAGGTCTTCGAGTCTTCCTGCCCACCTCTTGTGTAGCGCCTCGTGCTGCTCCACTCTCACCGCCAGGCCCAAGAGCTCATCCTCGTTCTGGCTGACTCATTTCTCTACCTCCTGGATCTTAACCTCGTGGGCCTTCTGGGTGATCCCGAGTCCTTCAATTGCCGAAAGCATAGGCGCCAGCATCTCCTTGCGCATCTCCTCGCGCTGCTCTTCGAAGCAGCGCTTGATGAATTCCTGCAGCTCCCCTTTGTCCCTGGCCGCCGCCATTTTGTTTTTTTTACCTCGCTTCTCCCGTTGCTCCAGTGCCGCTTTTCTGGCCGTTGCACTTCGGGTCCGTTTCATAGGTGTTGGAGGGGGACCTCTCTCTTCCCTTCCCCACGGGTTTTGTCAAAAAAAGTTCCGTTGGGGCTCCTCTAGCGAGCCCGAAAGTCCGTGGTAGCGGGAGCTGCCGAATCGCGCGGCTTAGCTCCGCATCGCCGCACCTGGAAGTCCAGACAAGGCACTTCTAAAAGACTGATCACCATCACTGGTAATCCCAAAGACCCTGGGCATAATTACCTCGGCGAGAGTGTGAATCCTGCGTCTCCAGTCGGAATATACATGGGAAGCGGTTAAAAGCCTGCTTGCTACAGGCCTGGGCGTCGGTGTGTGTGTGCGTGTGCGTGTGTGCTGTGAGAAACAGCATCTGGAAGTTTGCCACACTGAAGGTGATACAGTAACCGAGGCAGGGCCCCTGCAAAAATAGGCTGCTTTTGCAGGAACATCTCAAACTCTCTCCCTGATTGTGAAAGTCAATCAGCCAGCGGAAGGATCACAGCTGGAAAAAGAACTGAAATCTCTCTACCGAACTACAGAGCACCTGAACCGAAGAATCAACTACTGGAATCAACATGTGTTGGCCACAACATATTATCATCTACTCCTCGCAACTTAAAGACTGTTCCATATAACACTTTATTTATATTTACCTACTATTGGACTCAATTCTTATTTCTAATCTGTATGAATGTAGAAGTGTGTGTGTTTTCCCATTTCTCTTTACCTTTTTAATCGTTAATAAACTCCCTCGATCTTAACTCAGGAAAGCCTGGTTAAATTGGCTCCTTTGTAAACATAACTGTTGGGTCTGGACAAGCTATTCAAGGAAAAGGGAACCTTGTGAGCTTCGAATTTTGTTGCGACCAGCAGAGGGTGGGTTGAATAAAGACCCGGAGTCAGTCACTCCTCCTCCCCCTGGGTTTGTACAATTTGGGGGTATGCCAGTCGGACGGTGACAAATTGACGGGTCTCGCACAGCCCTGCTTTGTAATCGTCTCCTGACCAATGCCCGGCGATCGCTGTCGACATCTTTAAAGGTGGTCAGGACATGTTGCACTCACAGGGTTAATGGCATTTGAAGTCTAAAAGTCTCCCTTTGAAGCCGGGAGTGAGTAATGGAATGCCATAAACATGACACACTGGCCCCAGAGGCTGTTGCACCTCTTCCGTGTGTTTGATCTTTCCAACTTACCTGTGGTTAAGATCAGGCTCGCAATACTGTGGGAAAAGCCATCGCCGGTTATGAAATACTTTTGATTATCGGTGAGGTGGGGGGGGTAAAAAATGTGACGTTTGGCCAATCCGCTCTCAATTTTAATGCTTTCTTTCGCTTTTGCAGGAAATTTGCAGATCGGAATCTCCTACCCAATTGTATGGAGCATTCAGATTGCGTTAATGATTAAAACCAACGCAGGAAGCACTCTGCGTTCCTTTAATTACAGCAAACTGCATTATGTTGCTCGTAGCGGCAAAATTAATAGCTCCTCGACCAGGGCTGGTACCTTTCCGGAGATTGATGTTATCGGCACCAAATAGCTGCCTTCTGAGACCAGAAAGGACGGTGTGTTAACCGTGTTCGACTGACCAATCGCCTAGTGTCCCATCTCCTGTTGATGGGCCATTGTGAAACCCTCTCCACTGATTCAAAGAACATACAGTGCAGAAGGAGCCCATTTGGCCCATCGTGTCTGCACCGACCCACTTAAGCTCTCACTTCCACCCTATCCCCCGAACCCAATAACCCCTCCGAACCTTTTTGGACACTAAGGGGCAATGTAGCACGGCCAATCCACCTAACCTGCACATCTTTCGGGACTTGTGGGAGGAAACCGGAGCACCCGGAGGAAACCCACGCAGACACGGGGAGAACGTGCAGACTCCGCACAGCCAGTGACCCAGCAGGGAATCGAACCTGGGACTCTGGTGCTGTGAAGCCACAGTGCTAACCACTGTGCTATCGTGCGGCCCTGCCAATGAATCATCCCTAAATGGAATGGGGGGAGGGTGGGGGGCTCTAGTTGGGTACTCTAAATTTTTTTTTAAATTAGTCCAGTGACAATACCACCGCCTCCCAATACCACTATTGTTCAGGAGATCTAACGGGGGTATATCAGATGCTAAAGGTGATTGACAAGGTAGACATAGAACAGATGTATCCCCTAGTTGGACATGCTACAACGAGAGGCCACAGTTTTAGGATAAGGGCTGATAATTGTAAAACAGAAATGAGGAGGACTTACGTCACTCAAAGGGTGGTGAATCTGTGGAATTCACTACCCCAGAGTGTGGTGGATGCCGGAACACTAAACAAATAGGGGAGGAGATAGATAGGTTTTTAATTCGTTGCCCCCCCCCCCCTGAAATGGCCTAATGAGCCATTCAGTTATAGAGTCATAGAATTCTACAGCACCAAAAAGGCCCTTCGGCCTATCCATCTGCGCTGGTCAAAAGCAACCACCTAACCATTCTAATCCCATTTCCCAGCACTTGGCCGAGAGTCGTGTCTGCCCTGGGATCGCAAGGGCACATCTAAATACTTCTTAAATGTTATGAGGGTCTCCGCCTCCACCACGTTTTCAGACAGCGAGTTCCAGACTCCCAGCACCCTCTGGGTAAAAAAGGTTTTTCCTCACATCCCCTCTAAACCTCCTGTGCCTTACCTTAAATCTCTGCCCCCTGCTCATTGACCCCTCCACCAAGGGGAAATGTTTCTTCCTGTCTACTCTATCTACGCCCCTCATAATTTCGAACATCTCGTTCATGCCTCCCCTCAGTCTCCTCTGCTCCAAGGAAAACAACCCCAGTCTATCCAATCTCTCTTCATAAACCTCTCGAGGGCAATTAGGGACGGGCAATAAATGCTGGCCTTACCGGTGAAGCCCACATCCCAGAAACACATAAGTAAAAATGTGAGCTTGGACGTTTCGTGCTGGTAGCCTATTCGGCTGTGGTGTGAATCGCAACTATGCCAAATCCTGTGTTCTCCCAGAAAGAGCAGGTGGGTTGGGGTGGGGGGAGGAGGGGGGCGCGGACGGGGGCACTGAACAGTGATCAAGAGCGTGAACCCCGTCTTCTACCTTTCCTGGGCGAAAGGAAGAGATTGCAAGCAATTGCAACCCCTCTCATCTCCAATTACAATACCTTATGACTGGGAGGGATGATGCAGCTATTCATCATTTCTGTCACAACATTGTCATGACCAAGTAATGCAGGAACGTTTTTGCAGCATTAGAACACATTTCAACATGATTTGTGTCACTGAGTTACGGTGTTCGGCACACTCAGCAGGATTGCCTCGAGTGATCTTAAAGCAATGTCCATTTAAATTATTTTTATTCAACAACTTGATCCCAGTCTAATGCCTGTTTTTGCATTGATTCAGGGCAACTTTGGTGTTAACCGTAGATTCAGCCAGTATACAAATACAATCAGGGTGAATTGTGGTATCATTTGAAACATCGGAACACATTGGAGATGCCAGTTCCTTAACCAACTGACCAAATAAGACTTCCTGTAACAACGCCTGGTCACCTCAACAGTGGCTACGAGACTGGACCAGATGCCATAACGTTTTAAAGTTTTAATGCGGTGCGGAAAGATCGATTCGCTCCAGGAGTGATAATATAAGAAATAGGGCTTGGTTATTTTATAAACAAACTTTATTAAAACAAAAGCAAAGATAACAATATTTAAACTTTTACTTCAGCTCTAACACTAACAGGTTACATGCAGTTTCTTAACCTTAACACACTAGCTCCCATTAAACATCACTTTAAATAACCATGCACTCTCATGCCGCTTACACGGTCAGGCCAAGGCAATACTTACATTTACAAAGCACATTTTCTTCTGTTGGGGCTATTTGTTCACAACCCCTTACCAAAGTCTTCCTTGGTGGCAACTTTCATGACCCCTCTGTCGGTCGATTTCCACAGCCTTCTCCCTGTAACTGTTCAAAACAACATTTTTTTCTCTCTCTCTCTCTAAGATCCACCCTCCCCCTCAAACAAAGGTTCTCCCCTGAGGTCGCCAGACTTGAATCCATTATCATTATCTTGACTGTCTGGATTCCCACGCCCTTTCCGACATTTCTACAGAGCTATGCTATTCATGTGCAACTAACCTTACCTTGATGGACAAATAGGTCATCAGACTCTGTTGTGGGATAGTGGCTGGTCAAACAAGGTTGTCCCAAATGACAATGGATCTTGAGTAGATCATCCTGGCTGAACCGGGGCATCCTGTGTCTTCCCATTAACGAGGTTAAGCCTGAATGGTACAAGGTAACTCAGGCTGTGGGCTTATCTCTCTGAGTCTGCTGCTAGCAGTCTTTTCCCTCAGTCTGTTTAACCCCCCAAATTGCCTGCTGCACCTTGGACCCCATTTCTGGACCCAAGTTCCTGATACCTCTCTATCATGGCATTCCTTGCGCAAATATATGCATCCATGTATCTCCAGCAGCACATTCCTCTCCTGCAGGTCAGTCTTGTAGCCTGTCGAGTTGTCCGATGAGGGATGGTTGGACAGGCTGGGCTTGTTTCCACTGGAGGTTTGAAGAGCGAGGAGTGACTTGGTCAAAGTATATAAGATCCTGAACAGTCTCGGCAAGGTGGGCGTAGAAAGGATGTTTCCTCTTGCAGTGTTCTCTCAGAAGGTTGTGCAACTTTGGAACTCTGCCTCAGAAGGTGGTGGAGTCGGAGTCATTAATTTTATTTTTAAGGCGGAGCTGGATAGATTCCTGGTAGGCAAGGGGGTCAAAGGTTATCTGGGAATGTGGAATGTGGAATTATTGAATGGCGGAGCAGGCTTGAGGGGCCAAATGGCCGACTTTGGCTCTTAATTCATCCGTTCATAAGAATGGCACATCCTCTGCACAAGCCCCTGGTCCCTTATCACCTTTCAACAACTTGTCTTAGAACCATAGAACCATGGAATCCCTACAGTGCAGAAGGAGGCCATTCAGCCCATCGAGTCTGCACCGACCCTCTGAAAGAGCACCCTTCCTAGGCCCACTCCCCCACCTAACCTGCACATTCCTGGACACTAAGGGGCAATTTTATCATGGCCAGTCCACCCCACCTGTACGTCTTTGGACTTCCAAAAACTTCCATCATAAATCTTCCATCATAAATCTTCCATAAACAGTTGCAGTTTTCCAGCTTTGACAAAGAGTCACCCAGACTCAAAACGTTCGCTCCCTTCTCTCTCCACAGATGTTGTCAGACCTGCTGAGATTGTCCAGCATTGGACTGGATTGGATTGGATTGGATTTGTTTATTGTCACGTGTCCGAGGTGCAGTGAAAAGTATTTTTCTGCGAGCAGCTCAACAGATCATTAAGTACATGAGAAGAAAAGGGAATAAAAGGAAATACATAATAGGGCAACACAACATATACAATGTAACTACATAAGCACTGGCATCGGATGAAGCATACAGGGTGTAGTGTAAATGAGGTCAGTCCATAAGAGGGTCATTTAGGAGTCTGGTAACAGTGGGGAAGAGGCTGTTTTTGAGTCTGTTCGTGCGTGTTCTCAGACTTCTGTATCTCCTGCCCGATGGAAGAAGTTGGAAGAGTGAGTAAGTCGGGTGGGAGGGATCTTTGATTATGCTGCCCGCTTTCCCCAGGCAGTGGGAGGTGTAGATGGAGTCAATGGATGGGAGGCAGGTTCGTGTGATGGACTGGGTGGTGTTGACGACTCTCTGAAGTTTCTTGCGGTCCTGGGCCGAGCAGTTGCCATACCAGGCTGTGATGCAGCCCGATAGGATGCTTTCTATGGTGCAGTGCCAGTTTTGCTTATCTGTGCTTGTGCCAGTTTTCCAATTGTTTTCAGTCCATATGCACGACCCAACTTTCAACATGGCACATGCATGCTATAGTGACATGGTTTTCACGCTATTATGCTCATGGCATTCCCTGAAAACATTGCCTTGTTCACAGCCTTTCCCAACTTCCAAAAAGTGGTGTCGGCTCCTCAAAGGAGAACCGGTGATTATTGGAGAAAAGGTTTATTCTCATGCACCAATAGTGTAATCGGTGCTGAATCCTCAAGGAAGCATCCAGCCTCAGGCAGACTGGAATTGAATGACCCACATATGCCACAGTGCAATATTCCTAACATTCTAAATCTCAAAAGACACTTAAGAGAACCTCAATCTGTCTCTGAGGCAGGAAGGTGTGCATTCAATGTCCAGAGAATTGCGCACATAAATGCAGCCAACTCTCCCAGCACCAAGGGAATGCTGCCCTATCAGAGGTGCTTTCCTTCACGATGAGATGTTAAACTGAGGCCCAGGCTGCCTTCTCGGGTGGGTAGAAAAGGCCCCATTTGAAAAACACTGAGGTCTGACTAATATTTAACCCTCAACCCTTAACCCCCGACCCTCGACCGAGATGGGCGGCACAGTAGCACGGTGGTTAGCACCATTGCTTCACAGCTCCAGGATCCCAGGTTCGATTCCCCGCTGGGTCACTGTCTGTGCAGAGTCTGCACGTTCTCCCCGTGTCAGCGTGGGTTTCCTCCGGGTGCTCCGGTTTCCTCCCACAGCCCAAAGATGTGCAGGTTGTGTGGATTGGCCATGATAAATTGCCCTTTGTGTCCAAAAAGGTTGGGTGGGGGTTACTGGGTTACGGGGACAGGGTGAAGGTTGGGCTTAAGTAGGGTGCTCTTTCCAAGGGAGGTGCACTGTAAAGTCTGTGATAACCAACACCAAAAGACAGATTATCTGCTCGTTGTCATTTTAGAAAGTACCTCACTGGCTGTCAAATACTTTCGAACGCTGCGAGGTCATGAAAGGTATTATAAGATCGTAGTGTGGAATTAGTCCCACTGAAGTCAACAGAGATGGGCATGGCTGGACGATCCCAGCTGGATAACGAGGTCATGTAAACCCTTTCTTCGCAATGCACATCTTGATGAATTCCCTTCTTCTTGACTCCCTTCCCATGCCTGGAAACATGCCAGGCAGACAAAGCACATGCTTATGTCTCCTTGCACAGCTCGTTTTCCCCAGAAAAGGTCACTAGCCTTTCACCAGAGGCCCCTGGGAAATTCCATTGACAAGCGGCGGGAGAAGAAAATCCCACCGGCAGCAAATGGCGCGCCGCCGTGAAGCACGCGGCTGGGGTCCGGAGAACCCCACCCCGCAGCTTGAGGGACAACCCCCCCTCGCATGGCGAACCAGAAGATGCTCCCGAACCTACCTCTTACCGTAGGCCTATTGGAAGGGTTTACGAGTTGATAATCAATGTTGTTTGGTGGTGTTAGGAACACTCCTTCATTGGGCAACAGAGGGACTTGAACCCCGGAGTTTCGGCCTCAAAAGTAGGGGCGCTAACCCACTGCGCCTGAAGAACGCACATTTACCACAGAATCACAGAATAATACAACGCAGAGGAGGCCCTTCGGCCCATCGAGTCTGCACCGACACATGAAAAACACCTGACCCGCCGACCTAATCCCATTTGCCAGCACTTGGCCCATAGCCTGGAATGTTGTGACGTGCCAAGTGCCCACCCAGGTACTTCTTAAAGGATGTGAGGCAACCCGCCTCTCCCACCCTCCCAGGCCGTGCGTTCCAGACCCTCACCACCCTCTGGGTAAAAACATTTTTCCTCAAATCCTCCTTAAACCTCCTGCTGGTCATATATTTAAATATATGGACGCACCTCTGTATAAATCAGCACTCAATGATTTGAATACCAGGTTAAAGTCCAACAGGTTTGTTTCAAATCACTAGCTTTTGGAGCACTGCTCCGTCCTCAGGTTCACTAGCTAGTGATTCGAAACAAACCTGTTGGACTTTAACCTGGTGTTGTAAGATTTCTTACTGTGCTCACCCCAGTCCAACGCAGGCATCTCCACATAATGATTTGAATGATCATCCTTGATTATGGGAAACGCGCTAGGAAGAAACAAATGATTTTTTATCATAGAATTTACAGTGCAGAAGGAGGCCATTCGGCCCATCGAGTCTGCACCGGCTCTTGGAAAGAGCACCCTACCCAAGGTCAACGCCTCCACCCTATCCCCATAACCCAGTAACCCCACCCAACACTAAGGGCAATTTTGGACACTAAGGGCAATTTATCATGGCCAATCCACCTAACCTGCACATCTTTGGACTGTGGGAGGAAACCGGAGCACCCGGAGGAAACCCACGCAC
Organism: Scyliorhinus torazame; assembly: GCF_047496885.1. NCBI lineage: Eukaryota > Metazoa > Chordata > Chondrichthyes > Carcharhiniformes > Scyliorhinidae > Scyliorhinus > Scyliorhinus torazame. Next base: position 26,091,332 of record NC_092738.1, on the reverse strand, counting down.
ACACGGGGAGGATGTGCAGACTCCGCACAGACAGTGACCCAAGCCGGAATCGAACCTGGGACCCTGGAGCTGTGAAGCAATTGTGCTATCCACAATGCTACCGTGCTGCCCCTTTGCTCATTTGCGATTCCGCAGCGAAACGTGGAATTTAGAGTACCCAAGTATTATTATTTGTTTTCCCAATTGAGAGGCAATTTAGCGCGGCCAATCCACCTACCCTGCACATCTTTTGGGTTGTGGGGGTGAAACCCACGCAGACACGGGGAGAATGTGCAAACTCCACACGGACAGTGACCCGGGGCCGGGATCGAACCTGGGACCTCAGCGACGTAGTCCCAGTGCTAACCACTGCGCCACCGTGCTGCCCCCCTGAAAGTCTTTTGTGTTGTCTCGTGATGTGGGCGTCACTGGCAAGGCTGGCATCTGTTGCCCTTCCCTAGCTGCCCCTTTGAGATGTTGCTTGTAGGTTGTCTTCTTGAACTGCTACAGCCTGTGTGGGGTAGTTAGTAAGAGAGTTCCAGGGTTTTGACCCAGTGTCAATGAAGGAATGGGCGATATGTGCCGAAGTCCAGTTGGTGTATGACTTGGAGGACGACGTGCAGATAATGGTCTTCCTAATCACAGGTCTGTCAGCATTTGCGGAACACGAGAAATAGGAGCAGGAGTAGACCATTCGGCCCATCGAGGCTGCTCTGCATCCAGTACGATCATGTCTGATCTTGGATTTCACCTCCATTTTCATCCCCACTCTCCATGTCCCTTAATTCCCCTGGAGACCAAACATCTGTCTGTCTCAGACTTAAATTTATTCAACAATGAAGCATCCGTAACCCTCTGGGGAAGAGAACTCCAAAGATTCACAACCCTTTGGGTGAAGAAATTTCTCCTCATCTCAATCCAAAATGGCCAACATCTTATCCTGAGACTGTGACCCCCGTGTTGCAGATTGCACACCAAGGCAGGCCAGCAGCACGGTTCAATTCCCGTACCAGCCTCCCCGAACAGGTGCCGGAATGTGGCGACTAGGGGCTTTTCACAGTAACTTCATTTGAAGCCTATTTGTGACAATAAGCGATTTTCATTTCATTTCACAATCTCTCAGTGCCACCCTGTCAAACCCCAGCCAGGGAGAAACAATCTCTCCGTATCCACCTTGTCAAACCCCAGCCAGGGGGAAACAATCTCTCAGTATCCACCCTGTCAAACCCCAGCCAGGGGGAAACAATCTCTCAGTATCCACCCTGTCAAACCCCAGCCAGGGGGAAACAATCTCTCAGTATCCACCCTGTCAAACCCCAGCCAGGGGGAAACAATCTCTCAGTATCCACCCTGTCAAACCCCAGCCAGGGGGAAACAATCTCTCAGTATCCACCCTGTCAAACCCCAGCCAGGGGGAAACAATCTCTCAGTATCCACCCTGTCAAACCCCAGTCAGGGGGAAACAATCGCTCAGTATCCACCCTGTCAAACCCCAGCCAGGGGGAAACAATCTCTCAGTATCCACCCTGTCAAACCCCAGCCAGGGGGAAACAATCTCTCAGTATCCACCCTGTCAAACCCCAGCCAGGGGGAAACAATCTCTCAGTATCCACCCTGTCAAACCCCAGCCAGGGGGAAACAATCTCTCAGTATCCACCCTGTCAAACCCCAGCCAGGGGGAAACAATCTCTCAGTATCCACCCTGTCAAACCCCAGCCAGGGGGAAACAATCTCTCAGTATCCACCCTGTCAAACCCCAGCCAGGGGGAAACAATCTCTCAGTATCCACCCTGTCAAACCCCAGTCAGGGGGAAACAATCGCTCAGTATCCACCCTGTCAAACCCCAGCCAGGGGGAAACAATCTCTCAGTATCCACCCTGTCAAACCCCAGTCAGGGGGAAACAATCGCTCAGTATCCATCCTGTCAAACCCCAGCCAGGGGGAAACAATCTCTCAGTATCCATCCTGTCAAACCCCAGCCAGGGGAAAACAATCTCTCAGTATCCACCCTGTCAAACCCCAGCCAAGGGGAAACAATCTCTCAGTATCCACCCTGTCAAACCCCAGCCAGGGGGAAACAATCTCTCCGTATCCACCCTGTCAAACCACAGCTAGGGGGAAATAATCTCTCAGTATCCACCCTGTCAAACCCCAGCCAGGGGGAAACAATCTCTCAGTATCCACCCTGTCAAACCCCAGCCAGGGGGAAACAATCGCTCAGTATCCACCCTGTCAAACCCCAGTCAGGGGGAAACAATCTCTCAGTATCCATCCTGTCAAACCCCAGCCAGGGGGAAACAATCTCTCCGTATCCACCCTGTCAAATCCCAGCCAGGGGGAAACAATCTCTCAGTATCCACCCTGTCAAACCCCAGCCAGGGGGAAACAATCTCTCCGTATCCACCCTGTCAAACCACAGCTAGGGAGAAATAATCTCTCAGTATCCACCCTGTCAAACCCCAGCCAGGGGGAAACAATCTCTCAGTATCCACCCTGTCAAACCCCAGCCAGGGGAAACAATCTCTCAGTATCCACCCTGTCAAACCCCAGCCAGGGGAAAACAATCTCTCAGTATCCACCCTGTCAAACCCCAGCCAAGGGGAAACAATCTCTCAGTATCCACCCTGTCAAACCCCAGCCAGGGGGAAACAATCTCTCAGTATCCACCCTGTCAAACCCCAGCCAGGGGGAAACAATCTCTCAGTATCCACCCTGTCAAACCCCAGCCAGGGGGAAACAATCTCTCAGTATCCACCCTATCAAACCCCAGCCAGGGGGAAACAATCTCTCAGTATCCACCCTGTCAAACCCCAGCCAGGAGGAAACAATCTCTCAGTATCCACCCTGTCAAACCCCAGCCAAGGGGAAACAATCTCTCAGTATCCACCCTGTCAAACCCCAGCCAGGGAGAAACAATCTCTCAGTATCCACCCTGTCAAACCCAGTCAGGGAGAAACAATCTCTCAGTATCCACCCTGTCAAACCCCAGTCAGGCGGAAACCATCTCTCAGTATCCACCCTGTCAAACCCCAGCTAGGGGGAAACAATCTCTCAGTATCCACCCTGTCAAACCCCAGCCAGGCGGAAACCATCTCTCAGTATCCACCCTGTCAAACCCAGTCAGGGAGAAACAATCTCTCAGTATCCACCCTGTCAAACCCCAGCCAGGGGGAAACAATCTCTCAGTATCCACCCTGTCAAACCCCAGCCAAGGGGAAACAATCTCTCAGTATCCACCCTGTCAAACCCCAGCCAGGGGGAAACAATCTCTCCGTATCCACCCTGTCAAACCCCGTCAGAATCTTCTGAGTTTCAATGAGGTCACCTCTCATTGTTCCAAACTCCAGGAAATATCGACCCAATTTACTCAGACTCTCATCATAGGACACCCCCTCATCCCTGGCACCAATCTAGTGAACCTGTGCAGAGAGAAATAGAGTTAGCGGGCGCGCTTTCACAGGGGAAAAACAGAGTCCCGTTTTGAGTGCGTTTACCAGGGTGTCCCTCGGCGCCTGCAGCATAGGAACCACCCTGCTACGGAACGGACTCTGTTTCTTTTTGGCCTCGGCAAGAACACCGCGTCAAGATCACTCTTACCTTGCTTGCAGGAAGAGCTCAGGGCGCCATTTCTAAATGCCACCCTGATCGCTCGACCCCCCTCGGACTCCCTATTGCAGCCCCCGGACTCCCGCCAACGCCCCAACTTACCTGTGAGGGGGTCCTCGAGGGCAGGGCACCCTCAGGCCCGATCCATGGCATGGGCAACCTGGCACCTGGGCACCTTGGCACTGCCAATCTGGCACCCTGCTAGTGCCCAAACAACCTGGCAGTGCCACCCAGGCACCCTGGCAGTGCCACATGGGCAACCACCCACAAAAAAGAAATGTTGGCCAAATTTCCTCTAGACTTATTGGAGAACAATTCACAGTTATCATATTTTAAAACAAATTTAGAGTACCCATTTCATTGTTTCCAATTAAGGGGCAATTTAGCGTGGCCAATCCACTTACCCTGCACATCTTTGGGTTGTGGGGCCGAATCCCACGCAAATACGGGGAGAACGTGCAAACTCCACACGGACAGTGACACAGATTCACAGTTGTCTTGAATGTAGCACTTTTGACCATCTCTGTTCTGCGTTCAGTCATACTCTGAGCAGCCTCCACACGATGGCTGGGTCCCCTTCTTACCCCGTCAACTCTGACCTTTCAACCTGCCACCGCCACCCCCCCCCCCCCCCCTTCCCCACCCCCAGCACCTCTTCATTGCGGAGCAGACCATTGTTTCTTGCCCCTCCAATATGGCCGCATTGTACAGTGACTCCCACCACCTCCACAAGGGAATTAGGGATGGTCAAGAAATGCTTGGCCTGGCCACATCCCATCAGCCATTAGTAAAAAAGACATGGAGATACCGGGTGATATGTCCAAATGTTTCAATAACTTGCTCAGTGCACTTAGGGGGGCCTTGTTAATTAAATTAATCTCTTGTTTAACTTTTTTTTTGGCCTACCAGTTGTAATTTTGAGGGATGGTACTAAATATGTGCTAAAAAGACTTGTATGTATATCGTGCTCTACACAACCACCAGATGTGCCAAAGCACTTTCCAGCCAATGAGGTACTTTTTGAAGTGTAGTCACTGTTGTTATGTAGGAAACACGGTAGCCAAGGTATGCACAGCAAACTCCCACAAACAAGATGGGACTGGATTAGCTGTTTTCAGTGATGTTGATTGAGTGCTAAATATTGGCCAGGACACTGGGGAAAACTGTTCTTCAAAATGGTGCCCTGGGGTTGTTTACGTCCACCTGAGCAAGCAGATAGGTTAAATGTAGTGTTGGGCGCCATAGCAACAGGCACATGCCATTCAGCAAGGGGCACCATGATAGGATCAGATTTATCACCACCCCATTGGTGACAAATTAAATTTACTGTCTATGCCAGCTCCTTATTTGGGAATCCCCCGTGACTCCCGGTCATGCCAGCAATTGCACACTTCTGCCACTGGGTGGAGCTTTGAAAGCTGCAGATACCCAGAACGTACGCTTCCTCCGGTTTGCTTCGTCCGTGTTTGAAGCTAGAGGAGGCCCAGCCGTGTCTCAGGTTGGACTGGTGACGAGCAGGGCTGTAGGCCGGAAGGATTGGTGCAGGTAAGAGTTGATCGAATACTGCATGAAGCATGGTGAGGGTGTCATATCAAGGGAAGTAATTCAGGGCACAGTAGAATGACGAGAAACAGCCGAGGGCATTCTAGACAATTACTGGATTAGTCTTTGGGGGAAGAAAGGAGATTTACAGTGTTTTTTCAGAATATTAAAGGGCTTGATTGGAGTCCATGATGACCTATGGTTGGCCTTTTCTTATATGTTAAAGACATAATTAGGGGCCTGATTGACACAGTAGGTCAGAACATGACCTTTCACCTCTGACATCTGGTTTCTAATAGCTGAACCTTTCTCTGCAGGCATCAGTTGGCCTGCTCTCTGAGGCATTGCGCCTTCCTCTGATAACAGCAGCGTAGGCCGGAAACTTCCGCTCTGGAATCTAAGTTTGGGTGACGGACGCCGAAGTGGGAGTGATTTCCCCTGCTAATATATGCAAATGAGAGTCCCGACATTGCTCATCAGGACGCTCAGCTCACCTTTAACCCACCTTAGTCCCCGAATTGCTCAATTCTATCCTGCTATCGGCCTCACCTCAAATTAAGTCCCCCGCCCGCCAAATGTCCCACTGCTGGCGGGACCCGAAGATTCCGCCCAATGGAACAGGAGAAGGCCATTCAGCCCCTTGAACCAGTTCTACCAGTCAACGAGATCATGGCTGATCTGGGGCCCAACTCCACATACTCAACTTTGCTCTTACCATCTTATATTGGCACCACCATCAGTGCCCCCACTATTAACATCCTGGGGGTTACCATTGACCAGAAACTGAACTGGACCAGCCATATCAATACTGTGGCTACAGAGGCTAGGAATCCTGTAGTGAGTAACTCACCTGCTGACCATCCCAAAGCCTGTCCACCATCTACAAGGCACAAGTCAGGAGTGTGGTGGAATACTCTCCACTTGCCTGGGTGAGTGCAGCTCCAACAACACTCAAGAAGCTCCGCACCATCCAGGACAAAGCAGCCCCGCTTGATTGGCACCCCATCCACAAACATTCACTCCCTCCACCACCGATGCACAGTGGCAGCCGTGTGTGCCATCTACAAGATGCACTGCAGTAACTCACTCATGTTCCTTCAACAGCACTTTGCAAATGCGGAACCTCTGCCATCTAGAAGGACAAGGGCAGCAAATATCTGGGAACCCCACCACCTGGAGGTTCCCCTCCAAGTCACTCACCATCCTGACTTGGAAATATATCACCGTTCGTTCACTGTCGCTGGGCCAAAATCCTGGAACTCCCTCCCTAACAGCACAGTGGCTGTACCTACACCACATGGGCTGCAGCGGCTCAAGAAGGCAGCTCACCACCACCTTCTCAAGTGGCAATTAGGAATGGGCTATAAATGCTGACCTAACCAGCGAAGCTCACATCCCCTGGATGGTTAAATAAAACAGAACTACCACCCACTCCTGAGCGGTAAAGTGTAAATCAGTCAGACCACTGGCCTTCCATCTCTGGGGCAAGAGAAAAAGATCTTGTAATTGGGCATTTCGCCTTCTAGTGGACCAGGAACCACACTGCAAAAGCGCATCTTCGAATGTTATTAACTGGCAGCGAAAATATGTTGTAACCCTTGGGGAATCTGTGGAAAAGCATTGGCAGGACAAGAGCAGGTATCCGCTGGTTAGTAGAGTTGTTAACTGGGAACTGAAGTCGCACAGCAGCTCACACCAGAGACTAGGCCCCAAGCCTTAGTGAACTGCAAAGTACCCAGGAGTTTATTCTGACTGAAAGAGTCAGGCTGCAGTCGGCTTTGAATAATGTCAAGAATTATCTCAACTCTCAACTGGAGTGAAGCTGTGAATTCCAAGGTGTGACCTGCAGTTAGAGTCACAGGCGACTGCAGATGTGAGTACTCCTCTTCATTCGGAAAATAATTAACAACGGACGGGATCTACTGGCCGCATTGCGTCTGAAGGGCGGCGTGGCCGGTCGATGCCGGTCGATCTCTCTTCTGGGATCTACCTGGCTTGCCACACCTCGTGGGATCTAATGCGATCTCGCAAGACGTCGCAATCTTTCGCAAATCTGCATATTGGAGCGAGACAGCGAGTTTCACTCAAATATGCACTCCCCTGATCTATCTGAGGTGTTGGGATCTAACCCCTTCGCCTCAGAGACCTGGGTGAGCGCTGTTCAGTGCTTTGGGGGGGGGGGGGGTTTGGGGGTCGCATTGGGAGGTCGAGCGGGGCTGGCGAACGGAGCTCCTCACTGCAGGAGACGGGACGAAGTGTGGCCTCGGTGGGGCATTCCCTGCTGAGGCCCCGAATTCAAACGGACTCCCGCTAGATAGCATGTTGAGTCTTGGCGCTGCGAGCGCCGGGAAGCATCCGGCTAAATGCACTCATCACGGGACTCTGTACCAATTTGGTTCGATCGCGCCGAACCGTATTGAAGTTCATACAGTACAACGTTAACTAACAGAATGAGATCTCAGGAACATAGGACCACGAGCCACCCATTCGGCCCATCAAGCCTGCTCCACCACTGAATACGATCATGGCTGATCGTGCACTGTCGGAGGTGCTGTCTTTCAGATGGGACGTTAAACTAAAGTCCCGTTTGCTCCAGATGCATGTGAAAGATCCCAGGACACTATTCCCAGGAAGAGCTGGTGTCTTGGCCAATATTCATCCCTCAATCAACCTCACCAAAGCAGATATCTGGGTCAGGGTCATTATCACATTGCTTTTTGTGGAATCTTGCTGTGCGCATATTGCCCATTGAGTTTCCTACGTTGCAACAGTGAGCATGCTTCAATGACTGTAAAGTGTGTTGGAACACCTGGTGGTTGTGAAAGGCACTATAGAAATGCAATTATTTGTGTTCTAGTCCTAGCACACCATGTCTACATACAGTGGGACATGCACATACCCGCAGCCTATACACATAGGTATCCTGCAAAAAGCCAAGGGCAAGTCCTTCAGCATCAATTGCACAGCACCTGGTGGCAGTTTGGGCCTTGTGGTGTCAATTCCTTTTCCTCCATTTGTCACAACGCGACTCCATTGCACAATCCCTATCCAAATATTTACTTTTGCAACTCCTGCAGTTACTTTCTTTACAACACATCCAAGGATAGAATAAATGGTGTATTTTGGAAAGAACCCTCAAAGCAAACAGCACGGTGCGAGCCAACAACATGGCGAATCAGAGTTCAGACGAAGTTCACAAATTGCCCTCGCAGTGGACTAGTTGGCTATTGAAGTACTCTGTGTAGCGCGAGTTGGGGAGACAGGTTTCTACTACCCGAGATGTTCATGTTTGTATATGCACAGGCTTATACGCTGTACCTTCATTGCCTCTCGAGTGCACAGATTACCAAACACAGCCCCTGAACATGTTAAATCCCCCTTAATTACTATCCAGCCCCCAGCCGATAATGGAGTCTTCTTATTTTACCTGAAATTGAGAGAGTGAGAGAAAAGCGTTCAAACAATTTGACTTATGTGCAGCTCGCTCCAGTGCTTCATGTCCAAACAGGGAGACGACTCCCAAGGTTATCGGCAGTGTCTAGGAAACAATGGGGCCCACTGTCTCAAGCTGACAATCTAGGGCAGTGGGGAGTCGCGCTGTGTAACAGCCATTGGCAAGACAGGTATGAGTGAGCAGTACCTTTCCCCTCAGGCTGGCATCCATGCACTCCGCCTGACCCCAGCTGCACTCATTCCAAATGCCGATCAGAGGGAGCTGATGATGCCTTTGAGGGGGGTGGGGGGGGCTATTGCCTCTGCCCCCAAAGAGCAGAACAAAAACAGTTGTTAAACATTAACTAGCGCAACTCTTAAAAAACAGATGAGCCTTGGAGTTCAGGGAATACAGGGCTCTGAAACGTTGGTGCGTCCTCTGACACTCTCTCCTCATTGTTAACATGAAACTTGTATATTCTTCTGCACGGCCTTGCCTATCATGGATGCCAATTGCGTTCCGAAGTTGAAATCGCGAAGCGTGTACCGTTTAGCGTGGAAAATCCAAGCGGTGCCAGATTGTTTTGAAGACTATACCGATCACTGTTGGAAAGATGTCACTGAAGTTTTTCCCTCTCGTGCTCACCAGACCACAAGAATGCCAAATTTCAAACGACCCCAACAATTTATACTGCACGAGACAAAGGTGCTGATTGGTTGGCAAACCTACAGGGGAGACTATAGTTCCCCGTTGCTTTCTCCATGGCAACGCCTCGGCCAATCACAGTCGACTTGCCAACCAATCGGCACCCCTTTTCCCCTGTAGTATAAATTGTTGTGCTAGTTTGAAATTTGGCATTCTTGTGTTTGTTCTGATGAGTGTAGAACATAGAACATAGAACATAGAAAATACAGCACAGAACAGGCCCTTCGGCCCACGATGTTGTGCCGAATCTTTGTCCTAGATTAATCATAGATTATCATTGAATTTACAGTGCAGAAGGAGGCCATTCGGCCCTTTGAGTCTGCACCGGCTCTTGGAAAGAGCACCCTACCCAAACTCAACACCTCCACCCAACACCAAGGGCAATTTTGACATTAAGGGCAATTTATCATTGGCCAATTCACCTAACCCGCACATCTTTGGACTGTGGGAGGAAACCGGAGCACCCGGAGGAAACCCACGCAGACACGGGGAGGACGTGCAGACTCCGCACAGACAGTGACCCAAGCCGGAATCGAACCTGGGACCCTGGAGCTGTGAAGCAATTGTGCTATCCACAATGCTACCGTGCTGCCCTTGAGAACAAATAAATCTACACTATATCATTTTACTGTAATCCATGTACCTATCCAATAGCTGCTTGAAGGTCCCTAATGTTTCCAACTCAACTACTTCCACAGGCAGTGCATTCCATGCCCCCACTACTCTCTGGGTAAAGAACCTACCTCTGATATCCCTCCTATATCTTCCACCTTTCACCTTAAATTTATGTCCCCTTGTAATGGTTTGTTCCACCCGGGGAAAAAGTCTCTGATTGTCTACTCTATCTATTCCCCTGATCATCTTATAAACCTCTATCAAGTCGCCCCTCATCCTTCTCCGTTCTAATGAGAAAAGGCCTAGCCCCCTCAACCTTTCCTCGTAAGACCTACTCTCCATTCCAGGCAACGTCCTGGTAAATCTTCTTTGCACCTTTTCCAAAGCTTCCACATCCTTCCTAAAATGAGGCGACCAGAACTGTACACAGTACTCCAATTGTGGCCTGACCAAAGTTTTGTACAGCTGCATCATCACCTCACGGCTCTTAAATTCAATCCCTCTGTTAATGAACGCGAGCACACCATAGGCCTTCTTCACAGCTCTATCCACTTGAGTGGCAACTTTCAAAGATGTATGAACATAGACCCCAAGATCTCTCTGCTCCTCCACATTGCCAAGAACTCTACCGTTAACCCTGTATTCCGCATTCATATTTGTCCTTCCAAAATGGACAACCTCACACTTTTCAGGGTTAAACTCCATCTGCCACTTCTCAGCCCAGCCCTGCATCCTATCTATGTCTCTTTGCAGCCGACAACAGCCCTCCTTACTATCCACAACTCCACCAATCTTCCTATCGTCTGCAAATTTACTGACCCACCCTTCAACTCCCTCATCCAAGTCATTAATGAAAATCACAAACAGCAGAGGACCCAGAACTGATCCCTGCGGTACGCCACTGGTAACTGGGATCCAGGCTGAATATTTGCCATCCACCACCACTCTCTGACTTCTATCGGTTAGCCAGTTCGTTATCCAACTGGCCAAATTTCCCACTATCCCATGCCTCCTTACTTTCTGCATAAGCCTACCATGGGGAACTTTATCAAATGCCTTACTAAAATCCATGTACACTACATCCACTGCTTTACCTTCATCCACATGCTTGGTCACCTCCTCAAAGAATTCAATAAGATTTGTAAGGCAAGACCTACCCCTCACAAATCCGTGCTGACTATCCCTAATCAAGCAGTGTCTTTCCAGATGCTCAGAAATCCTATCCTTCAGTACCCTTTCCATTACTTTGCCTACCACCGAAGTAAGACTAACTGGCCTGTAATTCCCAGGGTTATCCCTAGTCCCTTTTTTGAACAGGGGCACGACATTCGCCACTCTCCAATCCCCTGGTACCACCCTTGTTGACAGTGAGGACGAAAAGATCATTGCCAACGGCTCTGCAATTTCATCTCTTGCTTCCCATAGAATCCTTGGATATATCCCGTCAGGCCCGGGGGACTTGTCTATCCTCAAGTTTTTCAAAATGCCCAACACATCTTCCTTCCTAACAAGTATTTCCTCGAGCTTACCAATCTGTTTCACATTGTCCTCTCCAACAATATCGCCCCTCTCATTTGTAAATACAGAAGAAAAGTACTCGTTCAAGACCTCTCCTATCTCTTCAGACTCAATACACAATCTCCCGCTACTGTCCTTGATCGGACCTACCCTCGCTCTAGTCATTCTCATATTTCTCACATATGTGTAAAAGGCCTTGGGGTTTTCCTTGATCCTACCCGCCAAAGATTGTTCATGCCCTCTCTTAGCTCTCCTAATCCCTTTCTTCAGTTCCCTCCTGGCTATCTTGTATCCCTCCAATGCCCTGTCTGAACCTTGTTTCCTCAGCCTTACATAAGTCACCTTTTTCCTCTTAACAAGACATTCAACCTCTCTTGTCAACCATGTAGGATGCAAAGATTCGACAACCTGTCTCTTTTCAGCAGCATTCCAGTTCTGCACTCCCAGCGAGTGTTAATATATAGATGGTTAATTTTACGCGATGAAGTGTAATTATCATAGAATTTACAGCGCAGAAGGAGGCCATTCGGCCCATCGAGTCTGCACCGGCTCTTGGAAAGAGCACCCTAGCCAAGGTCAACACCTCCATCCTATCCCCATAACCCAGTAACCCCACCCAACACTAAGGGCAATTTTGGACACGAAGGGCAATTTAGCATGGCCAATCCACCTAACCTGCACATCTTTAGACTGTGGGAGGAAACCGGAGCACCCGGAGGAAACCCACGCAGACACGGGGAGGATGTTTGTGTGGGTTTTTTTTTCTGTGGAGGTAACCCTGGGGAATCGGACCGGGATTCAATGGGTGGTACACTCGCCTCTGAGCCAGAAGGCTGTTGGTTCAAGCCCCACTCCAGGACTTGAGTGCAAAGTCCTCGTCTCACACTGGAGTGTTGCACTGTCGGAGGTGCCGCCTATTGGATGATACATTGAACCAAGGCTCAATCTGCCCTCCCTGGTGGATGTATAAAGGCACCATTCTGCCCGTCGAGTCTGTGCTAACTCTCTACAAGAACAATCCAACACCCTTTCCCCGGAGCCCCTCATACCTTTTCTCTTCAGACACTCCAGTTCCCGTTTGTAGAGCGACGATTGAGTCATAGAATGCCTACAGTGCAGAAGGAGGCTATCCAGCCCATCGGGTCTGCACTGGCCCTCTGAAAGAGCACCCTACCCAAGCCCACCTAACCTTTGGACACTAAGGGGCAATTTAGCATGGCCAATCCACCTAACCTGCACATTTTTGAACTGTGGGAGGAAACCGGAGCACCCGGAGGAAACCCACGCAGACACGGGGAGAACGTGCAAACTCCACACAGTCACCCGAGATCGGAATCGAATCGCCACAGGTTCTTCCCACCCAAATGAATCACTTCAGCATGTGTGGGCAGCACGGTAGCACAATGGTCAGCACAGTTGCTTTACAGCTCCAGAGTTCCAGGTTCGATTCCCGGCTTGGGTCACTGTCTGTGCGGAGTCTGCACGTTCTCCCCGTGTCTGCGTGGGTTTCCTCCGGGTGCTCTGGTTTCCTTCCACAAGTCCAAAGATGTGCAGGTTAGGTGGATTGGCCATGATAAAATTGCCCTTCGTGTCCAAAAAAAAAAGATTAGATGGGGTTATGGGGAGAGGGTGGAGGTGTGGACTTTAATGGGGTGCTCTTTCCAAGGGCCAGTGCAGACTCGATGGGCCGAATGGCCTCCTTCTGCACTATAGATTCGATTAATTACATTGAATTTGACTACCCACTCCACCAGTCTTGTGTCCTTTTGTAGTCTATCACTATTCTGGGACCCCCACCACCTGGAGGTTCCCGTCCGAGTCACTCACCACCCTGACTTAGAAATATATCGGCCGTTCCTTCACTGTCGCTGGGGCAAAATCCTGGAACCCCCTCTCTAACAGCACTGTGGGTGTACCTACACATCAGGGACTGCAGCGGCTCAAGAAGGCAGCTCACCACCACCTTCTGAAGGGCAGATAGGAATGGGCAGCAAATGCTGGGCCTAGACAGCGATGCCCACATCTCGTAAATGGATCTTTAAAACTATTCCTGTCATAGCTCATAATGCCTCCAATTCTTATGTGGCGGCAAATTGTGCCCTTTACGCCCAAGGCTATTGGACCTCATGTATATCAGGATAAGTCGTGGTCCTCATACTGACCCCTGGGGAACTCCACTGCGTACCTTTCCCCAGTCCGATCAAGAAACATTTACCTCAACTCAGCCATCCTTGCCACCATCATCCCCTTTAGTTAATGAGCTTCAACTTTGCTGGCAAGGCCATTAGGTGGCATGTGCGCCACGTCAACCTCATTACCCTCATTGGCACGTTTCAGTTTGTTGGAGCTTAATGTGTGCAAAATGGCTCCCGTGATTCCCACATAACAAACGTGGCTCCACTTCAAAGCTATTTAATTGGCCGTAAAGCGCTTTGGGATGGCGCCCTGTGGTCGTGGAAGGCGCTATATCAATGCAAGTCTCTCAGCATCAATAACTAACATGGCATTGATGCGACAATGTTGGAAGGTTTGCAAAGTAATCATTGCAAGCAGATCTAGTGATGATGAGCAGTTTAATACGAAATAAATTCTTTTTTGGATTTGCCGTAATCTATCTTTCAATCTCAAATTGCCAATCTCAAGTTTCTATACCGCCTCAGCCATGCTTCATTCTTTTAAAATAAAAGCTGCTCTCACCTTCTCTCGCTTACAGCAGTGTTACTAGGTAACCTAACAACACAGGCCACAATCCAAATAACATCTTGCTTAAGGGCCAATCTCAGAGGTGTCACAACACCATGCAGCATGGAATGCTGGGATACAGCTGTCACAATGAACTTTCATTATGGCTTTTGCACTTTGCCCACGGGATGAGGGAGACATTGATTGGAAGCAAAAGTTTTATTAATTGGTGCCATTTTAATTGGGCTCTACCTCCACTTGCGGTGTGGAGGCTCGGAGGACCCTGTTGCCTAGCAACATTCCCTTTTCACCTTTCGCTGGAAAGGCGAGGGAGCAATCCCGTGGGGAAGTCCAAAACAAGGAGGTATTAACTTAAAATTACCCGGGGCAGCACGGTGGCGTAGTGGTTAGCACTGCTGCCTCACGGCGCCGAGGTCCCGGGTTCGATCCTGGCCCCGGGTCACTGTCCGTGTGGAGTTTGCACATTCTCCCCGTGTCTGCGTGGGCCTCACCCCCACAACCCAAAAAGATGTGCAGGGTAGGTGGATTGGCCACGCTGAATTGCCTCATAATTGGAAAGAACAACAAAAAACCTAAAATTACCCATTCGGGGCAATGTCAAGTCGTATTTTTCTCAAAGAAAAGTGGAAATCTGGAACTTTCTCCCTTAAAAAGCTGGCGCCCACAGGGGGGATCAATTGAAAACATGAGATTAAACGATTTTTGTGAGGCAAGAACATTAAGAGATATAGAAACGAGATGGAGTTCTACACATCAACCATGAGCGAACTGAATGACAGGCTCGAGGGGCTGAATGGCCTCCTCCAACGTTTGGACGATTCCCAGCTCGGGTTCCACACAGCCAGGCAGACAGTGAAAGGTGTCGACTGGGAGCAGCGTCTCTACGGAGGGCAAGAAGAGGTACGCTATAACTAGGCCCCAGGCCCTGTGATGAGTGCCACTGTTTCGGGCAGCCGTGGCAAATAAGGCTCACTGGCAAAAGGCCACAGTCTAAGGACCTCCCCTCCCCCTCTCGCCTACCCAGCCATCGTACTCTGAGGGGCTTCAAACGATGTAAAACTCCTCGGGCTGTATGCACCAGAGAATGTTTTATATGATATATATCTATATTGTAAATATGACCTAAGTGTCGTAAGGCAGTTCATGTGCTCTATCGAAATGAATTGATCTGTCTTGCGCATTGTGTAATGTCAAATTTGAACTGTTATGTAACAGATCTTTACAAATTTAATGAATAAAGCATATTTTGAAGGGATAAAAAAAGAGATTGCTCCTGCTTGATCTCCAGCTAATCTCTTTACCTTGGCAGCTGCACCCTTATCCCTTCATTTCAGAGTTTAAAGTGGTTCTGGACCAGCACTGAACTACACTCACTCCCAGATGAATGCATATCTGAAGATTTTTGCTTCAGGAATAAGCGTCCCTCTTCTTTATAGTTTTCTTTTTACTTCACTGATGTCACTTCAAACAGGCTTTTGAAATCCGTTTATATTAAAAGCGACAACGGTAATGGATATTCGGAATAGGCCAAGGTTTAAAGTAGCTTATTTTTTTGATGGAGGAGGCAAATTATGAACCCTCCTCGGGTTTAAAGAAACATCTGCCCAAATTTGGACGATTTGAGAGTGAGTCACAACTCATCAGAGGGAGAGATGTTTTTATCGAAGCACTTCCGCAGCTCGACAAGACCATGGCCACTGTCCTCTGAGAGCTGGTGAAATTGAAATCAATCCCCGATCCCATTTCCATTAGCTGCAAGCATGTAAAAAGGTGGAGGGGTTTCCTTGAGGTCTATTTTTCGCTCTTGCTGCACATCAGACGGCCTTTTGGCATGCCAAAGCTCAATTTGGAACTTCCCCAAGTGCTCTTTATTGGTCAGTGAGTGACGGAAAGCCCCACAGATTCGCCAAAGAATTGCAATGACCTTGATCGCCAACCTCCAGCTCTGTACTGTGTTATTCACAAAGCTTCACATCTGTGCAAAGCAGGCCACTGCCAAGAAAGGAAAGCCTTTGCGATCTTCTTCAAGGTTTATTTTTTTATTTAAAAACATTTTTTTTTTGTTACATTTAGAGTACCCAATTCATTTTTTCCAATTAAGGGGCAATTTAGCGTGGCCAATCCAACTGGCTTGTACATTTTTGGGTTGTGGGGGCGAAACCCACGCAGACACGGGGAGAATGTGCAAACTCCACACGGACAGTGACCCAGAGCCAGGATCGAACCTGGGACCTCAGCGCCGTGAGGCAGCAATGCCCTCAAGGTTTATTTACCCCCAAAATAACTGAAAAGAAATCCCAAAAATAACACGTGCCCATAATAGGGGCGAGGAAACCGACAGTCGCTTGCCTTTCCTGAACTTACGTTGCTTTGAAATAACCAAGAAGTAAAAGAAACCTATTGTTTTAACATTTTTCTTCGCGCAGGGCAAGGGACAGTTTTCTGGTTTTTCATTTCCGGGAATTTTATTCTGGACCTTTCCGTGAATTTTGAGGAAAACAATTTTGGGAAGTGTTCACAGCTTTTCTTCGCCGAGTATCATCACTGGCCATCGCAATGGTTTCCACCTTGTTTCACACTTGTTTGGGATTATCCTGCCTTCTGTTAAATTGTTCAGCTTGATGCACTCATTCGACGATTTGTTACAAAAGAAACGTATATATTGATGGTTCAGTGAACACACATTGCTGTTCCTGGCTTTTTTTTAAATTTAGAGTACCCATGGGGGGGGGGGGGGGGAATTCCATCCATGATTTTGGATGTGTTAGGATTCAGTTGTTGGCTGAAAAATAAAACTTTGCAGGGAGTAGGTGAAACCTTGCCTAGGTCCAGAGTTCAGTATTGAAAAGAGCAAGGGAGAGGTCAAAGGACAACAGTCTTTGTGGAGCAGGGAAGAGAGAGTGCCAAGGTTGGGTTTTAGAAGGCTGTGTCCAGGTAGTGAAAAGTTGGGGAGCTTAGGACAAAATGAATTTGGGGAGACAGTGCAACCAGTCTTTAGATTACATGAATGTATCGCTCTCAGGAACCATTCAGTCTTTGATGCTGGCCAGCTGTTCCACTGAGGCTATCTAATCTTGTTCTCAAATTGGTACCTAATTTTTTCATGTTGTTAAACTATCCCTGCTTCAGTGGCCTATTTTATCTCTGTGTCCTCCTTGCTGCTAAGTTGCTTACTACTGTAAATTAATTTTTCACCCTCAAAGCTTTCCATATTTTTGAGAACGTTCGGACATTTCATCCTCCAACACCTCGCAACGAGGCTCAATATCTCAAGCCTGCCTTCGAATCGGTAGTCCGATCATCCCTGGTGGTATTCTAATGCTGTAGATTTATCGAAGCAAGGGCAACTCACTGATGCCAATGCCCCCAGTTGTGGTGTCGGGTGCACTGGGCAGTGATGGAGCTTCAACGCCACAGGGTTGGTTCATCAAGCCACCTTCAAAAAAACTTGGCTCCCTGCTGAGAGCGGGGGTGGTACATTCGCCCTCCTGTTTGACAGCGAGAACGCAGGGAGAGCAATCTATTACTTTCGCGAGAAAGTCTATCTCCCCGAGTGAAAAGCCCGGGGTCGCAGCTTAATCTCGCAGTTTGAGCATTGTGCGATCCTGCCCTATGGTGAGCGAGAGGTGACGTGTCTATCATCCAAGGGGCTCTGACACCATTTTCCATGCAATGTCTGACTGTCTGCGTCTGTACTTAACCTTTTGGCTTTGAGTTCTGCCGTTAACTTGATACTCACGGGGCTCTTTAAAGAGATGAATCTGCGTGAGAGTTCACCGCTATTGAGGTAAACCTGCTTCACACTGTTGGCTGGGGAAAAACGTCTTCTAATCTCTAATCTTGCTGAGGCCTGTCCAGGTTGCATCTATGTCCTCCAGTTCTATGATCTAAATTTTAAGTTAACTAGCTGACTTTCATCTGTGTAATATCTAGATGTTGTCACCTCTCAATCTATCAACAGTGAAAACAAACTCGGTGCTCAGAATCCTTTCAACGACAGGCATGTCTTTCAATCTGTGAAATGCTCTCTATTCTCTCAGGTCCGTCTTTCCCCTGAGGTCCTGTTTCTGGCCTGTCAATAAAGGAGTGAGGCTAACTGTTTCTTGCATTAATACAAAGACGTTTAATCTTACAATGGGGTAGGTGGTGGTGTCGTGTAATCCAGAGGCCCAGGCTAGTGGGGACGCGGGTTCAAATCCCATCACGTGGAATTTAAAGTCAATTAATAAATCTGGAATTAAAAACTAGTCTAAAGGTGACCATTGTTGAGTGACGTAAACCCATCTGGCTCACTAATGCCCTTTAGGGAAGGAAATCTGCCGTCCTTACCCGGTCTGGCCTACATGTGACTCCAGACCCACAGCAATGTGGTGGACTCTGAATGTCCTCTGAAATGGCAGCATGCCCACTCAGTTATATCAGGCCGCGAGGAACTCAAAAAGGGAATGAAATCGGGTGGATCACCTGGAAAACCCAGCCCTGTTCACCCTAAAGTCCTCCCAAAATTGGGAGGGCTGTCGCACGGACAATTCAAGCAACCGCCTGACATATTCGTACTTCCGAAATCATCCCGTACAGACAATGGCTACAATTCTCCGGTCATCGGGATTAGCTTTGCCCGATGGCAGCGCACCCCTTCCCGCGGGTTTCCCGGTGGCGTGGGTGGCTTCAATAGGAATTCCAATTGACAAGCGGTGGCACTAGAGATCCCGCCGCCAGCGGGATAGGCCGGGACCAATTTCCCAGTCGCTAGTAATCCAGAGACCAGGCCGAATACTCTGGAGACACGGAAGGGAAATTGTGACACAGGATAGGCTGAAAATGGCCAAGAAGGATTGTGGATAAATCGCCCTCAGTAGCTACAAAGGATTTCCGATTAGGCGAGAATTGCTGGCACGGCGTCTGTGACGGGGGAGGATGTAGAAGCTGGGTCAGTGGGGAAGGTGGGAATAGGGCCTGAGCATCAGGAATGAGGTGGCGAGCGATGGGAAAGTCAGGCTTGGGAACCAGAGCAGAGACGAAACACAAGTGGGGTAAAGGTTCATGGAGAGAGGAGCGCAGTGGAAGAACTGAATTGAATGGCAGGACATTCAATGAAAGACTAAAAACGCAGCTCACTGAGAGCAAAAGGAAGGAAAATACAAAATGTTTTAAAAGCCACTTTAAGATAACCACTGTGCTAACGTACCACCCGATCATGTCCGAATTTACATTGAAACTTTCTTTATAGTGGCACCTACCCAGCGTCACTAGTAACCCAGAAGCCCGGGCTGATGTTCTGGGGACACGGATTCAAATCCCCCCCATGGCAGCTAGTGGAATTTAAATTCAATTAATAAAATCTGGAATTGAAAGTGACTCTCAGTAATGGCGGCATGGCGGCGTAGTGGTTAGCACTGCTGCCTCGCGGAACCGAGGAGGCGGGTTCGATCCCGCCCCAGGTCACTGTCCGTGTTGTCATAATATACACCAGTATATCATGGTGCAGACACACACACACACTGATGGACATGCAGTGGGACCAATCAGCATACACAACATCACAGCCAATCACCAGTGAGAGCACACGCACTATAAAGACAGGGGACAGGAGAGTTCCGCTCATTCTAGTAGCAGCCAGCTCGGAGCACAGAGCTCACAGCCTGCAACACAGACATTCACCATGTGCTAAGTGCATCAACTGGTTAGGACTAGGCAAGGGTCAGCAGTTAAAGCTGGTATTGCATTTACCCACAGTTCAAGTATGTTAATATAGTTAACCTTATAATAAAATACAGTTGCACCACTTCCAGTGTTGGTGACCTGTTTGTGATCCAGAACACCCAACACATCATGGTACAAGGAGTGGTTGCATAGTAGCACTTCTGAGACCCACCTGCAACTAATCAGCATTCCGGCATCCTGAAGTATGGAGAACATCAACCCGCCGCCGCCGCTCCGCATCGCCGGCAATCTCGGGCTCAATTGGAAGATTTTTAAACAGCGCTTCCAGCTCTTCCTCGAAGCCACGGACAGGGAGAAGGCCTCGGACACCAGGAAGATTGCTCTGCTCCTCTCCACGGCCGGGCAACACGCCATCCACATCTTCAACTTCCTCACATTCACAGACGACGAGGACAAGACAAAGTACAAGACGGTTCTCCTCAAATTCGATACCAACCTCAGCACAGAGGTCAATGAAAGCTTCGAAAGATCTGTTCCAGCAGCGCTTGCAGGGCAAGGACGAGCCTTTCCAATCCTTTCTAACACACCTCTGCATCCTTGCGCAGTCCTGCGGCTACGGGCCCACCTCCGACTCCATGATATGCGACCAGATCGTATTTGGTGTTCTGTCGGACAGCTCCTCAAAATTAAGCAACTCACCCTAGCAACTGCCATCGAGACCTGTGTCCTGCATGAAAATGCCACCAGTCGGTACTCCCACATACAGGCAGCTGAAACGGCGCGGCAAGGTCCCCACGAGGCAGAACGGGTCCAAACAATTGAACACCTCCAAGGCTGCAGCCTGGATGAGGGCGGCCATTTTGCGAGCTTTTCGCGGCCTCCCGCGCTTGTACGTGCCAAACGAGGGGACGGTGGCGTGGAGGAACGTGATGCGCAGGCGTGCACCACGCAGGACCGCACCGCGCATGAGCGGTGGCGCAACGAGCGTCCTGACGTCACGACGTGCGGCAACTGTGGCTCTGCCCATTTAAAGCTGCAATGTCCTGCAAAATCGTGACAATGCCTACGATGTGGCAGACTTGGCCACTATGCTGCCTGCTGTCGAGCAGCTCAGCCTGCCAATTCGCATCGCTTCAGCCAGCCTCGCAGGAACGTTCGGGCAATTCAACCCACGTTCACCGATTCCGACTTCCCGCAGATCAGTGACACCGAGGACCCGAGGGAGCCTTTTCGAGTCGCTGTTATAACAAAGAACAGGCTGTCCCCGAATCAAAACCACCAGCCGCTGTCGGTGCACAGCATTGATCCAGACGACGAGTGGTGTGCCACCCTGACGGTCAACCAGAATTCGTCGCCCACTTGACTTATGAGTTTTACAATGTTGGACTCTTTGATCTGTTCTGTTATCCTGTTTCATCATTCCAGTCGTTTGTATATAATGTTCATTTCGTTGTTGGTGTGAAACTCTATTTCTCTGCACCAGGCACCTTCCCGGGTAAATAGATTAGCCTCATGTACATAGTCATGTAAATAACACGCACACACATAGTCAGGTACATTCACTACACAATATTTATTGTCACGCAGGCACATGTTCTTTATATAAAAGGGGGGATGTCATAATATACACCAGTATATTATGGTGCAGGGCCCACCTCCGACTCCATGATACGCGACCAGATCGTATTTGGTGTTCTGTCACACACACACACTAGAGTTCCCGCTCATTCCAGTAGCAGCCAGCTCGGAGCACAGAGCTCACAGCCTGCAACGCAGACATTCACCATGTGCTGAGTGCATCACCTGGTTAGGACTAGGCAAGGGTCAGCAGTTAAAGCTGGTATTGCATTTACCCACAGTTCAAGTATGTTAATATAGTTAACCTTATAATAAAATAGAGTTGCACCACTTCCAGTGTTGGTGACCTGTTTGTGATCCAGAACACCCAACACATCACGTGTGGAGTTTGCACATTCTCCCCATGTCTGCGTGGGTCTCACCCCCACAACCCAAAGATGTGCAGGGTAGGTGGATTGGCCACGCTAAATTGCCCCTTAATTGGAAAAAAAGAATTGAGTACTCTAAATTTAAAAAAAAGAAAGTGAATCTCAGTAATGGCGGCCATGACAACTATCATCGATTGTCATAAAAACCCATCTGGTTCACTAGGGAAGGAAATCTGCCGTCCTTACCCGGTCCGGCCTACATGTGACTCCAGACCCACAGCAATGTGACTGATTCCTAACTGCCTCTCTCTGAAATGACCGAACTGATCACTTAGTTCAAGGGCAATTGCGGCACTGTAGCACAGTGGTTAGCACTGTTGCTTCAAAGCGCCAGGGTTGCAGGTTCGATTCCCGGCTGCGGTCACTGTCTTTGCGGAGTCTGCACGTTCTCCCCGTGTCTGTGTGGGCTTCCTCCGGGTGCTCCGGTTTCCTCCCACAGGTCCTGAAAAAAGTGCTTGTTAGGTCATTTGGACATTCTGAATTCTCCCTCTATGTACCCGAACAGGCGCCACAATGTGGCGACTAGGGGATTTTCACAGTAACTTCATTGCGGTGTTAATGTAAGCTTACTTGTGACAATAAAGATCATTATTATTATAATTCTGGACGAGCAACAAATGGCCATGACACGCACATCCCATAAAAGAATAAAGGGAAGTGTAGCAATACTGCTGCTCAGAAACTCACTATAATAACGGAATTAAAAATATGGCGTATGAGCTGGTCACCTGAACTGACACTGGTCACCATACAACGATTGTATTCAGCTTGTAGTCACGTTCCACATTTTGCAAATCATTTATTAACTTTCAGGAGAAAATATTCGAACATAAGCAGGAGCTGGAAATCTCCCAAAGGGACGTTAGTGTTACATTTTTATTGGCAACAGAAGTCACTTCCTCTAATTACGAGAGCAGAAACACACAGCAGACCAGGAAGTATTGGTGGAGAGAGAGAGAAAGTGAGAGAGACGGACAGAGTCCATGACCTTCATCAGAACAGAGGCAGCACCTACATTATTTTGTTTTTATTTCTACTGACATCATGTCTTTTTTTAGAAGTTCAACTGGGGATTAGGAGCCCTCCTGTTGGCTTGAGCTGTGGGTTTCTATTTGTGCAGGATTTTAAACTCCTGAACAATGTGATAACACCAGCTGTCTCTGTGTGCAGCTCTAGAATTCTATCTTCTCCTCACTTTTAAGAATCTCCTTGAAACCTACTTCTTTGACATAGCTTTCACTCCCTCGGTTCCCAGCATTGTCCTTCTATGTAAAAGCCTGGCAAATTAGGATAAGATGGATGGCATCTTCTGGTAGGCGTCGAAACCCTGGCGTAGGGACCATACATGTATCCTGACCCCAAGAGCATCAGTTGACCCTCTCACCTGCGCAATCTCACCTGAGGCGGCCGATTAACAAGCTGCATTTCGGAGCCCCGCCCAATTCGGGATGTGCAGGCGGGACGATCAATCGGGGCACTGGAGGGTGTAGGTGGTTGGCAGCCCCGCTGGGAGAGCTGGGCACTGCCAATGTAAAGCTGGAAGACTGCAAAGGGCACTTTAAGCTACAAAGTTCAAAGTAAGTGTAGCCATAACTACCAGATCAACATTGTGGAGGGGAGAGGGAGGCTGAAAGTTATCATCTCCATTGGAAAATGGCCAATAATTCGGCCCTCAAGTGGTATAATTGGCTGCCCATTTTGTTGGGGCATGCTGTCAACTTTCTTCCCCTCCTGCCCCGAGGAGGTTCCATTTGGGGCAGGAATGCGCGAGGCATCGAATCCTAGCGTGGCTCCTCCCAATTTTCCCAGGCGCCCCTCCTCCAACCTCATCTTCCCAGGGCTGAGAAAATTAAGCCCAGTGTGTTATTTGGGTTCAGTCAAGGTATACATGTCTCCTCAAAGTTGCAAGCTGTACAATTCCATTGAAATTTAAAACATTTAGAGTACCCAATTCATTTTCTCCAATTAAGGGGCAATTTAGTGTGGCCAATCCACCTACCCTGCACATCTTTGGATTGTGGGGGTGAGACCCACGCAAACACGGGGAGAATGTGCAAACTCCACACAGACAGTAGCCTGGGGCCAGGATCGAACCTGGGACCTCAGCGCCATGAGGCAGCAGGGCTAACCCACTGCGCCATCGTGTCGTCCCAATTCCCATTGAAATTTTAATTCTAATTTTACAAACAGAATTTTCTTTATTCATTCATGGGATATGGGAGTCTCTGGCAAAGCCAGAATCTATTGAATGGCCCCTTGAGAAGGTGGTGGTGAGCTGGCTTTTTGAACCGCCGCAGTCCAAGTGGTGTAGGTACACCCACAGTGCTGTTAGGGAGGGAGTTCCAGGATTTTGACCTGACAATGAAGGAACGGCTGATATATTTCCAACTCTGGATGGTGTGTGGCTTGGAGGGCGACTTCCAAATGTCGGTATTCCCGGGTATCTGCTGCCCTTGTCGTTCTAGGTGGTAGAGGGTGTGGGTTTGGAAAGTGCTGTTGAAGAACAACATGTTCTATTTTTAGCATAAGCAACATTTCTCCAAAGCAAACAGGGCAGCAGCGAATTGAAGCCAGGCCAAATGGGCATTTCTGGCTATCGTTGAAAATTCATTCCAAGCCTTGAAAGTTACTTTCTGCAAAGCATGCTTTCTGATAAAAATGGACTGCAATTGGGAAAACCACTGTTCAAGTTTCCCAACTCAAAAAATTATTTATTCATAATATTAATAGTCTTTATTAGTATCACAAGTAGGCTTACATTAACACTGCAATGAGGTTACTGTGAAAATCCCCTAGTTGCCACATTCCGGCGCCTGTTCGGGTACACAGAGGGAGAATTCAGAATGTCCAATTCATCTAGCAAGCACGCCTTTCGGGACTTGTGGGAGGAAACCGGAGCACCCGGAGGAAACCCACGCAGCCACGGAGAATGCGGACTCCACACAGACAGTGACCCAAGCCTGGAATCGAACCTGGGACCCTGGCACTGTGAAGCAACAGTGCTAGCCACTGTGCTACCGTGCCGCCCATACTGTGCTACCGTACCGTGGGACCACATCATGGGATGTGGGCGCCACTGGGATATAGGCACAGCATTTATTGCCCATCCCTAATTGCCCCTTGAGAAGGTGGTGGTAAGCTGCCTTCTTGATCCGCTGCAGACCCTGTGGTGTAAGTACACCCACAGTTCTGCGGCAGAGCTGGGTTTGCCATCGTCATTTCCAACACCTAGGTCCATGCCGGATGGTCTGTCCGAGTTCAATCCTTTTAGACTTTGTAGCAGTTCGATACAACTGAGTGCCTGGCTTGGCCTTTTCAGAGGCCAATTAAGAATCAACTGCATTGTTGTGAGACTGGAGTCACATTTAGGCCAGACCAGATAAGGTCGGCAGATTTCCTTCCCTAAAGGACATTAGTGAACCAGGTAGGTTTTTGTCATGATCACCATTACTTTCAATTCCAGATTTATTAATTGAATTTAAACTCCACCAGCTGCTGTGGTGGGATTGGAACCCACGATCCCAGAGCATTAGACTCGACCTCTGGATTATTAGTCCAGTGACATTATCACTACACCACTGCCTCTTATTACTATGGCTCAAATTAGTTATGCGGCACGGTAGCACAGTGGTTAGCACTGTTGCTTCACAGCTCCAGGGTCCCAGGTTCGATTCCCGGCTTGGGTCACTGTCTGTGCGGAGTCTGCACGTTCTTCCCGTGTCTGTGTGGGTTTCCTCCGGGTGCTCCGGTTTCCTCCCACAAGTCCCGAAAGACGTGCTGTTAGGTAATTAGGACATTCTGAATTCTCCCTCTGTGACCCGAACAGGCGGAGGAGTGTGGCGACGAGGGGATTTTCACAGTAACTTAATTTTCAGTGTTAATTTAAGCCTACTTGTGACAATAAAGATTATTATTAGTTCAGTCACATGACACATCTTTGTCCAAGCATATTCCTTGGATTCACACATTATCCATCTGTGCATCCACTGACGTACTTCTGCACAAGATGAACATGTATGAGTGTTCATATGTGTGCACTCAATGTGCAAAGTACAGGAAAACCCATACATGACCTGGCTCCATGTAGTTGTTTTTAAAAAAATATTTTATTGAGGTATTTGAAAAATTTTATAACAGTAACTAAACAATGACATCAACATGGTAAAATAAACATTTCTCCCCCCCCCCCCCCCCCCAGCCCAATCTTCACACACCTCAACCATACACCAACAATTCCCCCCCCCTTGGAATATTGCACCTGCGGACATTTTAATTTTCCCCGAGAAAGTCGACGAACGGCTGCCACCTCCGGGTGAACCCGACCATTGGCGCTCTTAAGGCGAACTTTATTTTCTCGAGACAGCCATGTCACTAACCCAGGTCTCTATACTCGGGGGCTTCAAGTCACTCCACAGGGGCTGGTTTAGCTCACTGGGCTAAATCGCTGGCTTTTAAAGCAGACCAAGGCAGGCCAGCAGCACGGTTCGATTCCCGTACCAGCCTCCCCGAACAGGTGCCGGAATGTGGCAACTAGGGGCTTTTCACAGTAACTTCATTGAAGCCTACTCGTGACAATAAGGGATTTTCATTTTCATTTTTTCATTAACAAGATCCGCCTCCGGGCTACCAGGGAGGCAAAGGCCAAGACGTCGGCCTCTTTCGCCCCCTGAACTCCCGGATCTTCCGACACTCCAACGATCGCTACCTCCAGACTCGGCCCCACCCGTGTTTTTAGCACCGTGGACATTGCCTTAGCGAAACCCCGCCAAAACCCTCTAAGCTTCGGGCATGCCCAAAACATGTGGACATGATTTGCTGGGCTACCCGCGCACCTCGTACACCTGTCCTCTACCCCGAAGAACTTACCCATCCTACCCGCTGTCATGTGTGCCCGGTGGACTGTCCATGTAGGTGTTGACCTGTATGCACAGGATGCACATTTTAGTTGGTCTCAAGCTTTGTTATGTGCTGAAGAATGTGTGTATGTTGTTTTTAATCATTTACGGGATGTGGGCATCACTGGCTGGGTCAGTATTTATTGCCCATCCTTAATTGCCCCTTGAGAAGGTGTGTCGTCTTCTTGAATCACAGCCCTCCCTGTGTAGGTACACCCACAGTGCTGTTAGAGAGGTAGTTCCAGGATTTTGACCCAGCGACAGCTGATATATTCCCAAGTCAGGAAGGTGTGTGGCTTGAAAAGGAAATTGCAGGTGGTGGTGTTCCCAGGTATCTGCTCCCCTTGTCCTTCTAGAGGTAGTGAGTATGAAAGGCGCTGTCGAAGGAGCCTTGATGAGTTATCTTGTAGATGGTACACACAGCTACTGCTATGTGTCGATGATGGAGGCAGTGAATGTTTGTGGATGGGGTGCCAGTCAAGCGGGGCTGCTTTGTCCTGGATGGTGTTGAGCTTCTTGAGTGTTGTTGGAGCTGCGCTCATCCAGGCAAGTGGGGAGTATTCCATCACACTCCTGACTTGTGCCTTGTCGATGGTGGACAGGCTTTGGGGAGTCAGGAGGTGAGTTACTCGCCACAGAATTCCCAGCCTCTGTCCTGCTCTAGTATTTATATGGCTAGTCCAGTTCAGTTTCTGATCAATGGTAACTCCCAGGATGTTGATTGTGGGGGATTCAGCGATGGTAATGCCGTTGAATGTCATGGGGCGGTGGTTAAATTCTCTCTTGTTGAAGATGGTACTTGTGTGGCACGAATGTAACTTGCCACTTGTCAGCCCCAAGCCTGGATATTGTCCAGGTCTTGCTGCATTTGGACATGGGCTGCTTCATTATCTGAGGAGTCACAAATGGTGCTGAACATTGTGCAGTCATCAGCGAACATCCCCACTTCTGACCTTATGATGGAGGGAAAGTGATTAACGAAACAGCTGAAGATAGTTGGGCCTAGGACACTACCCTGAGGAACTCCTGCAGCGATGTCCTGGGACTGAGATGATTGACCTCCAACTACCACTTCCTTTGTGCCGGGTATGACTCCAACCAGCGGAGAGTTTTCCCCCTGATTCCCATTGACTCCAGTTTAGCTGGGGCACCTTGATGCCACACTCGGTCAAATGCTGCCTTGATGTCGAGGGCAGTCACTCTCACCTCACCTCTGGAGTTCAGCTCTTTTGTCCATGTTTGAACCAAGGCTGTAATGAAGTCAGGAGCTGAGTGAACCTGGTGGAATTCAAACTGAGCGTCCGTGAGCAGGTTATTGCTGAGTAAGTGCCGCTTGATAGCACTGTTGATGAACCCTTCCATCACTTTGCTGATGATGGAGAGTAGACTGATAGGACGGTAATTGGCTGGGTTGGATTTGTCCTGTTTCTTGTGTACAGGACACACCTGGGCAATTTTCCACATTGCCAGGTAGATGCCAGTGTTGTAGCTGTACTGAAACAGCTTGGCTAGGGGATCGGCAAGTTCTGGAGCACAACTGCCAGGGTCCAGGGCTTTTTGCAGCATCCAGTGTCTTCAGCCATTTCTTGATATCATGTGGAATGAATTGAATTGGCTCAGGACTGGTATCAGGAAGAGGCCAAGATGGATCATCCACCCTGCACTTCTTGCTGAAGATTGTTACGAATGCCTCAGCCTTGTCTTTTGCACAAATGTGGTGGGCTCCTCCGTCATTGAGGACGGGGATATTTGTGGAGCCTCCTCCTCCAGCGAGTTGTTTAATTGTCCACCACCATTCACATCTGGATGTGGCAGGACTGCAGAGCATAGATCTGATCCGTTGACTGTGGGATTGCTGAGTTCTGTCTATTGCTTGCTGCTCACCCTGTTGGACACACAAGTGGTCCTGAGTTGTAGTTTGGCAGGTTGACACCTCATTTAAGGTAGGCCCCATGCAATGAGACATTCAAAGGTGAAACTATTTTGATTTATGAGGCTCAATACTGTTACTTTCACCATATCACCCGCTTATAAATTCTCCTTCATACTAATGTTATTAATTAATTTGTTAATTTTGTCTACTAAACCAGCATTAAGAGGGTTAATTGTGAGCTCTAAATCTCAGATTGTCATTGTGTTCTCTCTCACTTTGTTTACAACTGATCCTGTTTGCCACACTCGAGTTGCCACCTCATCTTTACTTCAATGTAATTTGATTGAAGTTGGTGTACCTTGCGATCTTACCTGTACAATTGACATCTGGAGACATCTGGTGGAGTTCTGTGGATGCTACACACTGTGCAGAATACACAAATCTCTGCAATCCCTCTCAGCATCAGCAATTTGGGGGGCAATTTAACTTTCTCCAGGCTGGGTGTGGAGAGGGCTACAATCCCGTTAAAATGGTGGTGCGTGGCTTACTGCCAAGATTGCACCTCTGTTGCAACTGCCGCCATTTTGAAAGGGGCCTACTGCTGGGTTCAGACAATAGGCCTCATTTAATATACAAATTGAAGCTTTATGACTTTGATAGGACCCCGAGTGCCATTTTAGGAGAGAACTAATCGGTTTGTGTATCGTGCACTCTTCGATCAAATGATGTGAAAAGAGGTCCAGTAAAAGTAGATTTGAAATTATTATTTTTTTAAAAAATATATATTTTATTAAAGTTTTTCATACACAGTTTTTTCCCCTTACACATCAAACAAAAAGAAAAGTTAACAGTACAAGTAACATGATAACTACAATCTAATAATGAGTAACTAACTAACATGGTAAACTAACCAAATAACATAAAATGAAACTTCCCCCCCCCCTCCCTCCGTTCCCCCCCCCTCCCCCCTCCCTCCTGGGTTGCTGCTGCTGGTCATCTATCTTCCCTCTAACGTTCCGCTAGGTAGTCGAGGAACGGTAGCCACCGTCTGGTGAACCCTTGAGCCGATCCTCTCAGCACAAACTTAATCTGCTCCAGTTTTATGAACCCCGCCATATTGTTTATCCAGGCCTCCAGTCCGGGGGGTTTCGCTTCCTTCCACATGAGTAAAATCCTACGCCGGGCTACTAGGGACGCAAAGGCCACGACATCGGCCTCTTTCGCCTCCTGCACTCCCGGCTCATCCGCAACTCCAAATAGAGCTAACCCCCAGCTTGGTTTGACCCGGACCTTCACCACCTTCGAGATCACTCCCGTCACTCCCCTCCAATACCCCTCCAGTGCCGGGCACAGCCAAAACATATGCGTGTGGTTTGCCGGGCTTCCGCCGCGCCTCCCACACTTGTCCTCCACCCCGAAGAACCTGCTCAACCTTGGTCCCGTTATGTGTGCTCTATGTAGCACCTTAAATTGAATCAGGCTAAGCCTGGCACATGAGGAAGAGGAATTTACCCTGCTTAGGGCATCAGCCCACAAACCCTCCTCTATCTCCTCCCCGAGCTCTTCTTCCCATTTTCCTTTCAGTTCGCCCACCAGCTCCTCCCCCTCTTCTCTCATCTCTCGGTATATCTCTGACACCTTGCCCTCCCCGACCCACACCCCCGAAAGCATTCTATCCTGGATCCCCTGTGTCGGGAGCAATGGAAATTCCCTCACCTGTTGTCTTGTGAACGCCCTCACCTGCATATACCTAAAGAAATTTCCCCGGGGCAGCTTATACTTTTCCTCCAACGCTCCCAAGCTCGCAAACGTCCCGTCTATAAATAAATCTCCCACCCTCCTAATTCCCAACTGGTGCCAGCTCTGGAATCCTCCATCCATCCTCCCTGGGGCAAACCTATGGTTGTTCCTAATTGGGGACCCCACCAAGGCTCCCAGCACACCTCTCTGTCGCCTCCATTGCCCCCATATATTTAATGTTGCCGCCACCACTGGGTTCGTGGTAAATTTTTTGGGTGAGAACGGTAGTGGCGCCGTCACCAGCGCCTCTAGACTCGTCCCTTTACAGGACTTCCTCTCTAATCTTTTCCACGTCGCTCCCTCTCCCTCTATCATCCATTTACGGATCATCGCCACATTGGCGGCCCAGTAGTAGTCGCCCAAATTCGGTAGCACCAGTACCCCTCTGTCTCTACTATGTTGTAAGAACCCCCTCCTTACCCTCGGAGCTTTCCCTGCCCACACGAAGCTCGTGATGCTCCTGTCTATTTTTTTAAAGAAGGCCTTAGTGATCAGTATAGGGAGACACTGGAACACAAATAGGAACCTCGGGAGGACCATCATCTTAATTGCCTGCACTCTGCCCGCCAGTGACAGCGGCTGCATGTCCCACCTCTTGAAGTCCTCTTCCATTTGTTCCACCAGTCGTGTCAGATTGAGTCTGTGCAAGGTTCCCCAGCTCCTGGCTATCTGAATCCCCAGGTATCGAAAGTTTCTTTCCACTCTCCTTAAAGGCAGGCCATCTATCCCTCTACTCTGGTCCCCAGGTGTATCACAAAAAGTTCACTCTTTCCCATGTTGAGCCTATATCCCGAGAAATCTCCGAACTCCCTCAATATCTGCATGACCTCTGTCATCCCCCCACTGGGTCCGTCACATACAGCAGTAGGTCATCCGCGTAGAGTGACACTCGGTGTTCCTCTCCCCCTCTAATCACCCCTCTCCATTTTCTGGAGTCTCTCAGCGCCATGGCCAGTGGTTCAATTGCCAACGCGAACAGTAATGGAGATAGCGGGCATCCCTGTCTTGTTCCCCTGTATAGTCGGAAATACTCCGATCTTTGCCGACCTGCGATCACACTTGCCGTTGGGGCCCCATAGAGGAGTTTGGCCCAGCTAACAAATCCGTCCCCGAACCCGAACCTCCTCAGCACCTCCCATAGGTACTCCCATTCCAACATATCAAATGCCTTCTCTGCATCCATTGCCGCCACTATCTCTGCCTCCCCCTCTGCTTAGGGGAAATTATTTTAATAGACCTAAGAGCTGGTGTCGCCACTTGCCGCTTTGAGCCTGCTCCGCCATTCGATCTTGGCTGATCTATTATGCTCCACCTTCCTGCACTCTCCCCATATCCCTTCATTCTCCTTAGAACCCTAAAGTTGATTGATTTTTCTCTCAACAATCCACAACCCTCTGGGGTCGAGTATTCCAAAGCCTCATAACCCTTCGAGTGAAGAGATTTCTCCTCATCTCAATCCAAAATTATCCTGAGACTGTGCTCCTGTGTTCTAGATCGGTGGTTTTCAAACTTTTTTTTTCAGGCAACTCACTTTAACCAAATGGTTCACACACGCGACCCAATCATTTGCTGGTTGTTCACCGGAGGTCCTGGCATTAACACTTCTCTGCCTTGCCGTGGACTTGGCGGAGCAGCTAAAGTTCTCTCTGGCAGATTCAGATGCGAGATCCTGGCCAGTAAAAAGTACTTTGAACTTCCAATTAATAGTTGAAAGAAAGACAAATCCTTGACCTTCTCAAGAGCAATTAGGGATTGGCAGTAAACGTTGGCCTAGTCAGCAACGCCCACTAAATGAATGAAAGAAAGTAAATGGATAATTTACAGCACAACAGACTACAACCCGATACCAACAACACCTTTCTGGGACTTTGGAGACTCAGGATCTATTCATGGTAAACTCAGAGAATACTGCCACTGTCTCCAAGCATAAATACCTTGCACTTTCTTCTTAGCAAACCTAAGCTCTCCTTTGATTTCTAGCAACAGTGACTGTATTTCATTGGTTATAAAGTGCTTTGGGACATCTTGGTTGTGAAAGACATGCAAGCTTTTTTTCAGGGATTTTCACATGGGTGAGTGATTTGACGTGCTGGCAAGAAACCGGTGGTGACACCTTTTTCCTTCCTGTGGTCTCTCTGCTTGGGTTATCTTTCCACACCAAGCATTGGCCAAATTGCCATGGCAACAGTGTGTGAATCAAATCCATAAACACACTTCTTCTAATAGTCTGGATTTTTAAGATGGTTGTAAAATAACACTGTATCACGATCTACTTTTAGATAATCTGGAGATCCTTTAACAAAATATTCTACGCCAAACAGGGGAAACGAACAATAGTGTGGTGCTGGCGAGATCAGTTGAGGAATTCAAAAGGGTATTGGTCTGTTATTTGACAAACATCTTTTCCCCCCAGCCATCCACCATATAAACTCTCCTACGTAGAATCACACCCACTCCCTTCAGCTTCCAATCTCATTGGGTCTGTATATCTGTGGTAGCCTGTGTAGAGGTATTACGGTACCTGGTAATGCTGGAACACCATTGGTAGACATTATATGTTTCCTATTGGTCAAGCTGTATGGTAGCTCGGCACTGCAAGGCGGGGTATAAGAGCCCATGCCGCCCCAGCAGCCTTCATTCTGTACCTGAGCTGCTGGGGGAAACATCTAGCTTATTAAAGCCTTCAGTTGGACTACAACCTCGTTTTAGTGGTCATTGATCGTGCATCAATATCCTCAATGTCTCAATTACAAAAAGGCCATCTTTGGTAGCTCACATCCCCAAAACCACTTCCATCCCCACTTTCTTCTGTATCCCATAAGTGGCTTCTCATTGCTGCCAATGGCCTGGTCTTTTTACCTTCCGTTTTTCACAACACTTCTTCAGCTGTTGACCTGCTCAATGAACCCGGCGTCCGCCATTGATATCCTTGTGTACAACCTTTAATGTCCCCCTCATGCTCCCTCTGAGCTCATTGTGTCGACAAAAGCCATTTACTGCCTGCCCTCCCCCCAGCCCCACCCTTAGAAAATGGCCGACTTGACTGCATTGTCCTTACAAACTCCCATCTCCAATCTCACTTTCCGATCCAAAGGCCTTGAAGGAGGATGTTATGGGCGGGATTCTCCGTCCCGCGCACCCCAATGGGTTCTCCCAATTGTGGGCAGCCCCACAACGTCGGGAAATCCGTAGAACAAAAGTGATTTATCAACAAGTCATGTAGAGCAGCTGCATGTTTGCAGCTAATTCTAAAACACTTCAGCCTTAGGAGCCCTCCTCCCCCTAGGGTGATTCCATATACCGAATCTTGATTGGTCATCCAGGCCAGGTGACCCTTAAAGGGACAATCCCCACAGCTGCCCATCCTGATTGTGAGGAGGCACCCCACGCTAGCCCACCCCCCCCCCCCCCCCCCCCCCCCCACCGGCCAGCTGTTCTTGTTGTTTACTTCAAATGCAGGGTAATGCAGAGTGCCAAACAGTAGACCAATACGCACCCCAGCCAGCAGCAAGGTAAATGCAGTGGAAGGGAATTATCTTGGAAAGGACGTGGTGGAGTGGCCCAGAGTGACAGAAGCCCAGATTAATTTTGTGTTTGGGTCATGCATACTTGATGATTACTTAGAACCATAGAATCCCTACAGTGCAGAAGGAGGCCATTCGGACCATCGAGTCTGTACTGACCCTCTGAAACAGCACCTTACCTAGGCCCGCTCCACCGCCCTATCCCCGGAACCCCACCTAACCTGCACATCTTTAGACACTAAGGGGTAGTTTAGCGTGGCCAATCCACCTAACCTGCACATTGTTTTGGACTGTGGGAGGAAACCGGAGCACCCGGAAGAAACCCACGCAGACACGGGGAGAATGTGCAGACTCTGCACAGTCACCCAAGGCCGGAATTGAACCCGGATCCCTGGCGCCGTGAGGCGGCAGTGCTAACCACTGTGCTGCCCATTAATAGAAACAATGTGCTGGGGAATGGCACTAAGTCAAGATGCTTGTTTGGAGAGCAGAGCCAGACACGATAGCCTAATGGCCTCCTTCTGATTGGGGCAGCACGGTAGCATTGTGGATAGCACAATTGCTTCACAGCTCCAGGGTCCCAGGTTCGATTCCGGCTTGGGTCACTGTCTGTGCGGAGTCTGCACATCCTCCCCGTGTGTGCGTGGGTTTCCTCCGGGGGCTCCAGTTTCCTCCCACACTCCAAAGATGTGCAGGTTAGGTGGATTGGCCATGATAAATTGCCCTTAGTGTCCAAAATTGCCCTTAGTGTTGGGTGGGGTTACTGGGTTATGGGGATAGGGTGGAGGTGTTGACCTTGGGTAGGGTGCTCTTTCTGAGAGCCGGTGCAGACTCGATGGGCCGAATGGCCTCCTTCTGCACTGTAAATTCTATGATAATCTATGATAACAATTCTGCAAGCGAGAGCATGAAAAATGTTATAAAAATGCAATATTTTTCATTATGAAAAAAAAAAACGAGAGCAAATCCCAATGAAATAAAAAGCAGGGGGAAACAATCCTTTGTTGTTGCAGGTAGTACAAATGGAAGAATTGTTAGAGGTTGGGTCTATCGTCCTGTTGTGGGATTGCTGAGAGTGAGGGGATGGTGGCATCGTGGGAATGTTACCGCACTAATGCAAACACAGCTAGTGGAATTAAATAAATAAATCCGACATTAAAAACCAGACTCCGAAATGATGACCATAAACTGTTGGATTGTTGTAAAAACCCATCTGGTTCACTAATCAAAGAATCATAGAATTTTAAGTACAGAAGGAGGCAATTCGGCCCATCGAGTCTATACCTGCCCCTGAAAGACCGCCCTACCTTTTGTTTTACAAATTTAGAGTATCCAATTCATTTTTTCCAATTAAGGGGCAATTTAGCGTGGCCAATCCACCTAACCTGCACATCTTTGGACTGTGGGAGGAAACCGGAGCACCCGGAGGAAACCCACGCAGACACGGGGAGAACGTGCAGACTCCGCACAGACAGTGACCCAGCGGGGAATCGAACCTGGGACTCTGGCGCTGTGAAGCAACAGTGCTAACCACTGTGCCGCCCACAAAACACCTGCCCTCTCTGAGGAACTAATGTTCCTTTCGGGAAGGAAATCTGCCATCCTTACCTGGTCTGGCCTATGTATGACTCCAGGCCTCTCCTCATCGCCCTCTGAAATTGCCTAACAAGCCACTCAGTTACACCTTAAACCAGGGGTTTACAAACTCAGGGTCGCGGGCAGGTTTTGGGAGGGTCGCGGCGCGATCGCCTTTTAAAAATGCTGGACGTTGACGGATTTTTGAGATTGTTGGCCATCCCGCGCATGTGTGCCGGATCAAGCAGTGCGCAGGCCCGGAGCCCAGCGGGGTGGACTGCCTCCTTCTGATATCAGCGCGATGTCCAGGGCCAGCAATCAATGGAGTCATCCCACCAGAAGTGGCAGCAGAGAGCAGGTCATATGCCCCATACGCTGACATCAAATGTTCTGGGCACACGAGAGAGAGTCCTCCATTTTGTAGCTGCCAGCAGTGCTGGTGTGAGCTCCTCTGGTGAACAACCCATTGAGAAGAAGCTGAAAACAGGAACAAAGCAGCATAAAGATGATTATGTGAGGTGTGGGTTATTAATTGTGCCACTGCAAATCAGGATTCAAAGTTCATGTGTGATATATGCAGGGAAGTACTGGCAAGTGAAAGATTAAAACCCTCAAATCTTCAAAGACATTCATGGCGAGTTCGAGGACAAACCTCTTGATTTTTTTCAACGGGTGCAGTGAGATCTTAAATCATCAGCTGAAGCCCTTAGCAAAAATGGAACATTGAATAACAAAGCAAGTGAGATTGTGAGGACCAAGCAGACTCACCTGTCACATTAAAGGTAAGTGAAAATGGTGGGTCGCGAATGTTGGCCGGCATGGGTCGCGAAGGTCGGCTGGCATGGATCGCAAAGTTCGCTTGGTGTGGGTCGCAAAGGTCGGCTGGCGTGGGTCGCAAAGGTCGGCTGGCGTGGGTCACGAAGGTTGGCTGGCATGGGTCATAAGCGTCAGTCAGTGTGGGTCGCGAAGGATGGCCGATTTGTAAAAATGGGTCCCGGGCAAAAAGGTTTGAAAAGTACTACCTTAAACAACTGCCAAAAAGTCAATAAGCAATGGAACTGGATGGAAACCTGGCTTCGGCCTAGGCACTCGAACCAACAATGATGTGCCGTGCTTCCCTCAGGCTTCAATACTTCTATCACGAGGAAATAAAAATGTTCAAAGAAATTGAAAAGGAAAAGCACAATTTTATGTTTAAGAGTTCCTATGATTTTTTTATCTCTCCCAGAGTTGCTCACAATCATGTCTAGATTAATCTCCCATTCCTGGAGGCTTCAGGGCAAAGCTGGAGGGTTGGCAACGCTAGAAACAAATGCCAGCCTGGTCAGAAATCGTCACATCTCTAGCTGGCAACTGTGATTAAGTGTATTCCTGGAGGTTTCATCACCTGACTTGTCCCCATGCTCCAGCCACTCGTCGGCCGACACATCTGACGAATGTGATATAAAATAGTTACTTTAGAGATACTAGTTAATGTAATGTAGAAATAAGCCACTTTGATTCTTGCAGTTAGGGACAAAGGAATTTGAGACCGCATGGAAAAAGCAGGAAGAGGTGTGTCTATGAGAGTGATGCTGCATTGATAGGGGCCAGAGAAAGGGATTGGAAGTGAGCCAATCAGAATAGATCGAATAGGTCAGGAGGGACATAGGCTGACCTATGTCCGTCGAGTATGTGAAACTTGATACCATTTGAATTGATTTTGCAGAGATCCCTTTGTCTTTTAGTCAGTCGTTTTTCTGGGATGTAAGAGGCTGGATGTCTTTTACGTTTCTGTAAGATGATTCAAGCTTGCAAGCTAAATAAATAACTTCTTTTTACGTGCGAATCCGTCTCAACTTTTATTGAGGCCAGACTGACAGAGAAAGAAATTTGGGGATCTACACATCCATCCTTGTGATGTACTGACCTTCCTACACCAACTGGAAAGCAAAAAGACGCATCACCCAATTTGGTGGCACAGTGGGTAGCACTGCTGCCTCACAGCACCAGGGTCCCAGGTTCAATTCCGGCCTTGGGTCACCATCTGTGTGGAGTTTGCATGTTGTCCCTGTGCCTGTGTGGGTTTCCTCCAGGTGCTCCAGTTTCCTCCCACACTCCAATGATGTGAAGTTAGGTGGATTGGCCGTGCTAAATTGCCCTTTGGTGTCCAAAGGTCTGCACGTTAGGTGAGGTTACGGGGATAGGGTGGGGGATTGGGCCTGGATAGGGTGCTCTTTCAGAGGGTCGGGGCAGAATCGATGGGCTGAATGGCCTCCTGCCCTATAGGGATCCTGTGGTTCTGTCAGCCAAACAGTTTCTCCTCCCACATTTTCAATGTTTTTAAAGATAAATATTGCTTTAAAAAAATCTGTCTCTATGAGATTTCTCCACAGGGTTTCCCAGTGCTAAAGATTGAGTTTAGAGGCCAGGCCAAAGCCGGGTTGATAATGGCCAGGCACCAATGCTCAAGAAAGGCAGCGGGAGGAGAAGAGAGCTGGCACTCGGAATGACTGACAGCTGGAGGCCACGCCTTCAGCGAACACGTCATAACTTGACTTGCAAGCAGACACGTCAGGAGGCCACGCCTTCAACGCACGTCAGGAGGCCACGCCTTCAACGCACGTCAGGAGGCCACGCCTTCAACGCACATCAGGAGGCCACGCCTTCAACGCACGTCAGGAGGCCTCGCTTGCAAGCGAGAGACACGTCAGGAGGCCACGCCTCCCAATCGAGAGACACGTCAGGGCGGCGTGACGTGGCGGGGGGGTCTAAATAGCCTGTCTCGCGCGGTTTGGCGGGGCGAGAGTGACGCGTTTGCTGTGAGGAATGGGCGGTGAGTGAGCGGAGGGAAAAATAACACGGTTAAAATCGCGGCCCCCCGCGGGCGGGGGGAGAGAGAGAGAGAGAGAATGGAGGCGAGTGAAGACTCAGACCGTTCGGCCCGACTCTCTTCCTTCGCTCCCGTCCCTCCACGACGTCGAGTGAACGGGGCGGGCCCGGGTGCGGCAGCGGTCTGTCCTGACTGATTCCCCCCCCCCCCCCCCCCCGCGGGCCTTCTCGCTGCCCTCTCCCGGGGCCTCCTGCCCCCCCCCCCCCCCCCCCCCCCCAATGGACCTACTTCAAAATCTGAACCCCCCTCCCCTCCCCTCCATGGTCTTCACCCAAACTCCTACCGAGTCATCACCTCCAGTCTGGGGATGAGTGAAAGTACCTTTGTGCCGACAAGGGGCTATTGATGTTAGAGTTTCCTCCCTTTGATCGTTAATGCTGTTAAATGGGTGCTGATTTGTGGTTTTTTTTGAAGGTTTTGCACCTTTTAAAAATGTGTCCAAATGCACTTTTCAAGATTTAACAGTGCCTTTTTCATGCAAAAGTTTATGGTGCTGGATTGGTGCTCAAGTGCCTCTTGGTTACTGGGGATTAGTTGCTACAAACCTTGCCTTCATGTCTAAGGTGGTATTGCAGCTTTTAAATTTTGCATACAGACCGCTGGTGGAAGTGGTGTTCTCCATTTTGTGTGTGCACACCTCCAGGGAGCTGTTTCCTGCAGTGTAGAGTTGACTGTGAAAGATGTGGTTTCTAAGATCTGACTGTTCAGACTAGAAGCCATTCTTGTAAACCTGCTTCTCTCGTTTCGCTTTCAGGTATTGGGAGATTGACCATTTTTAAAAATCAGAAAGACCTATAAAACTTATCCACATCTCTAACCAGTATGTTGATGGAGCAGTCATCTGTCGTCTCATTGTTTTTGTGATGGAGAATTTGCTATATTGCTTCTGTTCTTTGTGATGGAGAATTTGCTTCTCCCAATGTTTTTTAAAATCCTGTGAGAATTTCTAAGATTTGTGTTTTCAATGCTGTAATGAGTTGTTACTTCATTGAAACAAATTAAACATAGAACATACAGTGCAGAAGGAGGCCATTGAGTCTGCACTGACACACTTAAGCCCTCACTTCCACCCTATCCCTGTAACCCAATAACCCCATCTAACCGTTTTGGACACTAAGGGCAATTTAGCATGGCCAATGTCTTTGAACTGTGGGAGGAAACCCACGCAGGCTTGGGGAGAACGTGCAGACTCTGCACACAGTGACCCAGTGGGGAATCCAACCTGGGACCCTGGTGCTACCGTGCTGCCCATTATTTGCGATACTTTACCTTTTTCATTAGTGTCTGCTATTTGCAGATTAGATGATTGGGTATGTAACAGAATGTGAGGATATCTCATCATTGACCAAGACTATTTATTTCCTTTTTAACTACAAATTATTACACTTCAGTTTAAATATCGTGATTTGGGCTGGATGTGTGAACCCGAGGTAGCATGGCTTTTAAGGTTATTTCCTTGTGGAACGGTTGCTGACCACCACGCACAGTGACTACAATGTAAGATTAAGTTGAGAGCAGTTTGACGTTTAGCGAGAATGCAGTTCTAAAGAGTTAATTCAGAATTGTGTGCAGCATATTTGGGTGAGATTATTCAGTGCAATGACAACTGCAATGAGAAACTGGAAAGGAGCACAATCTGTGGTTATGTTCACGTGTGTGACTGGATCCTGAGATTATTCCTTCTAAATGTTACGTACAGCCTTCCTGTGAAGGATGCTCTGCCAGTGTGCAGTAGGGGCTGTACTAGAAATCCCTTCCAAAGAGCTGGCACAGACTCTGT
Source organism: Scyliorhinus torazame (assembly GCF_047496885.1). Lineage (NCBI taxonomy): Eukaryota > Metazoa > Chordata > Chondrichthyes > Carcharhiniformes > Scyliorhinidae > Scyliorhinus > Scyliorhinus torazame. The sequence goes on along the minus strand of NC_092738.1, from coordinate 26,051,241 downwards.
GGGCCTCATGACTGTCTTGGTGTTGTATTCTAGAAAGCCTTGATGTGGAGATGCTGGCGTTGGACTGAACGTTTTGAATAGACAGCGGAGAGGTCTGGCGGCACGGTAGCACAGTGGTTGGCGCTGTTGTTTCACAGCGCCAGGGACCCAAGTTCGATTCCCGGCTTGGGTCACTGTCTTGTGCAGAGTTTGCACGTTCTCCCTGAGTCTGTGTGGTTTTCCTCCCACCGTCCAGAAATGTGTGAGTTAGGTCATGCTAAATTGCCCTGTAGTGTCCAAACATTGGGTGAGGATGTAGTGTCCAAACATTAGGTGGGGATATTGGGTTAGGGTGGAGGTGTGGGCTTGGATAGGGTGCTCTTGGGCAGCACGGTGGCGCAGTCGGTTAGCCCTGCTGCCTCACTGCACCGAAGTCCCAGGTTCGATCCCGGCTCTGGGTCACTGTCCATGTGGAGTTTGCACATTCTCCCCGTGTTTGTGTGGGTTTTGCCCCCACAACCTAAAGATGTGCAGGCTAGGTGGATTGGCCATGCTAAATAGCCCCTTAATTGGAAAAAAATAATTGGGTACTCTTAAATTTATAGATTTTTTTTAAAAAAAAAGGTAGGGTGCTCTTTCAGGGGCCGGTGTGGACTCGATAGGCTGAATGGCCTCCTTCTGCACTAAATGTGATGATTTCTAAGTGCGCACCAGCTATTTTAGTAGTGTAACATTGCTTGTATTTGTAGAAAGCTGAATTTTTAATGTGCTGAATTTTTTATGTACTACTTTTGCCCTGTTTTCCAAAGCGCGCCCCATTCCATTTAGCCTAGATTACCCTTCTGAGAAACACATCATACCACCTAATGAACATGTGAGGAGCGCATGTTTAGAAAAGCTTTAATTGCACGCGACACCGTAGCTCATGTAGCTGTACGACTGTCACTTGACCTCTGTTCTGCAACTTGTATTTTCAGAATATTAACATTTTCCATCCTTATTCAAGAAGGATTTAGGAACACGAGGTTGTTCACATCTGGCACTGAATTTTTGTTAAATCGGCCATCCTGGGAGGTGCTTGCGTTTGGTGCTGTCCTTTGTAGAGTGATATATTTTGTTGGATGCTGCAATTTGGCTAATGTAACATAGTTTGGTTTGAGAATGCAGAAGGAAGAAACATGAGAAATCGCGGAAGGAAATGAAATTTAAAATGTTGGACTTGAGAAATCAGCGTCCAAGATCATGGGTAACGTTTTATGAAGGGCCATAGCATTAACCTGTCATTGAGTTGCCCCGCAATGTTGTTTGATTCTCAATGACCAGTGTTGAGGTTTGCTTCTGGTTGATTGGTAGGCTGATGTATGTAAAGCTCAAACTGTTAGTAAAACCCATTTGGTGTAAATGTAAATTCCCAAATCTCCTGTACTTGGATCTGACGTAACCTGAACTTTCTCTTTATATAGTACTATCCAACATGGCCCCGAGTTTCCAAGATGAATTGGACTGGAGTAGAACTATTCCAGAGAATGCTGTTGTCACTCTAAGATAACTGCTCTCCTCATCAAGCAGTATAATATGGGGGAGGGGTGGTGGGGAAGGGAAGTGCTTAAAAGTAGAACATGGGTAGACCAGAAGACGGGGGTGAGTACAAGAAGGTGAGCGTCTAAGATCATTGAGAACCGAGCTAGATGGAGTACAGGGTGCAAAATGTATTTGGAAAGGCTTTTTTAATTCTTTTGTAAACCATCTTGGGAACAGTGGAACCTGCTGAATAGCTCCAAATGTGGGTGTTGTGGCACCTGTTCAAGGAATGGTAAATACTCAAGTGTTTGTACTGCGAGCTGAGGTGTCCAGGCACTGGAGCAAATGCAGTATGGGATAACTCTGGTTTAATAACTGTCATGAGGAAAGGAAGGGCGGCACAACCTTATTGGCGATCGTGACTAAAGGCTAGAGACAAAATTAAAGTCATGTTAAGTGCAATTGAAAATTCTGCAACAAGTGGGCCAAGTTGGAAGGATGAAAGGTTTAATTTGTACTATACTGAGTTGTGGATGGGTCATCCATGGAAGTTGTGCAATTGCATCAGCAATATCTGGCCAAAAAGAAAGGGGTGTGAGGTATCACGGGATTCGGCCATTTCTGAAACACTGGGCGTGTCCTTTCTATTCGTGTACGTTACAAACTGCTTTCCCAAGTCTTTGTCAAATTGTAAAACTGAAGCCATGAATGTAACCAAAAGGGTCATTACACTTCAAATAGTGTGAGTGATATTGTTGGGTACATTAAGACTTTAACATGACATGCAATTGCTTTTTAAAATGTTACATGTGGTAGCTGTTTGTGGAGACATTGTTGTCCAGTCCAAAGCAAATGTTAATTTCAGGGTTTGGTGGTTGAATTCAGCTGGCAAGTGCAGATGGCCTCTGATTTTTAGACAGTGCTACCACTGAACAAATACATATTGAATGAGGTGGCGGGTAGAAGAAGTCAAAATGCATGGGGTGCACAGATAGAATGTTGCAGCATATTCAGCGGAATGTTTTTATCGCTTTTATTTTTGCTCGTTTCATTTGCAGTGAGCGATATCTCCAATCAACTGTGTTGACACGGACTTTGGTGAACCTGTGCAGTGCGCATCTGTATGTTTTGTAAGTTCTTTTTATTTTGACTCTTTGCTGTGAAACTTGCACTTGAGAAAACCTTGTAAGAATTTATAATCTCACGGCAGTTCCGATTTTGTTTTGGATTCCAAATCCGAGATGCATTTAACAAGAAAATTAATTTATTGGGATTATTGATTTTGTCTTGGCGCAAGAGCTTGGCACACTTCTAAATTTCTAGGAGATAGATCAGCACAAGATACACTTCCGGTTATCTAGCCCACTGATTAGTGTAGGCTTTTGCGAGAATGAAGCCCCGCTGAGGAGTTTTTGATTCGGCACCTTTGTATCTTTCAGGCTGTGTCATTTCGTAGAAACCGTTCATATGGAGTTGTGTAATGAGTAATACTTTCCGAATTGGAGCTCCATTGTGTCTTAATCAGCACTACATTACGCAGTAGGCATGTATGTGTACAGAGCACTGATCCTTGAATGCTCACTTTGTTAGAACATGGCCCCAACAGTTTGGCAGTATATAGGGTTTTATTTTGTATGTTTTTGCACTCTGCAAATGGATGTATAAAATCCAGTGAAGGGATATGATGAGTCTGCTCTTGTCACAATGTTCAGACAGTTTACAGTGCAGTTGCATAGATTCTGGCCTAATTGATGTTAGAAAATTAACTCTTTGAGCTCCCTGGGGAAATCATGAAGGGTTTTAAGAGTGGCTGAAGGCTTAATCATCACGAGGAATGGTTTAAGGTGATTGTCAAGTTGCCTCTGGGAAAGAGCCAAGCTTTTTAAAAAAAAAAAAAAAAATGCTATGAATTGTTCGATTTGGAATGTGCTGCTAGATTTCAATTGTCCCCTTCAAAGGAGGAAAAAAGGATATGGGGGGGAAAGCATAGATGGGACTAATAGGACAGCTCTTCAAAAGACTTGATGGCCTGAGTGATCTCCTTCTGTGCTATTTTATTTTATGATTCTGTCTAGGAGGGCTCTTGGACATGCTCTAGTGCAGGTGTGAGATTTGAGGACTTTTGAGTGACCTTTTTCATTAAATAGTTAGAAATACAGGATCATAAAATTGTGTGAGCAGCTGAAGTTGTCTTGCACAGAAAAAGCAAGTTTGTCTTTTTACTGTTTTGTTATTATCTGTTGGTGTTTTGGATCCTTGAATATCACCGAGGGGAGGTGGAGGAAGGGAGAGAGTTGTGAATACAAGGAAATAATTTGTCTCCTGTGCTGGGCCCCACCCAAGCAGTCTTTGTCACTTTTTATTTGGGGAACATTGAAGCTCATGCCAGGTTTACAGCATCTTTATTTGGGAAATAGGGCAGCACGGTGGTGCAGCGCTACTACCTCACACCGCCGAGTACCCAGGTTCGATCCGGGTCACTGTCAGTGTGGAGTTTGCGCGTTTTCCCCGTCACCCCCACAACCCAAAAAGATGTGCAAGGTAGCTGGATTGGACATGCTGAATTGCCCATTAATTGGGGGGGGGGAAAGAAGGCTACTCTTCAATTTATGGAAACAAAATCTTTATTCGGGAAATGCAGTGAGCCTGTCGCCATATTGATCTATCTGTTTATCTATAGGTGGTGGTCGACCTCTTTGGGGAAGTTTCTACTTGTTTTTCTTCGACACTGATATCAGCAGGTGATTGAACATGGGAAGCATTCTATCTGTTTTGAAAGGCTTGATTGGAAAGAAAGAGATGAGAATTCTGATGGTTGGCCTGGATGCTGCTGGGAAAACCACCATTCTTTACAAATTGAAGCTTGGAGAGATTGTTACCACAATACCCACTATAGGTATGTTTAGTTAATCCTCTATCCAGAGTTGATACTACATCAAACTGCCTACCTAATATGGATTTCACCTTTGGTAATGGTAATGGAAGCTCTGAATGGTAATAATCCTATCCTTCTAGTTCTCCAGTGTTGATTGGAATGTACAGAATCTGTATCTGCAGCTTAAAGTGCTTTAACATTGTTTTGCACATTAAAAGTTGAGACTTGCTTGGATCTTTTAACACTTTTTTTTATATATTACACGTTAGCAATTTGGGTCCTTGAGGACCTGCTGTGTTTGGATAATTGGCCTTTCAGCCAACTCTCAATTGCTCAATGCGTAATTACAAGTGGCAATGGTTCCATGCCTCCTGTGCTTCCGAGATAACAAAGGAGAGATGGGCCTGCCTAGATAACAAAGGAGAGATGGGCCTGCCTGTGTGGGGATTGTCTGCCTGTCATTGCGTGAGGACAGCTGCTTAATGGGGCAGCACGGTAGCATTGTGGATAGTACAAAGGCTTCACAGCTCCAGGGTCCCAGGTTCGATTCCGGCTTGGGTCACTGTCTGTGTGGAGTCTGCACATCCTCCCCGTGTGCGCGTGGGTTTCCTCCGGGTGCTCCGGTTTCCTCCCACAGTCCAAAGATGTGCAGGTTAGGTGGATTGGCCATAATAAATTGCCCTTGGTGTCCAAGATTGTCCTTGGTGTTGGGTGGGGTTACTGGGTTATGGGGATAGGGTGGAGGTGTTGACCTTGGGTAGGGTGCTCTTTCCAAGAGCCGGTGCAGACACGATGGGCCAAATGGCCTCCTTCTGCACTCTAAATTCTATGATAAACCTCTATGAATACGCAAAAGGAAGAGAAAGTCGTTGACTCTCAGGCGGACCTGTGCTTTTTGCAGTACTGAGCTGCAAGCTTAAAATGAAGTGCACGGGTTACCTTGTTATGTCTGATTTTTAGCTTGGGTGTAATGGGGACATCGTGCAGTTGTGCTGGCTAGATAGATTTGGTGGGACGGGAGCTGAAAATTACCTGGATAAGCAGGAAAGAATAACATGTCTTATTTTTTCTCCTCAGGTTTTAATGTTGAGACGGTGGAATATAAAAACGTCAGCTTCACTGTGTGGGATGTTGGTGGCCAGGACAAAATCCGACCACTCTGGCGTCACTACTTTCAGAACACACAAGGTAAAGAAGTGATTCTGTTTTTACCTTTTTTCTTCCATTTGAATAAATGGCCTTTCTGTACTGTTGAGTCATCTGGTATCATGTTTGACCTCTGGATTCTGTGTAGGATTGTTTTTTTCTTTAGAAATGCAAACTTGAGTTTTTAATCTACCAATAGGACACTGGGTCCTGGCTTAAATCCAGCCAAGACTGGATGGAAAAGGTGAGGTGGCCATTTTAGTTCAGCTTCTCACTCTGCAATTGGTAGTTCAGGTACACCTCTGTGAATGGGCAGGTATGACGAGTAATCCGAAAGGCCAGCATAATGTTTAGCTGTTTTATCTCAATGGGTCTTGAATACAAAGCATAGGGGCAGTTGTGCTTCATTTGTAAGAGCCTTGGTCAGCTCCTGGAATGCTGCCTTCTGTTTTGGACACCAGACCTCGGGATAATAAGCACTGCCGATTCGCCAGGATAACACCAGGGCTTAAAGGGTTAGATAGATAGAATTTACAGTGCAGAAGGAGACCATTCGGCCCATCGAGTCTGCACCGGCCCTTGGAAAGAGCACCCTACTTAAGCCCACACCTCCACCCTATCCCTGTAACCCCACTTAACCTTTTTGGACACTCGGGGCAATTGATCATGGCCAATCCACCTAATCTGCACATCTTTGGACTGTGGGAGGAAACCGGCGCACCCGGAGGAAACCCACGGGGAGAATGTGCAGACTCCACACACTGACCCAGCTGGGAATTGAACCCGGGACCCTGGAGCGGTGAAGCAACTGTGCTGCCCGCTGTCCGTTTTCATAAGCTTGGCTTGTATTTTCTTGGAAGTTGAGATTGGAATCTAATCCAGGTATTCAATGGGCTACGTTTTCCACTAGTGGGGGGGAATGCAGAGCGAGGGAGCACCAATTTCCAGTTGGAGCTGGGCCATTTGGGAGTGAAATCAAAGTGTCTCTCCAGAAGGCTGGGGATGTTGGAGCAGTTTAAAATTGTTCCTAAAGAGCCAACGACAATAAGGCATGCTATCTCTGTACGTGAAAAGTAAATTGTTATTTCCTGCCTGTCCTGGGGGAATTTTGAGATTTAAGGATTATGGACAGGAAAAATATTAAGTCAGATGTTGAACTTGGGTGTTGTTTTTATTACTTTTCTAGGGTTGATATTTGTCGTAGACAGTAATGACCGAGAACGTGTGACTGAGGCACGCGAGGAACTGATGCGGATGCTTGCAGAGGATGAATTGCGAGATGCTGTTCTACTCGTCTTTGCCAACAAGCAGGTAAATGGGCCACAAAGTGGGAGGTAGTTCAACTGCCTCTGAACAGTAGCCCCAAATGTTGAACCTTAGATTTTGAGTGAAGTGATTAATCTCTGATCCTGCCCGTCTGCCACAAACTTGACATGTAACCGACATGTAATCCACTGGTGAAATGAGTGCTGAATGGATGTGTTTCCATCCTGGCAGGATGCAGACTACTTGTGATAGCCGATGAGCCAGATTTTCCCCATAAGAGTTGGGAATACGACCAAGTGTATATATATTTTTTTCTCGTTATGGATCCATTTTCTCATTTTTCTGTGGCTGAGTCGCAAATCCTGCATTCCAGAAAAGGGCATTGCAATTTGGCGCAATTTCTAACCGCTAAACATTTTATTTCCATCCTTTTGTTTTCTACGACTGTTCTGATCAGCAAATCCAAAGCGGCTTTTCACTGCGCATTGAGCTGCTAAAACCAGCAAACTCATTTTTTCTCTTGCAATTCAAGATGTGTTGTTCAGGGATTAGAATGTGCATATAAATTTTGAAGCAATTCAAATAAAATGAAAACTTCCCTCAAATGTTGTTGGTCCACAAAGATGCTGTCTGGCCCATGTCTTGTGCTGTCATTTTTTTGAAAGAGCTATCCAATTAGTCCCACTCCTCTGCTCTTTGTCCTTGCCTTTCTCCCCTACAAGTATTTATGTGATGATTCCCTTTGTTAGTTGCTGCTGAGTCACCTTCCAAATCCTTTTTTCAGGCAGTACATTCCAGATCCTAACTTGCACTAAAATAATTCTCCCCATCTTGCCTCTGGTTCTTCTACCAATTATCTTTCAAATCTGTATTCTCTGGTTCCATGAACAGTTTCTCCTTTTTTACTCTTATCAACCCCTGCCCCCCTCCCCCTCCATTTGATTTTGAACACTATTAAATCTTCCTTTAACGTTCTCTGCTCCAAGAGGAACAATCCCAACATCCCTAGTCCCCACATAATTGATGTCCCTCAATTCTTGGAAATCTTCTCTCCATAACTCCACCTCTGCTGCTGAAATCCTCATCTATGGTTTGTCTCCCCAGACTGTATTCCAACATGGTACTGGTTGGCCTCCAGCTTTCTACCCTTGTAGTCATACAAAACTCTGCTATCCATGTGCTAACTTGCACCATGACCAGTTTACCATCAACCCTGTGTGCTTGCTCACCTATTGACCTGTGTTCGCAATCAGTTAAACAATGGCTCAAAGATCAGCCATGGTGTTATTGAATGACTAGATCTCTCTTTTTCTCCCCCCCTCTCCTTCTCCTCCCCCCTCTCCTTCTCCTCTCCCCTCTCCTTCTCCTCCCCCCTCTCCTTCTCCTCCCCCCTCTCCTTCTCCTCCCCCCTCTCCTTCTCCTCCCCCCTCTCCTTCTCCTCCCCCCTCTCCTTCTCCTCCCCCCTCTCCTTCTCCTCCCCCTCTCCTTCTCCTCCCCCCTCTCCTTCTCCTCCCCCTCTCCTTCTCCTCCCCCCTCCTTCTCCTCCCCCTCTCCTTCTCCTCCCCCTCTCCTTCTCCTCCCCCCTCTCCTTCTCCTCCCCCTCTCCTTCTCCTCCCCCCTCCTTCTCCTCCCCCCTCTCCTTCTCCTCCCCCCTCTCCTTCTCCTCCCCCCTCTCCTTCTCCTCCCCCCTCTCCTTCTCCTCCCCCCTCTCCTTCTCCTCCCCCTCTCCTTCTCCTCCCCCTCTCCTTCTCCTCCCCCTCTCCTTCTCCTCCCCCTCTCCTTCTCCTCCCCCTCTCCTTCTCCTCCCCCTCTCCTTCTCCTCCCCCTCTCCTTCTCCTCCCCCTCTCCTTCTCCTCCCCCTCTCCTTCTCCTCCCCCCTCTCCTTCTCCTCCCCCCTCTCCTTCTCCTGCCCCCCCCTCTCCTTCTCCTGCCCCCCCCTCTCCTTCTCCTGCCCCCCCCTCTCCTTCTCCTGCCCCCCCCTCTCCTTCTCCTGCCCCCCCCTCTCCTTCTCCTGCCCCCCCTCTCCTTCTCCTGCCCCCCCTCTCCTTCTCCTGCCCCCCCCTCTCCTTCTCCTGCCCCCCCCTCTCCTTCTCCTGCCCCCCCTCTCCTTCTCCTGCCCCCCCTCTCCTTCTCCTGCCCCCCCTCTCCTTCTCCTGCCCCCCCTCTCCTTCTCCTGCCCCCCCTCTCCTTCTCCTGCCCCCCCCTCTCCTTCTCCTGCCCCCTCTCCTTCTCCTGCCCCCTCTCCTTCTCCTGCCCCCTCTCCTTCTCCTGCCCCCTCTCCTTCTCCTGCCCCCTCTCCTTCTCCTGCCCCCTCTCCTTCTCCTGCCCCCTCTCCTTCTCCTGCCCCCTCTCCTTCTCCTGCCCCCTCTCCTTCTCCTGCCCCCTCTCCTTCTCCTGCCCCCTCTCCTTCTCCTGCCCCCTCTCCTTCTCCTGCCCCCTCTCCTTCTCCTGCCCCCTCTCCTTCTCCTGCCCCCTCTCCTTCTCCTGCCCCCTCTCCTTCTCCTGCCCCCTCTCCTTCTCCTGCCCCCTCTCCTTCTCCTGCCCCCTCTCCTTCTCCTGCCCCCTCTCCTTCTCCTGCCCCCTCTCCTTCTCCTGCCCCCTCTCCTTCTCCTGCCCCCTCTCCTTCTCCTGCCCCCTCTCCTTCTCCTGCCCCCTCTCCTTCTCCTGCCCCCTCTCCTTCTCCTGCCCCCTCTCCTTCTCCTGCCCCCTCTCCTTCTCCTGCCCCCTCTCCTTCTCCTGCCCCCCCCTCTCCTTCTCCTGCCCCCCCCTCTCCTTCTCCTGCCCCCCCCTCTCCTTCTCCTGCCCCCCCCTCTCCTTCTCCTGCCCCCCCCTCTCCTTCTCCTGCCCCCCCCTCTCCTTCTCCTGCCCCCCCCTCTCCTTCTCCTGCCCCCCCCTCTCCTTCTCCTGCCCCCCCCTCTCCTTCTCCTGCCCCCCCCTCTCCTTCTCCTGCCCCCCCCTCTCCTTCTCCTGCCCCCCCCTCTCCTTCTCCTGCCCCCCCCTCTCCTTCTCCTGCCCCCCCCTCTCCTTCTCCTGCCCCCCCCTCTCCTTCTCCTGCCCCCCCCTCTCCTTCTCCTGCCCCCCCCTCTCCTTCTCCTGCCCCCCCCTCTCCTTCTCCTGCCCCCCCCTCTCCTTCTCCTGCCCCCCCCTCTCCTTCTCCTGCCCCCCCCCTCTCCTTCTCCTGCCCCCCCCCTCTCCTTCTCCTGCCCCCCCCCTCTCCTTCTCCTGCCCCCCCCTCTCCTTCTCCTGCCCCCCCCTCTCCTTCTCCTGCCCCCCCCTCTCCTTCTCCTGCCCCCCCCTCTCCTTCTCCTGCCCCCCCCTCTCCTTCTCCTGCCCCCCCCTCTCCTTCTCCTGCCCCCCCCTCTCCTTCTCCTGCCCCCCCCTCTCCTTCTCCTGCCCCCCCCTCTCCTTCTCCTGCCCCCCCCTCTCCTTCTCCTGCCCCCCCCTCTCCTTCTCCTGCCCCCCCCTCTCCTTCTCCTGCCCCCCCCTCTCCTTCTCCTGCCCCCCCCTCTCCTTCTCCTGCCCCCCCCTCTCCTTCTCCTGCCCCCCCCTCTCCTTCTCCTGCCCCCCCCTCTCCTTCTCCTGCCCCCCCCTCTCCTTCTCCTGCCCCCCCTCTCCTTCTCCTGCCCCCCCCTCTCCTTCTCCTGCCCCCCCCTCTCCTTCTCCTGCCCCCCCCTCTCCTTCTCCTGCCCCCCCCTCTCCTTCTCCTGCCCCCCCCTCTCCTTCTCCTGCCCCCCCCTCTCCTTCTCCTGCCCCCCCCTCTCCTTCTCCTGCCCCCCCCTCTCCTTCTCCTGCCCCCCCCTCTCCTTCTCCTGCCCCCCCCTCTCCTTCTCCTGCCCCCCCCTCTCCTTCTCCTGCCCCCCCCTCTCCTTCTCCTGCCCCCCCCTCTCCTTCTCCTGCCCCCCCCTCTCCTTCTCCTGCCCCCCCCTCTCCTTCTCCTGCCCCCCCCTCTCCTTCTCCTGCCCCCCCCTCTCCTTCTCCTGCCCCCCCCTCTCCTTCTCCTGCCCCCCCCTCTCCTTCTCCTGCCCCCCCCTCTCCTTCTCCTGCCCCCCCCTCTCCTTCTCCTGCCCCCCCCTCTCCTTCTCCTGCCCCCCCCTCTCCTTCTCCTGCCCCCCCCTCTCCTTCTCCTGCCCCCCCCTCTCCTTCTCCTGCCCCCCCCTCTCCTTCTCCTGCCCCCCCCTCTCCTTCTCCTGCCCCCCCCTCTCCTTCTCCTGCCCCCCCCTCTCCTTCTCCTGCCCCCCCCTCTCCTTCTCCTGCCCCCCCCTCTCCTTCTCCTGCCCCCCCCTCTCCTTCTCCTGCCCCCCCCTCTCCTTCTCCTGCCCCCCCCTCTCCTTCTCCTGCCCCCCCCTCTCCTTCTCCTGCCCCCCCCTCTCCTTCTCCTGCCCCCCCCTCTCCTTCTCCTGCCCCCCCCTCTCCTTCTCCTGCCCCCCCCTCTCCTTCTCCTGCCCCCCCCTCTCCTTCTCCTGCCCCCCCCTCTCCTTCTCCTGCCCCCCCCTCTCCTTCTCCTGCCCCCCCCCTCTCCTTCTCCTGCCCCCCCCCTCTCCTTCTCCTGCCCCCCCCTCTCCTTCTCCTGCCCCCCCCCTCTCCTTCTCCTGCCCCCCCCCTCTCCTTCTCCTGCCCCCCCCTCTCCTTCTCCTGCCCCCCCCTCTCCTTCTCCTGCCCCCCCCTCTCCTTCTCCTGCCCCCCCCTCTCCTTCTCCTGCCCCCCCCTCTCCTTCTCCTGCCCCCCCCTCTCCTTCTCCTGCCCCCCCCTCTCCTTCTCCTGCCCCCCCCTCTCCTTCCCCTGCCCCCCCCTCTCCTTCCCCTGCCCCCCCCTCTCCTTCCCCTGCCCCCCCCTCTCCTTCCCCTGCCCCCCCCTCTCCTTCCCCTGCCCCCCCCTCTCCTTCTCCTGCCCCCCCCTCTCCTTCTCCTCCCCCCCCTCCCCCCTCTCCTTCTCCTCTCCCTCCCCCCCCCCCCCCCTCCTTTTCTCTGCCATGCAAAGTCACCGAACACTTTAATTCCTTTTGCCACATGTCTCCCCCTGCACTTTGCTGCTATCTCACTTTACTATTGTGTTTGTGGAATTTTGGAGGTGGGGTGGCTTGTTTTAATCTTGTGGGGTTTTGGGAGCAAGGACAAGTTTTGCAGGCTTGTCGTGAAGCAATATAATGAGGTATAAATGTTGCCTCTTCCTCCTAGGATCTGCCGAATGCAATGACTGCGGCTCAAATCACAGACAAGCTGGGCCTGCATAACCTGCGCTGCCGACTCTGGTATATTCAGGCCACGTGTGCCACCAGTGGTGACGGCCTCTACACCGGTCTGGACTGGTTAGCCAGTCAGTTGAAAAACAAGTGATGACTGCTTTCCAAGGATTGTGTTTGGAAAGATTGACTGTCCAGATGAGGTGAATTTAGCCACTGACTCTTTTTTTTTTTTTTTACTTTCATCACTTCCTTGGGGTGTGGTGTCTTCTGGTTACTGTCTTGAATCGGGGATACAGGCAATAGTGTCTCCTTGACTTTATTGTAGTCTCTCTTCCAAGACTCTCTCATCAAGCAGCTCCTGTTGGCTTAATGTGAGCAACTCTAATCTGAGCTGGACCTGGGCAGAAAAATTTAAAGAACCAACAATACTTCAAGATTTCATTCGATCAACAATCCGTTTGCCACATTCCAATAAGTGCACCTTTTTTCTTTGGCTTGTTTTTAAATTGTGCTTTTTGAATACTGCTACAAGCTCCAACAGCTCTGTTCATATCCCCATGCGTTATTGTTGCAGTCTCTTTCTGCTGTGGATTAGTAAATTGTTTGGGGTATATTTTAGATCGTTGTTTAATGCATAAGCCAGTGACGGCATAGGTACTGTAAAACTGGCCTTATTAAACACTTTACCTGTCCACCTCTGCAAAACAGTCTTGTTTTGGTGTCTTTGCATGATTGAAGTTGTAAATTGTGACTTATCTTTACAGTGAACACACCCAAATACAGTTAATTATCCAGAGCGCTTTCAACTGAATTCTGGGGTTGGGTCTGTTTTTTGGGAGATGTCAAACTCGTTGTAATGTGTTGTTCCGGTCTCTGCCTCCCGTTGCTCCTTAGCGCCGCTGACTTGAGTGCTCCTGCACCTCCTTGAGACCTCGGCACACGGATAAAATGTTTGAATTGGTTACTGAGGGAAGGGACATCTTCGGAGTTGCAGTGTGAGTGAAAATACTTAGATTAGTCTAGGGTGTCATTGCCAGTCTGAACTCTGTAACTGGTAAGAAATCCCCCGCATCTCCAGAAAACGAGTACAAAGCACCAATTCCCGTTTCTAATAGTGGCAAAGTTTTAGGTTCATCCCAATCTTTCACTTTCTGGGGCCCAGACTTAGATCTGGTTTCAGCCTGGTGCATGAATGTTCCTTTCCTCTCTGGATCGCTGAGCCCCCGGTGAGGTGCTCCCATGGAAGATCTGATGGCTTCCAGAAGTTGATGCTCAAATCTGACAAGACATTTGTAATCTGCTTCAAACCTTTTTAATTTGAGTGAGTTTCTGCTTCAGAACCACATAACCGTAGCAGAGAATATCGTTGTAACAGAAAACCATTCTCTTGACTGATCATCCAGCCCAGAACACTGTAACCCAATATCGACCAGGTCACAAAATGCAAAGATTTGGGGGGGGCGGGGAATCCTCTTTAATCCTAATCCAACTATTAAGTGACAGTTTCATAAGTGTTTTAAAATGATGAAGGGAGGGGAGAGTAGATAGAAACTAACTTTCGACTGCAAGAGGTTTGAGGCAGTGGAGTGGATTATTGAAGTTGGTGATTGCATTGTCAACTTTAGGAACAAGTTAAATTGGTTGAAGGGAATGGGGAGTGGTGGAGGCGAAACCAGTTGCGTTGAACGCCTGTTGCTATTTATTAGAATTGCACCATTACTTCGCAAAACTGTTAACTCTTCACCTGTGTCATGGTGGCACTGAATTATTTTGACCAGCTTAACCCATCTAATACTGCAATCTTTACCTGCTTTGTAGTCCATTTTAATTTGGAACAAGGATCTGTCGTGAAGCATTACTGAACTAATATTCCTCAGCTGGCCTTTTCCTGTCTGAATTGATCTATAGTCGTAGGCACAAAACCATGAAAAGTCCATGAATGAAGGCAGCAATTCTATTGACTTGCAAATTTATATTCACTAACGTTATTTTTGCCCTGCTGTAACCTTGGCCTAATTCAGAAGCAAGTTTATTATTATTATTATTATTTTTTTTAATGTCCACTTTCTTGAACCTCTCCATGTCCCACCATGCACTTCTATGTTAGGTACACTATACTGCAACTCCTAGAGGGAGGGGTCTTTCATTATATTTGCTTGTAAAGCAATTTTAAGTGCTTCTGCTCTACAGTCTCAACCAAAAGCATTTATTTCTATTGTAACAATGGTGTAATTGCACCAAGCCTCTCTTTACTTGACATGTGGGCATGGCGTGGCAGGCAAGGAGACAGTGACATCTAATATAATACACACACAATGCCCTGCAACAGGACATGATCTCATGGCTTTAAAAGAAATAAAATATTTCCTGCTGCTAAGAGTGTAAAATTTTGGCTTTCAGCCACTCCAACTATCCCACCTGCATTTAAAAGGTGTTTTAAAAAGGACAACAGTGTTGAGAAACCTTGTCCTTTTTTTTTTGTGTTTTCTCAAGCTATGTGGGGGAGCTATTTACTGCAGGAGAAACTCTCCAGAATGGGGAATGGCAAGGTGAGCGAGTCACCTAACCTTGCGCTGTCCTGTATTTTTTGGGGACTCTTGAGCACATGTATTGTTGGAGTGGATTCTGGCACAGTTTTGAGTAGCTCATCAGCACCTACAGCGGGCAGTGATGGAATTGCCCTGGGCTGTTGATATAACCATGTTGAATTCCAGCCCTACAGAGGGGATTACGGCTTTAGTTTGCTCGGCTGGTTCTCACTGCTGTGTGCACATTAGCACAGCGTGACTGGGGGGGTTAGATAAAGCTAACCTTGAGGAGCAGGGCTGAGTAAACCGGAAACCCCTCTTTGAGCTCTCTACTCCGCTAATCCCATTCTCTGCTAATCCAGCTCGCTTTGCCGATGAGTGACGGGAGTGTTGCAAAGCTGTCGCACCGAGGGCTTCCTTGATCAGCTGTTGGGTCCCAGTGGTGCCCGTGTCCACCCTCCCTGGTACAAGCCACAAGAGACTGAACAGGGGTTTTGGGAGCCATTCCCGTCTCTGGCCTATTCAGGGAATCATCACTCATCTGTCTGTCTCTCTCACTTTCAGCCTGTTCACATTGTTCCCTGTACAACCTCTCCACATCACATGTCACAACAGTGTTGACCCAGGCAGTAATCACATTAAATCATGAGAGGATTCAGCCATTCTGTCTTTTCAAATGCACAGCAACTGACAGTGGTATGTAAGCAGGGAGAGTGGGGAAACACTGCATTTTCTTTAATCGAGGAAGAAGTGCACAAAAGAATGAAGACTGGCATCAGAGACAGCAGCAGTGCCTGTGAAGAATTGTCCAGATTCCTCTTGTTACCATAGATGCAGAGCTCGCCAACACCCCTCTGACTTTCCCAAGACATTTCCAGTGAGTTGCAGATCTCGAGTATTCTGACGTTGCTTAAATGTCTGTATTGATTTTTAAAAATGGAGCTTCTCAATTTGGGGCTCCTGAGAAAATGAAAGGCGCTATATAAATCAAAGTCCTTTGCCTTGTATCCCTGCCCCTCCAGCCGCCATGCCGCCAAACGATGTTGTGGATTGAACACGAGAGGAGTACTTTGTTCCAGTATTCTGTTTGTCCATGTTTGAATTTGTTTTTTCCAGAAATGGTCAATATTAGGAGCATTAGTACAGTCACAGATTGAAAAGCTACTCGCTATACTGCATGTTAGTGAATTTATTCAGGTTTGTTTGAGCTGCTCTTGATCTGCATTTTTCCTTGGGGCATGTGAATTTGGTAAAGAGAGGAATGTCCTTGTTAAACTAATATATCAATAAACCTCTCCAGAATATGGATATCTGTTACACTTTTTTTTTTAACAATTGAAGTTTGCAGGGTGTTTGTGGTCCCATTGCTCAAGAGTGCCTCACGAAGCTCAAGTTCTTGGCCTCCTTCCCTGCAGTTTCAGCTGGTTAGAGAAGTGCGGGACTACACTGGAGAGATCCGGCGAGTCCAGTTCATTCCCCTCAGTCAATTGGTGGATCTGAGCTAGAGTCTACTATGGAAACTTGTGTTACTCCCTATTATTGTTGCAAGTAGGCTTACATTAATACTGCAATGAAGTTACTACTGCAATGAAGTTACTGTGAAAAGCCCCTAGTCACCACACTCCGCCTGAGGGGAGAATTCAGAATGTCCAATTCACCTAACAATCTTTCAGGACTTGGCGGAGGAAACCTACGCAGACATGGGGAGAACATGCAAACTCCGCACAGCCAGTGACCCAAGCGGGAATCGAACCTGGGACCCTGGTGCTGTGACGCAACCGTGCTAACCACTGTGCTACCATGCCGCCCCACTCCATGCTTGTTCTCTAACATGCACACCACTTGGGGAAGGACCCCACAAACTAACTGGTGAATCATAATCTCATTTGTAACTTTTAAAATACTTTGAGCCTTACTATTTTCATTGTATGATAGTTCTGTCAGGTTAATGTATTTAAAATTGTTACAATGGTGACATGCCTCAAGTGTTCACTATTAATATACCTGCAATTATTTCTAGGTTTTAGTTTACAATGCATTGCATAATTAAAAATAACTGTATTGCTGGAATAGCTAACAGTGCCTTTTTATTCCTGAGGAGATGGTTGACTGCATTGCCTTGACCTGGTATCATTTATCCCTTCCTGCTTTTAGAAGCAGAATTTGATATTTCTTTAGATCCCAGCCAGGAAGAGATTTCCTTTCTGGTTCATGAGGACTTCTTTTGCCATATTCCATTTGCTCTATTCTTTCATTTAATGTTGATCTGTTGAAAAGATGGGTTTGAACAAAAAGTTGAAAACCTTTAGCACAAAGCAGTTTTATTTGTGATGTTCCGTGTCTGTCTTGTCTTCCCCCATGTGTTAATAGTCCCAAGAGATTTGTCTAAATAACTGATTTTATGGGGATGCCAGAATTGTTACAGCACAGAGGTGGCGGTTTGGCTCATCATATCTCCACTACCTCTAAATGAGCAATTCACCTCGTGCCATTCTCTCCTTCACCCTCTAACCCTGCACGTTCTTCCTTTTACAGATAAGTCTCATCCCTTTTTCTGAATGCCTCAAGCCGTATCTGCCTCTACCTCTCTCACTCAATGCATTGCAGACCTTAAAACCACTCCCAGGAAATATTCCTCCTCAATTTCTAAAATTACTTCAAATCAGTGCCCTTGTTCTTTACCTTTTTTTACGTGGCAGCACTCCCCTACCCTATCTACCCTGCTTTTGAACACCTTTCAAGTCTTGCTTTTCTTCAAGGAAAACAAAAGGTCTTCTCTTCGGAACTGAAGTTCATGCATCCTGGGAACCATTCTCGTGAAGCACTTCTGCACGCTCTCTGGTACACTCTCATCTGGATTCTGCACTTTTTGGGAAAGAGCTGAACTGAATTATCATCTAATACAAGTTCAATATCACCTCCTTGGTTTTCTACTCTCCTTCAATGACTGGTGTATGTACACCGAGACCCCTCTGCTCATGCACCCCTTTTAGAGTCGTGTCTCTTTATGTTGTTCCTACAATTTTTGGGCGGGTTCGATCTTTCAAGATCCTCACTCCTTTCATCTGTATCATTCCATTGGCTTCTCTCTTTTCATTTCCAACACAGCTAAGCTCATAGCCATTCATCATCTGGTAAGAATACAAAGGGAGATGGATTCTTGAGTCACAAATGGATCCTCCTCCCCCTGACTGACTTCAATCTTCCACATTGCCTAAATTCAAACTCCTAGAGAACTGTTAGCTTTAACCTGTCCTCACTGGCTTACACTGATTCCTGACCCCTTCAATCTCCTAAAGGAAACGAGTGAATAAAGTGGTTAAAAGTTAAACAGTCTGTGTTTTTATTTGTGTGTAGTGGGTTGCAGTTTCATGGTGAGTTAACACAGAAGCAGCATGTTTTACCAAATGCACCAACCACAGCTAGCAAGCAGTTGGGAGCATTTCCAATCATCTGCAGTGTCTCCTACAGTTTCCAAGCTTGCGTCCAGCATGCAGTAATTCTCAAAATAAATGTTTCAGTAACGCACCATGATGGTTAAAGCGCAAAGCCAGTGTATTGAAATGGAGCAATTCCAAAAAGTACAGCATCAAAAACGACAGCAATCGCAATTCATCTATAACATGTCATTCAAATCACTTGATGTTTCTGCTCCACGAGAGCCTCCTCCCTTCTGTTCCTTTCTGCCTCATCGCATTACTGAAAGGCACTGGTTATAGTGCAAGGGCTGCAGAGCAATAAAGTGTTGTGAGCTGTTTCTAACTTTCACCTTTGTAAGTGAGCTGAAAAATACCTGTAGAAACTCACTTGCTGCAGGAGGTAAATTACCCAGGTCAATTTGTTGCATTTCTGACCAGACCTAGCAGACCGACCTGTTTTGTTCATGGCATGTCTGTCACTGGCTCGGCCAGCATTTATTGCCCATCCCTAATTATCCTTGAACTGAGTGGCCTGCTGGGCCATTTCAGGGGGCATAGGTCTGGAGTCCATATACGGCAGGCCAGATGAGGACAGCAGATTTACTTCCCTAAAAGGCACTCTTAAGACATAGGAGCAGAATTAGGCCACTCGGCCTATTGAGTCTGCCCTGCCATTCAATCATGGCTGATATTTTTCTCATCCCCCCAGTGAATTTTTATGGCAATCGGCAATGGCTTCATGGTCATCATTCGAGAATTCCAGATCGTTATTAAATTCAAATTTCACCTTTTGCGTGCGGTGAGATTTGAATCTCGGGTCTCTGTGGCAATATTGCTGTGCGACCACCTCCATTAATTATTGACTTCCTGGCCAGAATCTGCAGGGAAGTGTTTGAAATGCTTTTTATAGTAACTTCAAGCTGAAAAAAAGCTCATTTGCCTGAAGCAGCTTGGTGTTTGGTCTTTTTTTTTTAAGCGCATTAAATGTGCCTGTGCTTCATTTATATCACAGATCAATGTTTTGGAGGAGTAACTAGTAGGCCCCCAATTGTCTCAAGTGTGAGTGCTGTTTTTTTCCCCAAATTCTATTTTTATATTTTCTAAGTGAATCAGTTGATTTACTCCTGAAAAAGTCAACTACGTTCCCTCATGGCCTTTTTAAAGGTTGATGCGCTAATAGGGGAGGACCTGCAGGAATTATATTGCACGACAAACCAGTGGCACAAATCTTGTGAGAGGGGCGAGAAGTTTGCTGCAGACTCAAATTGCAGTTACTTTAGGTGGTAGTAGGTAAGTTTACTTTGGGCTCATTGTCAACTTGTGCCTCATGGACCTTCGAGCAAAGTTTGCTTGTCAGAAACGTTCTATAGATTGTTCAGGTGCCCAGTTACTTTGTGACATTCTCATCAACTGCTGAGCCAGGACAGCACGGTAGCACGGGTTAGCACAGATGCTTCACAGCTCCAGGGTCCCGGGTTTGATTCCCGGCTTGAGTCACTGTCTGTGCGGAGTCTGCACGTTCTCCCCGTGTCTGCGTGGGTTTCCTCCGGGTGCTCCGGTTTCCTCCCACAGTCCAAAGATGTGAAAGTTAGGTGGATTGGCTACACTAAATTGCCCTTAGTGTCCAAAAAAGGTTGGGCGGGGTGGACTGCTTTTTCCAAGGGCCGGTGCAGACCCGATGTGCTGAATGGCCTCCTTCTGCACTGTAAATTCTATGACACCCAGCCAGCTGCCTGGCATCAAAAAGGGCAAAGTATCGAAGCTCTCTTTTTCACATGCACTCTCTCTTTAACACAAATGAATAAACACTGGAAGGGGATTCCTGGTGGGAAGAGTGTGGTCTGTGTGAGGGGGAAATCGCTGCTATCCAGTAGCTCACTCTGCGTAAGGACCAGTCAATAGCTGCCTGGGAGATTCTGTGCTTTGGTTGTTGGTGCCTGCATTCTAATGGGCCAATGCCAACTTCAGTGTTCCCTCCTGCTGCAATACTTAACTGAGTAACCAGAGCATAGCTGCTCTCCACCTTGACCCTTACTGTAGACACGGCTCCTTTCTTCCACCAATCAGTAACAGCTACGGAGGCTAGAGCACGAAAATGATTGGCCCCCTCTGCCTCTAGCCAAGGCTGCACAGTCTTTCGTATCTGTGTCACTCGCCCTTTCATCAGCATAGAGACTTTCTCCTGGGGTCAGACGATGATGCGAAATTCGGGAGACTTGCAGCTGGAGAATTGAAAGAGAGGGAGCTGTGGCAATGGCAGCCTTAAATTGAGGCAGCAGACTCCTGGATTCTGCTCTAAAACAAAGGATGAGGCTGTGCCACAGCAAAGTGCCTTTCTCTCACTTGCAGCAACATCACGGGGAGGATTTTCTTCCTTGTGGGCAGCAGTGGGATAGGTTAACAGCCATTGCAGTCTGCACCCAACCTTGTGTATTCCACTCGATGCGTAAATAGCTCCAGAATATTGGTGCCTCCTGAATGGAAACAAGGCCTTGAGATCGAGATATTACTGCATTGTGGCCTTCAGCCACAAGTGGTCAGATTACAGGCAGAGTTGGGAATCATTCAGACATAGAACATACAGTGCCGAAGGAGGCCATTCGGCCCATCGAGTCTGCACCGACCCACTTAAGCCCTCACTTCCACCCTATCCCCGTAACCCCTCCTAACCTTTTTTGGACACTAAGGGGCAATTTATCATAGCCAATCCACCTAACCTGCATGTCTTTGGACTGTGGGAGGAAACCGGAGCACCCGGAGGAAACCCACGCAGACACGGGGAGAACGTGCAGACTCCGCACAGACAGTGACCCAGCAGGGAATCGAACCTGGGACCCTGGTGCTGTGAAGCCACAGTGCTATCCACTTGTGCTGCCCTAAATTTGTGGCTGGAGAGCGCAAACATAATGCTGCTGCTCTCCCAGGCCAGTAGCACATTCCAGGCTCCCTGCCTTGACCTTGGGTCGACTGAAAAGAAAACATGTTGCTGCAGGTCACATATCATTTCAACATTATGGGAGTGGAGCCCCTTCCCAATTAGGTAATTCAGTGGGTTTAAGAGTTGGGGCTCAGCGCAACAGAAATGCCATTTACAGCCCACCATGGTCAGCAGAGTGGAATGAAAAGAAATTTCATGTAACCCTGCAATAAAACCAAGTTAAAACAATTGTGTTTTCTTTGAAGTGATCCATACAACAGCAAAACTGATCTTCAGGATTTACTGCTGCAAACCATGTTGGGATAATTGCACAACATTTGCATGCTGGCAGGAAAGTGTGCCATCGCCATTAGTTTTGTGTTAAATTAGTATGCCCGAGCAGATTTAAAAAATAATTCCACTATTTCTGAGAAATGGTACTGCTGATGGAATTGCAACAAAATTTGCCTGGTGGACTGCATCATTGCTCCCTGTGTTATAGAAGTTTCCCAGATGCACCAACTAAACAATAGGTGACAGCCATTCCCTGGTTCATTCCCCAGGGCAATACCGTGACCAATCAGAGTCAACTTGCCTGGTTTGAATTTAAACAAAACTTGGCAGTTAATTGGTGCATTCTGCATGACGCTGTCTCTACTAAGCAGAGTCAACTTTCCAACAAATCTTCACTCGGGCAGTAGAAATTGTTGTTCCCATTGCAATTTGGTACTTTTGCGAATTGTCCTGATGTCTTTTGTTTTTAGCAATAAAAAGCAGTCATGAGTTTTGTTAATAATTGTGGGTTGCCATTTAGATTGACTATCCCTTTCGTAACTTAGTGGTTTAGTTCTCTTGAATGATGTTTTAAAGAAGTATTGATTCCCGTGATCCACCTTAAAGGACCTGTGGGGTGCCTCCAAGCCTATCTGGGCAAAATGCAATTGTGATAACTTGTGATTAAAATTGTTTGTCACAATACACCGCGATGTATTGCTCAATTCCAAATGTATTAGTAGGATTAATCCCCAGATGTGGACCTGGAGTGTCCGCTCGAGTGCACTTTTTACGTGCCCTGTGCAATTCGTTGAAGATCAGCGAAACCAGCGCAAGAAAATTGTGGAATTTTAAGTGTAAATTACATTCCGTTTCCTCAATCTTTTGCAGCAGTTTAATAATCGTCACACTAGGAGCTGGGGTAGATGAGGAATTTGAAACACAAACAGATCAGCCATGATCTTAGGGCGGCTCAGTGGTGCAGTGGTTAGCACTGCTGCCTCACGGCGCCGCGGTCCCAGGTTCGATCCCGGCTCTGGGTCACTGTCAGTGTGGAGTTTGCACATTCTCACCATGTCTGCATGTTTCGCCCCCACAACCCAAACATGTGCAGGGTAGGTGGATTGGCCACGCTAAATTGCCCCTTAATTGGAAAGAAATAATTGGGTACTCTAAATTGATTTTAAAAAGATGAGCCATGATCTTACTGAATGGCGAAGCAGGCTAGAGGGGCTGAGTGGCCTACTCCCGCTCCTAATTCACTGGCCAAGTCCCCAGGATGAATGAATCATTGCAAGTTTCTGCTCATTGCACTCAATTTGCAAACTGTCAAGGAGGGGCCAAAACTTAAGCTTTGTTTTAGAAGGAAGGACACTAATAGGCACGTTATAAAAGCTTTAGCGTGTACGTTTCTATCTTACTAAAAAGTGATTAATGTAACCAATATAAGTAGCAAATGATTCTGTATATTTTTAAAGACCATTTGCATTTAAAATCAGGTTATCCACAGGTGGTGGATTGACACAACATTTGTGTGATCAATCGATCCATTTTTGGCCGTATTCATCAGATTCTACAAATAATGGCTGAAATATTTTTTAAAATATATTGGAACACCATTTTTTAAAATTTGTGTTTTAAAACGCTCCCCAATTGTGCTGATTTGTGGAGATTTTACATTCTGTATGCAAATAAGTTTTTTTTTTAAACGCATTTTATTCAAACTTGTATCAAAGTAGGTGACAGCAAATAAACACATCGGGAAACATTCTTCCCAACAATCAACTATACAGTCTGTACAGATTTTCCTCCTTTTTCACCCCTCCCACCCCCACCCCCGCGACGGACAGCTCCTCAAACACGGTCACAAACATCCCCCACCTTTTCTCAAACTCCCCTGCTGAGCCCCTGAACTCATACTTTATCTTCTCTATCCGCAGGAAGTCATACAGGTCACCCAACCATGCTGCTACCCCCGGTGGCGATGCCGACCGCCACTCCAGCAAAATTCATCGCCGTGCAATCAGAGAGGCGAAGGCCAAGATATCGGCCTTCCTCCTCCGGCTTCTCTGAAACCCCAGATATCGCCACCAAAGGGTCCGGGTCCACTCCCTCCTCCACTATCCTGGCTAGGACCGCGAACACTCCCGCCCAGAATCTTCCCAATTTTTCACAACCCCAAAACATGTGCGCATGATTCGCTGGCCCCCGCCCACACCTCTCGCACTCATCTGATACCCCCTGAAAGAACCCACTCATTCTCGCCCGAGTCATATGCACCCTGTGCACCACCTTAAACTGTATCAGGCTCATCCTTGCACAAGAGGAGGTCCCGTTTACCCTCCGCAGTGCCTCACTCCCCAATTGATCTCCATTGCAAATAAGCTTTGAATGCAAACGTGACCAATGGGTGTGGTTTGCATCTGGATCAACAATTGTGCCCAAAGTGCGATTCCTAGCCTGTGATTTCTGAAATCTAATAGCTCAACAATCTGTTTTCAGACTGGAGCCACTGTTGTACTGATGTCTGCTGTCTGGCTCACCCTGCTGTGGATTAAGTTGGTAAGAGTCGACCCAAACTCCAGAAAGATTTGCATCGCTAACCAATAGCCAATATGAACATGTCTGTAAATGGAAGGAGCAGTCATCTGTCTCCTCATTGTTTTCACGGTGCAGAATTTGCTGCTCTGAAGGTCACCAACATTTGAAAGTCATTCAATCGAAAATTGATTTTTTTTAAAGTGCTTTCATTGAAAAATGATATAGGTTTTCAAGGTTGTCATGAGCGTTACATTTTTTTTGAAGCTCGTTCTAATTGCTCCTCTATTATTTTAAATGGATTGCTTTGATTGGCCCCTGCCTGTCTGCTATTTGCAGTCCACATCATTAGGTATGTAATAGAATTTGAGGACATCTGATCATTGACCAACGCTCTTTGATTCCTTTATTATTATCTGCAAAATTTTCCACTTCAGTTTAAATATCGTGATTTGGGCTGAATGTGTGAGCTGGAGGTAGCTGAACAAGCGTTACAATGTCTTGAGGTTCTTTCCTTGTGGAACGGATAGTGAATGTCACCACCAGGCACAGTGACTATAATGTACGATTAAGTTGAGAGCAGTTTGGTAGCGAAAAAGCAGTTCTGAAGCGTTCATTCAGTATTGACTGCAGCATATTTAAGCGAGATTATTCAGTGCGATGACACCTGCAATATGAGACTGCGAAGGAGCACAATCTGTGGTTATGTTCACTTGTGTGCATCTAAGAAAATTAACTGAATGGATGCTGAGAGATTATTCTTTCCAAATGTCAGTTTATCATTTACTTACTGTCTTCCTGTGAAGGATGCTCTGCCAGTGTGCAATTGGGACTGTACTAGAAATTCCTTCCAAAGTGCTGGCACAGATGCAATGGGCCTCATGGTCGCCTTCTGTGTTGTATTCTATAAAGCCTGTTGAAATCATTTTGAATAGACGTGGAAGAAGTGCACTCCAGCTATTTTAGTAGTGTCGAGTTGCTTGTATTTGTAAAAAGATGAGTTTTTTTTTCAAAAAACATTTTATTAAGGTATTTGTAATTTTATAATAATAACAGTAAAAGCTGAATTTTTAACGTGCTACTTTTGCCGTTTTCCAAAGCACCTCACATTACATTTAGCCTAGATTAAGCAGAGCTGCCCTTCTGATAAACGGAGAATCAATGTTTCCCACCTAATGACCATGTAAGGAATGCATGTTTAGAAAAGCTTTAATTGCACATTAGATACCACAGCTCGTGGATTGCATGTGTACCTGTGCAACTTGTCACTTGAGTCACAAATTATTTCTGTAATTTGAATTCTCAGAATACTGACATATGTGTTCTTTGTTGTCCTGAAGAGAGATGCTCGTGGTTTGTAATGTGCTGCAGGTCAATGTCACTTGATAAGTTAGGTACAGCAGCCCATCCAATGAGAACACAGAACAGCAGCAACTTTGATGTTAAGAAAATCCCACAGCACTTCAAAGACGTATGTCAGAATAACAAGTGACCATAAGATGTCGGAGCAGGAGGAGGCCATTCGGACTATCAAGTCTGCTTCGTCATTCAATGGGATCATGGCTGATATGTGATCTAACTCCATATACCTGCCTTTGACCCATATCCCTTAATATATTTGCTTAACAAAAATCTATCTATCTCAGATTTAAACTTAACTGTTCTAGCTTCACCTGCAGTTTGTGGGAGAGAATTCCAAACCTCTACCACACTTTGAGTGAAGAGGTTCTTCCTAACATCGCTCCTGAACGGTCTGGCCCTAATCTTTAGACTATGCCTCCCCTAGTTTTAGAATCTCCAACCAGTGGAATAGTTTATCTTTATCTACCCTGTCTTTTTCTGTTAATATCTTGATGACTTCGATCAGATCACCCCTTAACCTTCTGAATTCTAGCAAAAACAGGCTTAATTTGTGTAATCCTCTTAACTTTACCCCTGTAGTCCAAATATCTTTTTTTGTAAACCTACATTGCACTCCCAATTATGATCCTCAACTCCACTTTCCCGCCTTATCCCCATAACCCTTGATTCTCTTACTGATTAAAAATCTGTCTGTCTCAGCCTTGAACATAGTTAATGTCCCAGCCTCTACAGCTCTCTGCGGTAAAGAATTCCACAGATTCACTCCCCTCTGAGAAATTCCTCCTCATCTCTGTCTGAAATGGGCGACCCCTCACTCTGAGATGATGCCCTCTGGTCCTAGACTCTCCCACAAGAGGAAACAACCTCTCAGCATCGACCCTGTCAAACCCCCCTGAGAATCCGATATGTCTCAATAAGGTCACCTCTCATTCTTCTAAACCCCAATGAGGACAGGCCCAACCTACTCAACCTCTCCTCATAAGAAATTCCCTCCATACCTGGGATCAACTTAGTGAACCTTTTCTGAGCTGCATCCAGATAAAGGTACCAAAACTGTTCACGATATTCCAGGTGTGGTCTAACTAGTGGCTTGTAAGACTTCCCTATTTTTATACTCCATTCCCTTTGAAATAAAGGCCAACATTCCATTTGCCTTCCCTATTATCTGCAGTGGTTAGCACTGCTGCCTCACGGCGCCGAGGATCCGGGTTCAATCCGGGTCACTGTCCGTGTGGAGTTTGCACATTCTCCCAGTGTCTGCGTGGATCCCACCCCCAGTTCTGGTCGCCTCATTTTAGGAAGGATGTGGAAGCTTTGGAGAAGGTGCAAAGGAGATTTACCAGGATGTTGCCTGGAATGGAGAGTAGGTCTTACGAGGAAAGGTTGAGGGTGCTAGGCCTTTTCTCATTAGAACGGAGAAGGATGAGGGGCGACTTGATAGAGGTTTATAAGATGATCAGGGGAATAGATAGAATAGACAGTCAGAGACTTTTTCCCCGGGTGGAACAAACCATTACAAGGGGACATAAATTTAAGGTGAATGGTGGAAGATATAGGGGGGATGTCAGAGGTAGGTTCTTTACCCAGAGAGTAGTGGGGGCATGGAATGTACTGCCTGTGGAAGTAGTTGAGTCGGAAACATTAGGGACCTTCAAGCAGCTATTGGATAGGTACATGGATTAAGGTAAAATGATATAGTGTAGATTTATTTGTTCTTAAGGGCAGCACGGTAGCATTGTGGATAGCACAATTGCTTCACAGCTCCAGGGTCCCAGGTTCGATTCCGGCTTGGGTCACTGTCTGTGCGAAGTCTGCACATCCTGCCCGTGTCTGCGTGGGTTTCCTCCGGGTGCTCCGGTTTCCTCCCACAGTCCAAAGATGTGCAGGTTAGGTGGATTGGCCATGATAAATTGCCCTTAGTGTCCAAAATTGCCCTTAGTGTTGGGTGGAGGTGTTGACTTTGGGTAGGGTGCTCTTTCCAAGAGCCGGTGCAGACTCAATGGGCCGAATGGCCTCCTTCTGCACTGTAAATTCAATGATAATCTATGATTAATCTAGGACAAAGGTTCGGCACAACATCGTGGGCCGAAGGGCCTGTTCTGTGCTGTATTTTTCTATTTTCTATATAATGCAAAGATGTGTAGGGTAGGTGGATTGACAATGCTAAATTGCATCTTAATTTGCAAAAAAGAATTGGGTACTCTGAAATTTAAAATATATATATATATATATATATATATTGTGGCCCCAGCACTGATCCCTGTGGCACTCCACCAGTTACAGTTTGCCATCCTGAAAATGTCCCTCATCCCAAATCTCTGGTTTCTTAGTTAGCCAATCCTCTATCCATGCTCATTTCCTACCCCAGTACCATGGGTACTTATCTTATTCAGTAGCTTTTTATGCGGTGCTTATTGAACGCTTTTTGGAAAGCCAAGTATATTACATCTACTGGTTCCCTTTATCTATCCTACTCGCTATCGCTTGAAGAATTCTACTTCTAAAAGTGGCGAGCCAGTAAAGGAGAGGTCAGCAGAACGAACTGAAAGTCAGGTCAAGGAGATGGGTTTTGGTACTTGTCTTCAAAAAAGTGAGTTGTGAAGAGATTTGGAGAGAGAATTCCAGGGAATAGGCACAAGGTTCTCTAAAGTTCTGCCACAATGGGCTAATGTAAGAGGAATGGAATATTATGCGGGGGGGGGGGGGGAATAGAACTGGGAGTGGGACATTATCCATGGAGAAACCTAATGAAGACCATGTTCGAATGGGACAGGATAAGAATTTTCAGCAAGTTGGACTTTGGAGAGGGTGAGAGTGTAGGATTGGAGTAATTGAGTCAGGAGTTGACAAAAGCAGGGATGTGGCTTTTGGAGGTATGCTAATTGGCGCTAGAGGTGAGCAGTATTGTAGTGGTGGAAATAAATGGTGTTGGTGATGGAAATAATTTTTTTTAAAAGGAAGACTTGCAGTTACATCGTGACTTTTATGACCTCAGGATTTCCAAAAATCTTCACAGCCAATGAAGTACCATTGAGCTGTTGTAATGCAGCAAATTTGGCTGGTTCAACACCGCCCCTTGGATGCCAGGCATAGAAAGTGCTCAGCTCTCCTGCACTAACTTTCTTCACCTTCAGGAGCAGAAATTTCACAAAACAGCTCCATTGCCACCCTGAAAGTCCTCGCCTCTTTATGGTTTTAGTGGCTCCCCCCTTTATTGGAGGGAGCAAAGATAAGAAAGGGCTGTCAGCATGGAGGGACACTCTTGCTGAGTCTGTCAATGAGTGACTCCATAAAACCGCCCATCCGTTGGATTGCTTTCTGGCCCCTATGCCTTTTCAGGTGGTTACTGAGTGGAAAGGTAGGCATTGTAAGTTGGACACTAAAACCTGGATTGTACCATCAGCATTATTCCAATGCCAACATTAACCCATTTATTTTAAACTAACCAATTGCAGTAATAAAATAATCGCAGAAAGTTGAAGCAAGGAGTATTTTGTATATTTTCTCCTTTCTCTTTCTGACCCCAACTCACATACACATCCACACACTTTTTAATAAGATGCCAGTTGTGTAATGTTCAACTGTTCGTATCAAATTCATCTGCTTACTGATGCGCCAAATGAAGGGTCTTGGTACTAATGCCACTCATTGGCATGTTATCTGACGGCCTTGGGAAGGCCATTCCCTTCATGGCAAGTTCTTCGTCCTTTTCATTTTTGGGTTGAATAGAAACAATTGTGCATCTTAACTCATGGCCTCCTGGTGACGAATGGAGAGAGGCTTGAAGGAAAGTTAATTCCCGCCCTTGGCCAAGAAATTGGTATGCAGAAGAGGATGAGAGTAGAGGAATATTAACTGTCTGTCGTTCACTTCCTTTTTATTTGATATTTGTCGCAGACAGTAATGACCGAGAACGTGTGTACGAGGCACGTGAGGAACTGATGCAGAGGATGAATTGCGAGATGCTGTTCTACTCGTCTTTGCCAACAAACAGGTAAATGAGCCACAAAGTGGGAGGTCGTTCAACTGGGGCTATCTTGCTCCTCCCCCTGTCTCCCCAGAAATATTTCCATCCCAAAATATTTCCACCCATGATATCCTTTACTGTGGCATCAGGGATCTGCTACCATTTGGTCATTTTTTGCAGAAGAAAAACATTCTCCTAGTCTTGTGTCCCACATGCCTTCCATTCTCAGGTAAAACCTTGTTCAGGTGCCAGTGTTGTTCAAGAACGATACTCCTTTCAGTTACGGTCACTTGCCATTTTACAGCTGTCCAACACTCTATCCATTGGACATATTTTCCATTTGTGATTCCACCAACTCCTGACGCCCACCGCTGCCCATGCGGATGATCCCCCATTTTCCTCTCTCAATGTTATTCTTCTTTCCAGAGCTCCGTCTACCACTGGCTTCCCCTCAGCAGCTCGTCAGCACCAACAGTGGGTAGTGATGGAATTGTCTGGACTTCACTGGGGCCGAGTCATTTATCTAACTGTTTAATTCCAAGGAGAAAGGATTACGGCTTTAGTTTGCTCGGCTGGTTCTCACTGCTGTGTGCACATTAGCACAGCGTGACTGGGGGGTTAGATAAAGCTAACCTTGAGGAGCAGGGCTGAGTAAACCGGAAACCTCTCTTTGGGCTCTCGACTCCGCTAATCCCATTCTCTGCTAATCCAGCTCGCTTTGCCGATGAGTGACGGGAGTGTTGCAAAGCTGTCGCACCGAGGGTTTCCTTGATCAGCTGTTGGGTCCCAGTGGTGCCCGTTTCCACCCTCCCTGGTACAAGCCACAAGAGACTGAACAGGGGTTTTGGGAGCCATTCCCGTCTCTGGCCTATTCAGGGAGTCATCACTCATCTGTCTGTCTCTCTCACTTTCAGCCTGTTCACATTGTTCCCTGTACAACCTCTCCACATCACATGTCACAACAGTGTTGACCCAGGCAGTAATCACATTAAATCATGAGAGGATTTAGCCATTCTGTCTTTTCAAATGCACAGCAACTGACAGTGGTATGTAAGCAGGGAGAGTGGGGAAACACTGCATTTTCTTTAATCGAGGAAGAAGTGCACAAAAGAATGAAGACTGGCATCAGAGACAGCAGCAGTGCCTGTGAAGAATTGTCCAGATTCCTCTTGTTACCATAGATGCAGAGCTCGCCAACACCCCTCTGACTTTCCCAAGACATTTCCAGTGAGTTGCAGATCTCGAGTATTCTGACGTTGCTTAAATGTCTGTATTGATTTTAAAAATGGAGCTTCTCAATTCAGCAGAAATGATTTGGGTTTACTACTAATCACGGAGCGAGCTCCAAAAGCAGGTTTCATTTATTCCATTCTATAATTTTGTCATTCCAAAGTGGCGATTCACATTCCTACATGCTTATTTAGAGACATCTCTGACAAAAGGTTTTTCAATCAGCGGGAGGGTGCTTAATGCTTATTTTGTAAACTAGCTACCATGACGTTATTTATAGAAGAAGAAAAGGGAAGTATTTACATACGATCTTATCCCTTCTCCCAGTGTCTCTGAGCCCTACATAGGGTGATTTGGAGTGCAATCGCTATTGTGCAAGCAAGCACAGCAGCCATTTTGCCAACAGCAAGGTCTCTCCGACACAATGGAAGTGAATCATTTGGGGTTGAGGGAGGAATGCCAGTTAAGAGACCACTCTGTAGCCACTGGGCCTATTGCTCTTTATTCACTTAAACAATTTGGGCTCTGGAATCAGAAGTACCATTTCAAAATGTGCAGATCACGGCAACTGGGGTTTTTGGGTTGTGTTACAATGTTGGAGGCACTTTATAAATGCAGGTTATTGTAATTATTGGCATAGTTATTACTGGAAAAAATCTGCAACAAAATAAAATACCGATAAACTTGCAGAACCGCTGTGGAAATGGGTTCCAAAACAGGTAAGTGTGCATCCCGTGGTAATGCGTAAGGAGGCCACATACTTGGAAAATGTTAAATGGAGTGGAGGGGGCGAGGGGGAGCAAAGCGATCTAGGGGTATAGATTCACAAAGAAAAGTAAGTTTTCTTTCAGAAGCCTTCCCCATGGAGCATCACCCTGATGTGACGGTGAGGCTTGTGTATTCTGATGACTTGAGCAGTGTCGTTGGGAGCATCTTACTCCTGGTAGTCACCCGTGGCGGCAAGGTCGGGGGGAGGTGCCAGCCAAAGTGCAGTCCAAAAAGTCCTCAATGGCAGAACAAGCGAAGGAAGAGTTTGCCTCACCGGTGGGCCTGGTCTTTGTGATTTGGCGTGTCACCAAAATCTGGCCACCAACCTGTCAAAGTCAATGACGGCATGCCCCAAGGTCCCCACGTTAAAGAAAGTCCCTTGCAGGCTTCAACCAGGGAACTTCCATCAGCAGTGCCTCCATCACATCCTCCGGGTTCAATGGGGGACGGTCGAACAAATGCTCGTGTCCTCCTTGAAGCCAGCACCACAAGCATTCGGACAGCACTCCTGCAAAATGAACTTCAGTGAGCTGGACACAGTCCCGGTGCCCAAAAAGCGGCTGTCCCACCGCGTCCTGTTTTCTCAATTCTCAAATGGCCAGCCTTCCAGGGAGGGACAAAGAAAACACTTCAAACACACTCTAACACTCTCCTTGAAGCATTGAAATGAATAACTGGGAGGAGAAATCGTTCAAAATGGTGACAACCTGTCCCATCAAGCTGCATCAGGCCTTCACTCCAAACGTCTTAACAATGAGGCAGAGCAGCAAGAGAGAAGGAAAGAAAAGGAAGCAAATCCTGCACTCCTGGTCCCACTGCTCATGGGACTTCCTGGCCCATGTTCTCGAAGGTCCGTGGGTGGAGAATCAGTCTGTTCATTCAGATGAAAACACATGACAGAAACTCACCACCCTGAGTGGCCATCATCCTCGAATGCAGGAACAGCTGCTGCTGAAGACTCCTGTGAAAATTTGGATTATTGGCTTGGTCCATTTTTCGGTAAATGATTTGATCGATCCTTGCTGCTCATGTAAATCATTTTGACTCCAATCTCACCATACTCAAGTTATTTCTTTGTTGTATGCAACAGTTTCAGAATTTGGGACTGTATAATTGTGATTATGTTTTGCAAAGTATTCTAAATGATAACAGCAGCTGTCATTTTATCTGTGTGAGTTTGAGAGAGGACTCAAACACAACGGGGGAGGGAGAGAGAGAGAGTTATTCATACAACCACCAGGACGGCAGAAGGCGAATGAGATGGATCTTGTCTTTCTTCATCAAGAAATTCCAAGGTTCCAGGTAAAGTTCTGAGATCACTGTTCCAATAAAGTTTGGAGAACGGTTCCGAATAAAAGTCCGACATTTCGGCATAATTATTTCGAATTCCTACAACTCTCGGCGAATAATACTGAAACGAAAAGTGGAAACTTTAATTGCATGCAGCTTCGGCGATGCCAAGAGTGTGTGTCTGTCCAGGCGGCTGGGTTGGGTTGAGCTGTCACTAGATTGGACCGAGTGCCCATTAGATAGACTGGCTAAAGCATTGCTCCCTCTGCCCCCCACCCATAGGAGGCTTACACCATGGGAACAAAATGTATTTACCTGCCTGCATTCTGGATGCAAAGTATTTATGAGCCCCAAATTCCTGGGTGCTGAACAGCATCCCCTCCTTTTGTTGTGCGCAGTCTATTCACTTAAGGGCTTTGGGCCCTGTTAAATCGCTGCACAGCGACTTGTGCTCGGAGCTTCTGTGCGGCTGTGAGAGGAAATATCAATCGCGGTCCTCCAAAGAACGCGTTTCCAACAAGAGATTATTCTTCTGGAAAAGGGGAAGCATGAAAAATAAATCACTTCCAATAAGAGTCATGCGTTTCTCAAGGCTTTTGAATGGTGATGACAGAATGGGAGACATGTTTCCGGAGCTCAGAACCTCGTTCAAGTAACACAAGCGGAATAAAGTTCGCAATTCTTAACATTTAAACCCAAACTTTAAATGAATCATCAGAAGGGGTACAGTGATATTAGAGTCGAATACTGGATAGACTGGATTCATTCATTTTCTGACATTGCCTTTGTTGTAAATGTTTATTTTGCAGAGAGTGAATATCACCATGCACAGAGGGTGGCACTTTGTCTTGCCATCCTTATGGTGAAATGTCGCCACCTCTTGGCAGTATGCTGCCTGGCAGGATTTTATTCGCTAACTCAGGAAGAGTTCAGGAAATGGAGAGCACAATATCTCTCTCAACTGGCGGCCTATTGAAACACGAATGGTGCTGTTAACTGACCCACGTGACCTGGTATACTCGATCAACATCTTGTGTTCGATAACTTGCAGGAAATGTTATTTAAGGAGAATACATACAGCCGGGAGAAAGGAGTAGAAGGATATGCTCGTAGGGTGAGATGAAGAAGTGGAAGGAAGCTTTTGTGGAGCATAAACATGACGGAGCAGTTGGCCTGAATGGCTTGTGGTCTGTACGGTAAATTCAGTGTGATTAACTTTCCTCGGTGGAATCTCACCAGTGACTGATTGAATAATCAGGTTGATCTTAGTCAGTTACATCTACTGACATGTCAAATTTGAGGTTTATTTGCTGTTTCACTGGCCCAAGGGGGGGGGGGGGGGGGGGGCGGGGGGCACACGGTGGCACAGTGGTTATCACTGGTACCTCACAGCACCAGGGACCCGGGTTCAATTCTGGCCTTGGGTGTATGGGTGGAGTTTGCACGTTCTCCTCGTGTCTGCATGAGTTTCTTCCGGGTGCTCCGGTTTCCTCCCAGGTTAGGTGCATTGGCCATGCGGAATTGTCCCTTAGTGTCCAAAGATGTGAAGGTTAGGTGGGGTTACGGGAATAGGGCAGGAGTGTGGGCCTGGGTTTGGGTGCTCTTTTGGAGGGTCAGTGCAGACTCAATGGGCCGAATGCCCTCCTTCTGCACTGTAAGAACTCTGTGGCTCTATGAAGGATGAATTAAACGTGGCTGATCGTTTTCAGAAGACGTCACCCTCTGATTCGATTCTGATAACTTGAGGTTTGATAAGATTCCAGATGGAGATCAGAACATTTGACATGGTTTTATTTTGACACCAGTAGCAAAGCCCCCAAACTAAATTTATTTCCCTGATTTAGGTATGACTAGCGCTGTGCAATGGCAGAAGATAATGTTTCCAACAAGTTTACACTTTGTGAAATGATGTCTGACTGAGGTGTTTTGAAATTCCAACCAGAGCAAGAGGGTGAAGAGGAAGCAAATGCATAAATCTCACTCAGTATCTGATCTCTCACTAGTTCAGAATTATACCTCCCGTATTTCTCCTCCCAAGATTGCAAATTAATTGTTTGCCTGCTCTGCCCTCCAGCAAGAACCTCCCAATCATTACAAAGGTTTGGAAAAGGGCAAGAAATACAGGCTCTCATATTGATCAGACTACACTGCAGAGAAGCTAATAAAATATTTTACCTGCGACAAACATGTACATTTCTTCTCAATTAAAATAATTCAATTAAGAACATGAAAAAAGTCAGGATGGGGAGTTCCCATTGAAGCTCATCCCTTTGGTACGTTAACGCCCCCATCAAGGAAACTCGGACAGGAGAATGCTTTCCCCCTTTTGTATGTCCTGTTCAAGAATGTACAATTTTAATTGCATTTTCAAACAGTTCTTTTGACCATCCGAAATTAGTTTTGAACATCCTAAATCCTCCTGGGACATTTCCTCTCTCTGTACCTCTGACATTAATCCTGGATTAGTTTCTGCTTTTCACTCGGTGAATGTCGAAGCCTCCGGCTCTGTCTTGCATTGCTGCCCTCGAGCTGGAACCGAGTTGGAAAGAAAGTGCCTCCAGTATCAGCACATTCTTCTTTTATACGCCGTTTTAAAATGAATAAACTGGAGGTAGAATCCTAGTTTAGGATACTTAACGAAGCTAATTTCAACATGAAGTTAAAACTGGGTTTTTTAAAAAAAACTAAATTTTATTAAAAGAAAAGAATGAGACCAGCCCTTTCACATCAGCTTTGTGGAAGTATCTTTCCATTTGTTACTTCCTAAACCTTTGTGTTGCTGTATCTGGTTTCACAAGACATTCGCCAGGAAGCATAGGCCTCAACCACAGCATGAAGAGGAAGCACTCGGCTGGGGTGGGGTGCCTTGTGTACAATTTCTTAATGGCTAGCTCGAGAACATGTCAAGACTGACACGGCCCTATCTATCAAAGAGTAGTTTATCGCATGTCTGGAAGGAACCTCAGAAAGGAGCGACCTAAAATCTTTAGAGAAGGGCAAAAAAATACATTTGGCAAAAGCAGTACATTCATTAGCTGTGATTCTATGCGGTAGGACATACTCTTCAGACAATTGGAAATGTGAACAAATATCAAATATGAAAGCCTTCCAAGACCGTGATGATAAGGGATGAATGGTTTACCAGATGTTTAAGACATTTTTCAATGCTTTATTTTAATGGAGACGTTAACCTATTTGGCTTCAATGTACTTAAATTACTTCAGCTAAAATAGTTAATGTCAACTGACCATCTAAAAAGTTGTCTGCCTGTATGACCTACCGAGTAATTTCTAGGCCGTGTTAGCCGCGATTATTGCATCATTTGGAGTGGATTTAAGAAATAGCTTTTTGAAATTTTGAGCCTAATGCCATCAGAATCAATACTTAAAATTCTACTCGACTCAGTAACTTGTCAGGTAAGTAACTTTGCAGCTTTGGCGATTGCAAAAGCAATCTGTCTATTTGAGTGTTCTATCTCCTATTGTTACATCTCTTTCATTCAGTCACTTCTGGTCTCTTCTAGTTTGATGCTGCTGACCATATCAGATATGTATTGTGTTCCCTTGTTTCTTTCCTAAAATTCAAGTGGCAAGATTTGGTTTCAGTGTAAGTTGTGAGTTTATAACTTGTGAATATCTCACTGTACTATGTACACAGCTGAGATTTTATATTGTATTGGCCAACGCTGTATTGTTTGGAGCTAATTCTGGAATTCAAATCAAACAGCTACATCAGATCAGATTATAAAGTTAGACCAGGGTGAGTGCCACAGTGGGTTGAAATGATGTTCTTTAAACCTGGGCACCTAACTGATTCACTCCAGACTGATGGGATGGAAATCTCTCTCTCTCTCTCTCTCTCTCTCTCTCTCTCTCTTCCCCCCCCCCCCCCCCCCCCCCCCCCCCGCCCACCCAAACACACACAATAGCAGGGACTGTAAGTGATGCGAACCAAGCATGCTTCATCCAGTTGACAGAGCAACATTGCACACCAGTCACTCACCCACTGTCCACACTAACTCCTGAGAGAAGCAAAGCAAACTGGATCCAATTCAAGAAAAGCTCTGGGAGAGGCAGCACAGTGGCGTAGGGGTTAGCACTACTGTCTCACGGCGCGAAGACCTGGGTTTGATCCCGGCTCTGGGTCACTGCCCGTGTGGAGTTTGCACATTCTCCCTGTGTCTGCGTGGGTTTCACCCCCACAACCCAAAGATGTGCACGGTAGGTGGATTGGTCACGCTAAATTCCCCCTTAATTGGAAAAATTTTTAAAAAACAGAAAAGCTCTGGGACTTGAAGACAAGCAAACAAGGTCCCATATATCACAGTTCCAAAGAGTCATTTTGGACTCAAAACATTAACTTTGTTTCTCTCTCCACATTTGCTGCCAAACCTGCTGAGTTTTTCCAGCACTTTTTGTTTTTATCCCAGAGATCAGAGTAGCCCCTGACTCAGTTGCAACTCAGTAACAATCACAACTTGTATTGGTAACAGCACAAAGCTACTGTTAACAACGCTACTCAAACTAGAATTAATTTCAAGGACATTTGATTACATTCCAAACTTTAACACTTATGGTAAGGCCACGTTGAGAATATTATGAATGTGAAGTTTTATAAGGTGGTTATGTCTCTCCTTTAATTTAAGGTAAAATGTTCTGCCTGGAAACAAGTCCTAATTGCTATGGCGACAAGGGGTTCCAGGTCGAGCCGTATTATAGAATCATAGAATTTACAGCGCAGAAGGAGACCATTCGGCCCATCACGTCTGCACCGGCCCTTACAAAGAGCACCCTACTGAAACCCACGTACCTACCCTATCCCAGTAACCCCACTTAACATTTTTTGGACACTACGGAACAATTTAGCATGGCTAATCCACCTAACCCGCACATCTTTGGACTGTGGGAGGAAACCGGAGCACCCGGAGGAAACCCACGCAGACACGGGGAGGACGTGCAGACTCCGCACAGACAGTGACCCAAGCCGGGAATCGAACCTGGGACCCTAGCGCTGTGAAGCAACTGTGCTAACCACTATGCTACCGTGCTGCCCTATTGAAAGCAAGGTGCCAATTGTTAACACCTGGAGGCAATGGAAAAGGCAGAAGACCTACTGGCTCCAAGACTCTCAACAGAGAGAGATTCCCGGAGAGACACAGGAAAACAGCACCTCTTGTGAACAGCAGAGGAAAGCATGTTTTATTGGCCACCAGGAAGGATGGTGATGGGAGCTTATTCTCTGGTCAAGGAAATGGGACCCGTGGAGATTTAAGGACCCCTGAAGATTTGTCCTGGTGTGGCTGGGAAAAAGATTCACTGGATTGGATTTTGTTTATTGTCACATGTACCGAGGTACAGTGATGAGTATTGTTCTGCGAGCAGTCCAAGCAGATCATTTAGTACATGAAAATAAAATTAAAAGAAAATACATAATAGGGCAACACAAGGTCCACAATGTAAATATATAGACACCGGCATCGGGTGAAGCATACAGGGGTGTAGTGTTAATGAGGTCAGTCCATAAGAGGGTCGTTTAGGAGTCTGGTAACAGCGGGGAAGAAGCTGTTTTTGAGTCTGTTTGTGCGTGTTCTCAGACTTCTGTATCTCCTGCCCGATGGAGGAAGTTGGAAGAGTGAGTAAGCCGGGTGGGGAGGGGTCTTTGATTATGCTGCCCGCTTTCCCCAGGCAGCGGGAGGTGTAGATGGAGTCAATGGATGCGAGGCGGGTTTGTGTGATGGACTGGGCGGTGTTCACGACTCTCTGAAGTTTCTTGCGGTCCTGGGCCGAGCAGTTGCCATACCAGGCTGTGATGCAGCCCAATAGGATGCTTTCTATGGTGCATCTGTAAAAGTTGGTAAGAGTCAATGTGGACATGCCGAGTTTCCTGAGGAAGTATAGGCGCTGTTGTGCTTTCTTGGTGGCAGCGTCGGCGTGGGTGGACCAGGACAGATTTTTGGTGATGTGCACCCCTAGGAGTGGGTCTTTCTACTGGAAGTCGCTTTGGGAATTATCTGAAGACTCCGGGAAACGATCTTTGAAGGACATGAGACGTTATGACTCAGCGAAATGGAGAAGCGAGCCTGTTGAGAAGATGAGAGTAACTAAACTGGTTCCTGCAAAGACTAAAAATCCGCAGAGTGTGTATAAACGTGGTGTGGGGTTTTCTGTTGTGTTAGGAAGTAAAGGGGGGATATCTTCTGTAGTTTAGTGTATTTGTTGTCTACTGATGATTACTTTGTACAGTAAAAAAAATCTTGTCAAATGATTCTTTGAGTCAGTCATTGGGGAGAACTCCCCTGTTCTTAAAATAGTGACACAGGTCATTTTACATCCTCGAGAAGACAGACAGGGGCTTCGGTTTAAAGTCTCCTTGGAACGGCTGCACCTCCGACAGAGCAGCACTCCCTCTGCACTGGAGCCTCAGCCTTGAGCTCAGAAGCAGGGTTTGACCCCACATTTGGACAGATGGAGGGGAAACGTTTACGTGTCTTGAGTTAGAAGTTGCAACTGTTTGTAGAGTGTAGGAAAAATAACCATTCACCAGTGGTGCTGGGCGGTCCTTATGCTCTAAAGATTGCTGGGATAGTGGAGGACTAAAATTTGTCTCCAACGCCGTGGAAGCATTAGGTTGTGATCCAGGTGTGTTGACTGTTAACTCACTCAATCGGTCTGCTGGTCAGAATGAGCAGAGCTATGCTCCTTTTTCTGATAATTCTTTCATTGAACGGAATCTCCAGCCAGGATGAAAAGGGTCAAGACCTTAAAGTGGAAGTCTTGGTGAGAAGATTTATTTTAAAAGCGTCTTTCCTGGACCATTAAAAGTTCAGAACTATAAAGAAGCACAGTTGCCTGCCTGTTCACTTCTGATTTCAAATGTTTCCTCTTTTTTTTTTAAACAAAAAACAGCTGAAACCAGAAAACTGTCCCGAGCTGTCGGCAGTTGGAGACAGGCTCCACATCCACTACACTGTAAGACACTGCAACGTTTATTTTTCTAAAAACAAAGCAAATGCTAAAAGCTGCAAATTCGAAGTGTTGTGAGATTTGTACAGTGTTTAAAACCAAAAACATGCCAATTGTTGCATGGTTGGAGGCTGATGGGGGCTCTGGTTGCGGTAACACGTCAGCATTAGTTCCTTAACCTACCAGATATCCCCGCCCCCCCCCCCCCCCCCGTCAGTTTCCAGCGAAGGTATTAAGAAGAGCTGCATTTCCACTTGGAAACTAACGGTAAACGAGGCAGACTGGAGGAGGAAAAGTTTGTAACGCGGTGATCAGGCATCCAGAGGAAGTGACAAATAGACACGTCAGTGTGTGAAACCGACACATGTCGACCCTCGATACACTTTATCCCTGCACCTTACACTGAATGAATGAATCTCCACCCTGCACCTTTACGGGAAGCAAATCAACATTTCCGTTTAGGAAATTGATAGTTTAATTTGTTTTCCTTTGTATATTTGCCTTTTAATTCTGAAACTCGTAGCTAAATCGCTGCTTTTGCAGCCCCCCCCCCCCCCCCCCCCCATCAAAAAAAAGATGTTTCTATATAAATGGCCTGGGTTCTGAAATTCAATGCAAAGTGGCCAGATTTACTGTCACCGAATTAGGAAGGGCGGTGGGCCAGAGGAGGCAGCTCCGAAATTACAGTGAGTTGGGTAAAATAATGTGCAAGTAACTTGATTTAATTATAGACAAGTGCCCAGAGGATGGGAAAATAAGCGAGGCATTTGCTCAGCAAATGATGTGGTAGTAGCAATGCTTAAAAGTTTGAGATCGAGGGAACTCCGTGTTCAAAATATTCAACCAGTGCATATTTTCTTAATTCTTTTGGATGTGGCCATTGTTGCCTATCCTGATTTCCCTTCAAAAGGAGGTGGTGAGTTGCCTTCTTGAACCCCTGCAATCCCTGTGGTGTAGGTACACCACTGTGCAGTTAGGGACGGAGTTCCAGGATTTTGACCCAGCCACAGTGAAGGAACAGCGATATATTTCCAAATCAGGGTGTGTGTGAATTGGAGAGGAACTTGCAGTTGGTGATATTCCCATGTATCTGCTGCTCTTGTCCTTCCAGATGGTAGCGGTCGCAGGTTTGGAAGGTGCTATTGAAGGAACCGTGGCGAGTTCCTGCTATGCATTCTGTAGATGGTACACGCGGCTGACACTGTGTCGGTGCTGGAGGGAGTTACTGCCGTGTATTCTGTAGATGGTACACGCGGCTGACACTGTCGGTGCTGGAGGGAGTTACTGCCGTGCATTCTGTAGGTGGTACACACGGCTGACACTGTGTGTCGGTGGTGGAGGATGCAAATGTTTACAGATAATTATCAAAAAAGCCAATAAGATGTTGAAATACATTACAACAGTGTCTGCATT
The DNA here is from genome assembly GCF_047496885.1 of Scyliorhinus torazame. Taxonomy (NCBI): domain Eukaryota; kingdom Metazoa; phylum Chordata; class Chondrichthyes; order Carcharhiniformes; family Scyliorhinidae; genus Scyliorhinus; species Scyliorhinus torazame. Next base: position 26,010,605 of record NC_092738.1, on the reverse strand, counting down.
TCAAATAATTACTTAATTGGCTGGAAAGTGCTTTGGGATATCCAGAGGTTGTGAATAGACAGAAACTAATCTTAAATGCTCGCCTGAGCCGGGGGGGGGGGGGGCGGCGACGGGGGGGGGGGGGGGGGCGGGGGGGGGGGGGGGGGGGGGGCTCCGATGTGGCCTGGCCTGCGATCGGGGCCCACCAATCGGCGGGCCAGCCTCTCTGACTGGGGGCCTCCTTTCCTACCCGCCGGCCCCTGTAGCCCTGCGCCATGTTGTGTCGGAGCCGGTGCGTTGAAGGAGGCCACTTCACGTTGGCGCCGGTGCCACTGCGCATATCTCGTGGCGCACAGTTCGCGCTGGGATCGGCAGCTGGAGCGGCGTGAACCACTCCAGCGCCATGCTGGCCCCTGTAGGGGCCAGAATTAGTCCTGGGAGCGGCCCGTTCACATCGTCGTAAAACACAACGGCATGGACACTCTGCCGCGGGATGAGAGAATCCCGCCCTTGATTTATTTTGGCGTATTGACTTTGGATTAAATGGGGTTATGTTGATTATGGTGTGATTTTCAAATGTTAGGAGGTTACCCAGAATTGCAGAGAGAAATAACTGAATGCGGGATACTGTTGAATGATGGAGTGTACTCATTGAAGGACTGCTGAATGAGTCACTCTGGATGTAAGGACTGGAGAGTTGACGTGTGTTCTTCCCTTCCTGTGTTTCCCAGGGTAAACTGGAAGATGGGACCTTGTTTGACAATTCCTTAATTCGAGAACCTCTCGTGGTAGAACTGGGCAGAAAGCAGGTTATTCCAGGTAAAATGTGACATGATCTGCCGGAATGAAACTGTGCTGAAGAAATGCATCCTACATAGTTACAAAGATTGATCCAAGAATGAGTCAATCACTTGTCCCTGTTGCTACTATAACTTTTGACTATCGCTAAAGTAATAATGTTGACTTCAATCCATATACAAAAATCTTCATTGAGATCAAGAGCCACATTTTGATTCAGGTATTTTCATACTGTTCCAAATCTGAAACTTATTAGTGCAAATTTGTTTGAAAATAATTTGAATCTGACTTTATTTCTATTGATAGGTTTGGAACAGGGTCTCCTCGATATGTGTGTTGGGTAAGTCAATGGGACTGTTATTAGTAATATTTGAGGTAAAATGCGGTAATGTTAATTAGTTTCAAGTTCCAAGATGTTACTGATATTCTGTCTCTGGATAAGATTTTGTCCCTCACCCCTGCTGTCCTCTCAAGTTCTTTTGCTGGGCTGCAGTCTAACTGGCGCCAATAATCCTCCAGTTGTCCACTCGACTGCCCATTCTTCATCTGACACTGGACAGTTCACGAGTCTAGAAATAGGTTCACCTTCAGTTTTACTGTGGGTGATATTACAGTCAAACTCCCAGCCTCCCTCCATGCTTACCTACTAAGCAGAGGTTTCTAGAAAGAGAACTAAAGAAGGAAACCTGGTTGATTGTTTTTTGTTTCTTCTCTCCCCCTCCTCCCCCACTATAAGTTATAACACTGCCATAATAGCATCCTGTAGTGATTACACATCAGTGATTGTCAATGAGTTTAATTATCATACAGTTTATATTGTAGGAAGGACACCTGAAGTGACAGCCAGTTGATAACTACAGCTGGTATAAGGACGTGTCCTATACTCGGTGTCTAACTGTCCAAACCATATGATCTTTGTGATGATTTTATTTGATTGAAATTTTGTAGGCAGTTTATTTCTAAGCTGTTGCCACCTTGGTGGAGTTCAGTTCAATTTCATGGGATTTGACCGCCATTGAGTGCCTCCTCTTTGTGTATGAACCTAGAGTAACGGCAGGTACTCGAACCAAGTACCATCGTCACCCAGCATTTGTAGTCCACCCGTTTCCCCTTCCTCGCCTAAGCATGCTGAAAGTCCCATTCAGCAGAGATGGGGATTAAACCAAGGACCGTTACACATTGATAATAAACCAGTTTTACTAGGCGGCACGGTGGCACAGTGGTTAGCACTGCTGCCTCACAGCGGCAGGGATCCGGGTTCGGTTCCGACCTTGGGTGACTGTCTGTGTGGCGTTTGCACATTCTCCTAGTGTCTGCGTGGGTTTCCTCCGGGTGCTCCGGTTTCCTCCCACAGTCCATCGATGTGCAAGATAGGTGGATTGGTCATGAAAACCTATGAATCTTGTGCTCATTAGTAATCAATATATAACATGAATTGCGGCTTATAAGTTGACCTGGCGTATAAGATGACCCCTGTTTTTGGACATCAAAATGCACATCCAGGTCATTATTCAGTGTATAAGTCAACACCCCCCAACATTTTGCTTGCTACTAAATGCTTTGGCAGCATTTGGAGTTGGCCTCAATTTTTCAGCTCAAAAGATATTTTGGGTTATACTTGCCTTACAAGTGGGATCAAGCAGAACACACTGGCCATGTTGCTTAGGTGATGTGCGGTACTTTAAGACACATCCACACTGAGCAGACTATACATGGTGACCGATGAAATGAAATGTTTCCACATTTCAAAATGGGGACTGCCTAACACCAACACTGGCAGTTCACATTTCAATCTCGGTGTATACGTCCACCAGTTTGTGGGAAGATTTCTCAAAGCTTCAAAGGTTGAGTCATAAGCTGCGATCTGCCTACTAGCTATACCTTGATGAGTAGATCATTTTTTCCCCCCTCTGTCATTATATTTTTGCAGAGAGTGATAAGAAGTCATTTTACTTACAGAGAGAAGAGGAAATTATCAATTCCGCCTAACCTTGGGTATGGGAAACGCGGCTTTCCACCTTCCATTCCAGGCACGTATTCTTTTGTTTCTTTTTGAGGGAGGGAAAAGGCGAATTCTAAACTCATTCCTCTCCGTTTCCTTCACCCAATAGGACAGGCATGTCAACCTTCTGCCTGCTGGCCTTTCACCCTCTTATCCTCCAACACTAGAATCAGGCCAGACAGACTGACCAGTTTCTTTTAGATTTGGATTTATCACGGGTACCGAGGTACAGTGAAAAGTACAGTCCAGGCTTGAGGTGGCTTCCTTGTTGCAGTTGCTCCTTTTACTCAATCTTTGTTCATTGCTTTTAACTCTTGACACCTGTCCTGATTTTCAGCAAGTCAGACAAACTCTCCTCAAATTGTGATGGTTCCTTCCCCATCAATCTCAGCTGCACACTTTAAACTTTGATCAAAGTAAGTTTTTTGTTTTAATAGCGGTACTTAATGCAACCTCAATCAACAATTTTGCATGCATATAGTGCCTTTAGTGGAGGTCTTATGGTGCAGTGGGTAGCGTCCCTGCCTTGAACCTGGAGCTTCTGCCTTAAAGTACCCTCCAGGACTTAATGGCCATGGAAGATGCATTCTTAATGTGACCAAACAGGCATCAACTTGTAAATCTCTCCGCCATACGTCAATGGCAGGCTGTAAGTGTGGGAGAGATTCCTGGTGAGCCATGTAATGGAAAGAAATTGGATCCTCTAACTCCAATGTACAACATGCATAGAGTCATAGAAGTCTACAGAACAGAAAAGGCCCTTCGCATCTGCGCCGGTAATAGTGCGTGTACGTAAACGTGTGTGATGCCACAACAACTCAGTCTCCTATGGGGGCTGGTTGGCTGGGAGGCCTGTGTGGATTAGATTGATGCCAACGGCATCAGGTTCGATCTCCAGTCCAGCTGGGGTGGATTCGAGACCTGCCTCCTTGCCCTGAGGTGATGGCTGTGGGTCGGACCTGCCTTTGGGCAGGGAACTCCAGAAGATGGTGCTTTTAATGGAAATGATTACAATTGGAATAAATACTGCTAATCTAGGTGCTTCGTAATTGTGTTTATAGTTACACCGTTAACTCAAGAAAGGAAAGGTTGGTTAAACTGATTTGAGAAACCAACTGAAAAGAGGAAAAGGTTAGCCAAAAGCTAAAAATGTTGAAACACGTTGAATAATGGATAAGGACAAAGGAGGAAAAAGTGAAGTGACAGCAGGACTGGTAAGTGCTTCTGAAAAGGGCAGGAGAATATTAGAAGAGTTTTGCTATCAACACAGTGAGGACATGGGGCTACGGGACAGTGGTGTCGGATGTCTTATTTTGGAACCTTCCACGGAGCAATTCCATGTCGCATGAGATAGAGCTTGTAAGCCAGACTGATCTCCTATAAAATCACAAGCTATTTCTGGTGTCCTGCCCAAGAATGTGGGACAGGGGCTAGGAGAGGCTCAAAGGCTCAGAGCTTATGCTTTACACGGTTATACATTGTTGACAGGGCAAGTAGTGTTTGGCTCAACAGAGAAGGAGATGCAGGAGTTTCACTTGAGGACAAAGGAGGGCCAAATGAGTACATGGTCATGGTCAAAATAATGAACAAACTGCACAAACTTTACTCTTTGGATTTATGACTGACTTTCTCTTTTGTATTCCACTGGTATTTTATATTACTGCATATGGCTTATGCTGCCGTATCCTAAATATGACTGAGTTTCAAAGTTTGCTTTCTGTATTTCAGGAGACTCAGTATTGCTGTTTGAGACCGAGTTGGTGACTTTAGTGAAATCGACATATTGGAAGAAGGTGATGGACAATGTGATCCCAATCGCCTGCCTCCTGCTGGTTCCTGGACTTTTGTGTCTAATAGGCTATTACCTCTACCTAAAAGCAAATGTGCCAAAAATCTGCAAACGGAAATTCAAAGAGAAAAAGAGCAAAGCAAAAAATAAATAAATTTTCTACAACACTGTTCAATTCGGTGTGGTTTTCTGCTGTCAATCTGGGAGAATTGGTTTGATTTCTTCTGCGTCATGGGCTGCCCCTCCCATTCTACCAATGGCATCTGTGAATAATCACTTGGTTACAGATCATTACTGCCTTCAAGTCATTCTTCACAGGTTCAGCTTCAGGTCAGATTCAGCCGTGTTGCTTTAATTGATTGTTACATGTTCAAGCAGCAGGGCAAAGGTGAAAAAGAAGCAATACGAGCATTAAGTAGCTGTGCTAATCAGCACAATAGTGAGCAAAACATGTATCTCATTACACTGCTGCTATTATTCAGGGTGTATTCCTCACTCACATGCTGGCCCTGACCAGGTCTCAATTATATAAGATTGTTATTGTCAAACATGTTTTCAGAATTAACAGCAGTATGAAAGGCAGGTTTTTGTACTGCAAAGTGTCAAAATGCACGTTGATAAGCTTTCAGATATATGCAAGCCTAGGGTGGATGAGCAGTGCATCATCCAAATATCATGGGTGCGATTCTCCGCTCCCGTGCCGGTTTGGAGAATCACCTGGGTGTCCAAATTTTCCCGCGACGCCGGTCCGACGCCCTCCCACGATTCACGGAAGCGGCCAGATCGGCACAATCACGTTTTGCGCGGCACGGTCCAGTGAATCGCCCGAGACAGCCAAAATGGCGATTCACCAGTACCCCCGCAATTCTCAGTGCCGGATGGCCCGAGCGGCCTGCCCAAAACGGCGGGTTCCCCCCGGCGCCGTCCACACCTGGTCGCTGCCGGCGGGAACAGCGCGGGAACGCTGGGGGGGGCGGCCTGCGGGGGGGGGGGGGGGGGGGGAGGATCCTGCACCGGGAGGGGGGGGGGGCCCTCAAATGAAGGAGGACCTCCTTTACATCTTCTTGCGGGGCGGACTCGGAGAGGACGGCAACCACGCATGCGCGGGTGATGCCAGTTATGCGGCGCCGCCTTTACGCGGCGCCAAGGCCTGGCGCGCGTAAATGACACGGCGCCGCTCCTAGCCCATTATCGGGCCCTGAATCGGTCGGGATAGGGGCCGTTTCGCCGGCGCAAACACTGTCTCCATTTCAGAGAATCGCGCCCCATATTTTAAATCTCTGCAGTGGTGCATGCAAAGGTTGCATTATGCAGAGGTATATTGCTGTGTTAAAGCCAATTCTCAAACTCACAACTGACCTAACAATGCAAGAGTAACAATGAGAGTGCGATGTTATTGTACAAATACCGATCAAATTTCTCTCCATTATTTCAATGGAGGACACTCCCAGTCTTTCTCGTGGATTGAAGCCTCCAGTGACCAGGGAATTTGCTACAAACATGTTCATAGTTTGTCGAGACTTAAGATTTCTAAACTCAGTCACTGTTCAAGTCAAACCATTTAATTGAATCAGGGAGTGAAGGATGTCGCCTGGAGCAATCTCAACCTGCTTCCAAATGGGTGTGAATACAGAATACAAACAGCTCATAATTCAGCACTAATTAGCACTGAATTGCAAGTCCTACTTGCAAGAGGCCACATGGCAGCTGGTGTGAGAAATGGAAATTCACACTGGCAGAGTGGTGTTCTTTGAGGGTACAGTAAAACAAGGTGGCTGGGGCTGGAGAGAGGAATCTTTAGTTTGCATTTAATGCTGAAATATAAACAGGGAGGGTATTTAATTTCCTCAGCAGTGACATTCTTCAATGTGACTGCAAAAATCACTAGAAATCGGCACGCCTGCAGCAGCAAGCTGGTGAGTCTGCAGTGAGGCCTGTGTTACCTCGCAAGCTGTGTCAACAGCACAATGGGGGAGGGGTGATAGGATCCTGCAGTGCAGAATAGATTTTGTTTCAATTATTTTCATCATTTCAACTGTGACGCCTGTCGTCAGATGGAAACGTTGGACTGAAGGTTAACCAGCTCGACAATAGGTTGCTTCAAGCGATCGCCATCAAGATGCAGAAACCATCAACACAGTTAGTTGACGTTAATGTCACAGGGCAAGTAAGGTTCGATTTGAAGAGCAATAACTGCCTCAAGAACTTCTTCAAATGTTTCTTGAAAGTGGAGCTTGTGGTCACGGGTAAATGCGACAAAATCAGAGCTAATGCTAAACCAAGAATGCCCACGCAAACAAAATATTCCTAAATTTAAAATGACCTGTAGTGGGAAATAAGCTGCCAAGACCTGAGACTGCTTGTTCAGGTCGACATATCCAGCCTTGTCTGGACCTTTGTTGGGAAAGAGCTCAGAAGCCAGGGAATAAATGAATCATCCAGTACGTCAAGATGCCAAAGTTTGAAGGATGTAGGGATACCAACAGGGCTTAATATTCCAGCGTGTGTCACTCAGGTTGGACCATTGAGTTGGGGAGGTTTCTTTAAAAATTAATAGGCTTGTTCTCAATTCTTGTTGGAGTTACTTCATGAGTTTTTGCAGTAGATGAAGTCAGTTATTTATTCAGTATATGTTGCACGGTGTCAGTATAAAATCAACAGAAGAAAACGGTTTCGGACGGGTTTAGAGGGGTGTTTCCCGACACCTGCAGCGCCGAGCACGACCCCGCTATTCAACGGCACTTTGCCTGCTTTTTTGGGCTCGGTCGGGAACACCCCGTCGAGGCCGCACTGATATCATTTCCTGCATTGACGACTCGCGGTCTTGAGGCTCCATTTTTAAAGGCAGCCCTGATCTTTCCCCTCAGAGACCCCACGATCCGGACCCCCGATGCACCAACTTACCTCTTCCGGGATTCTTGAGCCCTTACCCCCCTTGCCTGGGGGCCACCAGCAGTGCCAGGGTACCATCCTACCCAATGCCCTTGTCTAACGGCCTGGGAGACACCCCGCCCCCCCCCCCCCCCCCCCCCCCCGTGCTGTTGCACCTGGTCCAGGTTTGTGGAAACCAATGCTAATGGCACCCTGGCAAGGTCCCCAGGCACGGCCGCTGGGCACTGGGATAATCTGGCGCAGACATACTTAAATGAACCTCACTGGGCATGATCCAGATCGCAACGTCTCACAAGACGTCTCAAGCATCACAAATCTCTCACAAGATTCAACGTCACCAAGTCGGGCGCAACGAGGCCGGTAAATCGTGCCCTATACCTTTGACAGAGGAGAAAAGTCACAAAAGTTAAAATTGTACAGCGAAACCACCCAGATATAGGTATCACCTACTTATTGGGTTGTGACATTGTGCGAAATGGGATAGATTTCAAACAGATCTAGCAGCTCAAAGAGCACCATGAGGAGCTGTGGGCCATCAGCAGCAGCAGAATTGTATTCAACCACAATCTGTAGCCTCATGGCCCGGTATATCCCCCACTCGACCATTACCACCCAGCCAGGGGATCAACCCTGGTTCAATGAAGTCTGCAGGAGAGCATGCCAGGAGCAACATCAGGCAGACCAAATAATGAGGTGTCAACCTGGTGAAGCTACAACACAGGACTACTTGAATATCAGACTGTACCAGCAGCAAATAATAGACAGAACTAAGTGTTCCTAGAACCAACAGATTGTATCGAAGCTCTGCAGTCCTGACACATCCAGTCATGAATGGTGATGAACAACTTATTTTTACATGTAAAGTACCCAATTATTTTTTTCCAATTAAGGGGCAATTTAGCGTGGCCAATCCACCAACCCTGCACATCTTTGGGTTGTGGGGGTGAGACCCATGCAGACACGGGGGCGATGGACAATTAAACAACTCACTGGAGGAGGAGATTTCACAAATATCCCCATCCTCAATGATGGGGGAGCTCAGCACATAAATGCCAAAGACAAGGCTGAAGCATTTGCAACAATCTTCAGCCAGAAGTGCCGAGTGGATGATCCATCACGGCCTTCTCCTGAGGTCCCCAGCCTCACAGATGCCAATCTTCAGCCAATATGATTCAACCCACGTGATATCAAGAAATAGCTGAATGCACTAGATACTACAAAGGCTACGGGTCCTGACAATATCCCGGCAATAGTACTGTAGACTTGTGCTCCAGAACTTGCTGCACCCCAAGCCAAGCTGTTCCAGTACAGCTACAACACTGGCATCTACCCGGCAATGTGGAAAATTGCCCAGGTGTCCTGTACACAAGAAACAAGACAAATCCAACCCGGCAAATTACCGTCCTATCAGTCTACTCTCAATAATCAGCAAAATGACGGAAGGGGTCATCAACAGCGCTATCAAGCGGCACTTAATAATCTTCGCACGGATTATTCGCTCAGTTTGGTTTCTGCCTGGGTCACTCAGCTCCTGATCTCATTACAGCCTTGGTTCAAACATGGACTGAACTCCAGAAGTGAGGTGAGTGTGACTGCCCTTGACATCAAGGCAGCATTTGACCGAGTATGGCATCAAGGAGCCCTAGCTAAACGGGAGTCAATGGGAATCGGGGAAAACTCTCCGCTGGTTGGAGTCATACCCGGCACAAAGGAAGATGGTTGTGGTGGTTGGAGGTCAGTCATCTCAGCTCCAGCAGGAGTTCCTCAGGGTAATGTCCTCAGCCCAAATATCTCCAGCTGCTTCACCAAGGACCTTCCTTCCATCATAAAGGTCAGAAGTGGGGATGTTCGCCGATGATTGCACAATATTAGTCACCATGCATCACTCCTCAGATACTGAAGCAATCCGTGCCCATAAGGAACAAGACCCGGACAACATTCAAGCTTGGACTGACATGTGGCAAATAACGCTCCTGCCTCACAAGTGCCAGGCAATGGCTACCTCCAACAAGAGGGTAGATGCAAATGGAGTATAATGTGGGCAAACGTGAAATTGTCCATTTTGCCAGGAAAAATAAAAAAGCTTATTAGCTGAATGGCAGAAGGTTGTAGAGCCCGGAGATGCAGAGGGATCTGGGTGTCCTAGTGAATGAATCACAAAAGGTTAGTATGCAGGTACAGCAGGTAATTAGGAAAGCTAATAGAATGTGCAGAGGAAAATTGAATACGAAAGTTATGCTTCAGGTATTGGTTGGACCACATTTGTATTGGTCTCCTTATTTAAGGAAAGATGTAAATGCATTGGAAGCAGTTCAGAGAAGGTTTACCAGGAATGGGCAGGTTGTCTTACGAGGAAAGATTGGACAGGCTAGGTTTGTATCCACTGGAGTTTAGAAGAGTAAGAGGCGACTTGATTGAAACATGTAAGATCCTAAGGGGTCTTGATAGGGTGGATGTGGAGAGGATGTTTTCTCGTGTGGGAAACTAGAGGTCACTGTTTAAAAATATTTGCCGCCCATTTAAGACAGAGATGAGGAGAAACGTTTCTCTCAGTGGGCCGTGAGTCTTTGGGACTCTCTTCTTCAACAGGCAGTGGAAGTAGAGTCTGAATATTTTTAAGGCAGAGGTGGATAGATTCTTCATAAGCAAGGAGGTGAAAGGCTTTTGGGGCAGGCGGGAATGTGGAGTTGAGGTTACAATCAGAACAGCAACGATCTTATTAAATAGCGAAGCAAGCTCGAGGGGCCGACTCCTGTTCCTTGTTCGTATGTACTCTCCACTTGCCTGGATGAGTGCAGCTCCAACAACTCTCGAGAAGCTGACACCATCCAGGACAAACTCGCTTGATTGGTACCCCATCCACAAACATTCACTCCCTCCACCATCAATGCTCAATGGCAGCAGTGTACACCATCTACACGATGCCCTGCAGTAACTCACCAAGCCTCCTTCGGCTAACACCATGCTAACTTGAGACCTGACCTCTCCGACCTAAAAGGGCAGTAGATACAAGGCAAGAACGAATGGTTGTACATCACTGCGTCCATAATATTTAAAACGGCAACGCTTTTAGGTAACAAGAAAGTAAACAGGATCCAAGTCTATAAGCAATAAAAGTTGAGGAAAAGAGTTGTTTCCTTTTTAAAAGCAGTATTTCATAACAGACTATGGTTCTACAAGCAACCAGAACTGGACTATCCATATAAATACTGTGACTACAAGAGCAGGTCAGAGGCTGGGAATCCTGTGGCAAGTAACTGACTCCCCAAAGCCTATCCATCATCTACAAGGCACAAATTAGGTGTGTGATGGAATACTCTCCACTTGCCTGGATGAGTGCAGCTTCAACAACACTCAAGACGCTCGATATCATCCAGGACAAAGCAGCCCCGCTTGATTGGCACCCCACCCACCACAATAAACATTCACTCCCTCCACCACACAGTGGCAGCCGTGTGTACCATCTACAAGATGCACTGCAGCAACTCATCAAGATTCCTTCAACAGCACCTTCCAAACCCACAACTTTTATCCACCTAGAAGATCAAGGACAGTAGATACATGGGAACACCACCCCCTGCAAGTTCCCAAGTCACACGCTATCCTGATTTGGAAATATATCGGACGTTCCTTCACTGTCACTGGGTCAAAATCCTGGAGTCCCCTTCCTAACAGCACTGTGGGTGTACCTACACCACAGGGTCTGCAGCGGTTCAAGAAGGCAGCTCATCACCACCTTCCCAAGGACAGTTAGGGATGGGCAATAAATGCTGGACTAACAAACGACGCCCACATACCGTGAACACATTTTTTTTAATGCACAAGTTTTGCCGAAAACAAGAATGGCCAGTTTGTTTTAAAAAGATTAATTATTAAAGTAGCAACGGCAGAAGTACTGACTGCTGTTACTCTAAAAAGCATAGATCATCCCAAATTTAAAAAAAGTAATTTTCATTGCCTACCTTTGTCCTTGGCCTCCCTTCGGTGTGTCTCTTTCGGACTGTCGCCTGCTGCAACTTGCTTGGGGGGGGGGGGGTTATTGTTATTAACCATTAGCCACAGGTTGGATAAATCATTCTCAACCAGGCAGCACGGTGGCACAGTGGGAAGCATTGCTGCCTCACGGCGCTGAGGTCCCAGGTTCGATCCTGGCCCTGGGTCACTGTCCGAGTTTGCACATTCTCCCCGTGTTTGCGTGGGTTTCGCCCCCACAACCCAAAGATGTGCAGAGTAGGTGGATTGGCCACGCTAAATTGCCCCTTAATTGGGAAAAAAATTGGGTACTCTAAATTTTTTTTTAAAAAAGAAAAAATAAATTCTCAACCACTCCGCCACTGAGTTGGACATTAAGTAGCTTTGTTAAATGAAATGAAGAAATGAAAATGAAATGAAAATCACTTATTGTCACAAGTAGGCTTCAAATGAAGTTACTGTGAAAAGCCCCTAGTCGCCACATTCCGGCGCCTGTTCGGGGAGGCTGGTACGGGAATTGAACCTGCCTTGGTCTGCTTTCAAAGCCAGCGATTTAGCCCTGTGCTAAGCAGCCCCTGCGAGAGGATCGAGAGGATAAGAAAGTAATTTGGTCGGCAATTGTTTTCAAAACACGTATTATTGAGTGAATTCGCTTTGTTTCAAATGCTATGTAGATACTATCCTGAAACAGAAAATATAACGAGTTGGTGTAGTTGTGGATTTATATATTATTTATTGAATGCTAAATGACCAGGTGAGTAGAAATTTAACTTAAGAACTCAGTAAAACATTGTCATTTAGTGACAGTTTTAGTTACTGGTCAGAAAAGTAAAAGACAGACAGACAGACATGAATTGCGGTGATTATTAGACTGTATGATTAATGATATGTGCAGCCTCAATCACATTGTAAACTGGCTTTGAGGCTGCAGATTCTATCACAGGCATGCTCATTTTCACATTTGTTTTGTTATTGATGACAATGAGGGGGTTGAGGTTTGACAGGATTTCCTCGTTGACAGAGATTCCATCTAAGTACTGTTTCAGGAGTTGCCGGAGGTGTCTGTTTTCCTGCAGTAAGGTTCTCTTCTCTTGCTGCAAAACAACCTGGTCCAGGAGAACCTTATTATAGCGTTTCCAGAATTGTTCTAGAGCCACATAGTCCATCATCACCTTCAAAAAACAAGAAGGGCACATTTGCTGTACTACAGAATCACCAGCAGCAAGTCCAGGAAATGTAAGAAACAAATGCAACTTTTTGTAATCAAACCCACTTTTTCAGGCAGGAATGCCACCAATTAAGGTCAGCTAGGACTCAATTTTAACCTTCAGTTCATTACAATGATAGTTACAATGATCCAGAATTTAATAATAATCTTTATTGTCACAAATAGGCTTACATTAACACTGCAATGAAGTTACTGTGAAAATCCCCTCGTCGCCACATTCTGGTGTCCGTTTGGATACACAGAGGGAGAATTCAGAATGTCCAATTCACCTAACAAGCACGTCTTTCAGGGCTTGTGGGAGGAAACCGGAGCACCCGGAGGAAACCCACGCAGACACGGGGAGAACGTGCAGACTCCGCACAGACAGTGACCCAAGCCGGGAATCGAACCCGGTCCCTGGCGCTGTGAGGCAACAATTTAGTTTGCTGCCCAGTTAGACAGTCCTGAAACTTGGTGCAGCTACACAAATTAAATGCAGCATGTACTCTGGTTAGCCAAATCTGGTCCATGGTCTACGAGACATATTCTTTGGAGGCATCTACCATGCCTATTAACCTCACCCAAATCCTACCCGGCAGAGAGACATCCAACTTCACCCACATCTGACTTGAGTCAATTTACCTTGCCAATAAGCAAGACCTGTTCTTGCAAAAGAACTCGTCTGCCACTCACCTCAGCAAGCTCTTCACATGGCTGCATGATCATCAGATACTGAACTTTATTCTCTTCTTCTGGGGTCAGAGAGGAGGCGTAGAATGGAAGGACTTTCTCCTCTTCTGTTTCCAGTCTCCTGCACATCTCTGCCATCTTCAGAATGTGTTCACCCTGGACACATCGAAGGAGTTAACATTCACAATGTGAGGAACAACAATTATTCGAGATTTGACTCCAAAAGGGTTACATTCGTAAGAACTCACGGAGATGAGCGACAATGGTCATCAAAACTGAAGCGTTCAGGATCTACTACTGTACAGATATTAAACAGAGTGGAAGGGCACAATAAACAAGATGTGGAGATGCCGGCGTTGGACTGGGGTGAGCACAGTAAGAAGTCTTACAACACCAGGTTAAAGTCCAACAGGTTTGTTTCAAATCACTAGCTTTCGGAGCACTGCTCCTTCCTCAGGTGAATGAAGAGGTAGATTCCAGAAACATATTATATAGACAAAGTCAAAGATGCAAGACAATACTTCGAATGCGAGCATTTGTAGGTAATTAAGTCTTGACAGATCCAGAGAGAGGGGTAACCCCAGGTTAAAGAGCTGTGAATTGTCTCAAGCCAGGACAGTTGGGAGGATTTCGCAAGCCCAGGCCAGATGGTGGGGGATGAATGTAATGCAACCTGAGGAAGGAGCAGTGCTCCAAAAGATAGTGATTTGAAACAAACCTGTTGGACTTTAACCTGGTGTTGTAAGACGTCTTACAATAAACAAGGTGATACAACAATCATTGGTAACCGGGGGTGGTAATCTGCATGAAGATAAATCCACTGGATATCCAAAGAGACCTGGGGGGTCTGGTGCATAGATCTTTAAAATGCCACGTACAAGTGCATGAATCAAGAAGGCTAATGGAATGCTGGCCTTTATATCTAGAAGAGTGGAGTATAAGGATGGCGAGGTTATGCTGCAGCTTTACAAAACCCTGGTTAGACCCCACTTGGAGTCACTGTGAGCAGTTCTGGGCACCGCACCTTAGGTAGCTTATTGTGGCCTTGGAGGGTTTACACGATTGACATCGGGACTCCAGGGGTTAAGTTATGAGGCGAGATTATACTAATTGGGCCGGTTTTCTCTAGAATTCAGAAGGTTAAGGAGCGATCTGATCGAAGTATTGAAGATATCACAGGAAAAGGCAGGGTAGATAAAGATAAACTATTTCCACTGGTTGGAGATTCTAAAACTCGGGGGAATAGTCTAAAAATTAGTGACTCCAAGTGGGGTCTAATCAGGGTCTAATTCAGGAGAGATGTTAGGAAGAACTTCTTCACTCAAAGGCTGGTAGAGGTTTGGAACTCTCTCCCACACACAGCAGTTGTTGCTAGATCAGTTGTTAATTTTAAATCTGAGATGGATAGATTTTTGTTAAGCACAGGGTTAAGAGATATGGGCCAACGGAAGGTGTATGAAGTTAGGGAACAGATCAGCCATGATATCATTGAATGGTGGGACAGGCTCGAGGGGCTGAATGGCCTACTCCTCTTCCTATATGAACAGAGCCTCGGGCAATGGAGCAACATCAAACTGTTTCATTCGGAGAGGATTGGTACGTCGATAAAACAGAGCCCATGGACATACTAAATTACTGTGTGTTCTTCACACGACTTGGAAAGATGTGGTATGTTACCGTTACACAGAATACACACATGATTCAGGTATCATCACTGCTTCTAGAATGCGCATAAAATAGGCAAAGCTTTGCATAAGGGACAAAGAAATTCTTAAATCAGTTGATCAGAACAAAGATTAGGTCATTCGAAGTAATCTTACAAAGTGACTTATGGCAATGTGCTGAATAAATCAATATTCTGGTGCCTTGCTGAATTGTTCTTTGCCTTCCATTCTCTGCCTGAAGGCAGGTCCAACCCACTGTCCGATCTGGAGTAAAACAAGGGCCCAAATCCACCCCAGCCGGAATGGACATCAAACCCTGGACTGTTCGCACCGATCTGATCCACATCAGCTGTCTTTCTAACACGTTTCATTCAGGGACCTGCTACTTTACCTTATCACAAACATTCTTCAGTGTTTTGATTGCAACATTACTCTCGAGGGTTAGCTTAATGAGCCGCTCGTGCTCACGTGCTCGGAGATAATTCATCTGGCTTTTCTGCATCAGGAAATGCTGCTTAATTGCTTCTTTCTCGTCTCGTAACGTTTTATTCTGTGCCTCGCATTTCCGTGAATTAGCTGCCAACTTGACCTTCAATGCTGCTATTGTATCCTATTAATTAAAAATAAATGGAGCAGTCAAATTTTATACTGATTTTTTTAAAACTGAGAACTAAGGGCTATATGTCCAGGCGATCAAGACTAACGTGTAGGATTGAACACAAAGTTAATCAGGAAATAGTGATCAGGTGACCCCAAGTTTGAGTTGGAAAGTACACAGATGGAGAGAGCTACACCGTTTTGAGGTGAGATTGTACAGATCATTCTCCAAACATTTCCCACCAGGAGCATCTGCCGTGAAATCACAGGGTTTTTCCTCACAATGTTTAATTCATTAAAATGAATTTGCCTGTGAATTCCCAATTCGGTAAGTTCCACACTGGCTGCGCTCATTCATAAAATCCACCCTTTGATTTCATACAGTGAGGATTTATTGGGGAATAAAGGCGTGCAGGATAGGTGAGTTGGCCACGCTAAATTGCCCCTTAATTGGAAAAAAAGCATTGGGTACTCTAAATTTATTTTTTTTAAAGCTCCATTTATAACCTTTCTCAGAAATGGTCAAATTAAACACTGCAGTACACCAGGTGCAATTGGCATTTCGCTCAACCTACTTGCATTCTCTGTAGCTTTTTCATCTGCATTTCAATCTCTTTTGCACTCTTTTCATCTCGTGCCTTCAGTGTTTCAAATGCAATCTTCCGATCCTCAGTCGAGTCAATATAGTTCTTCAACGCATGTTGAAACTGCAGCCACAGGTCTTCCACCAACCCCTCCAGATTAACTCGGAGTGAATGCTTCTCCTCTAGGCTCTAAGTGCAGCAAAATACACCACAGCTCTCATTAAAGTTCGAAGGTGATGTTTGGTTGAGTGATTTGGAAATATTCCAAATGACAAGAAATTGTTCCTTGCAATTAATTAATCTTAGGTTCTGCATTAAGTTTGGTTTGATAGCAACTCTTTTATAAATGTTTTTTTATTGGGTTTTTGAACAAAGTATATTTACCGTTATGTACACAGAATAAGAAATATATATATTATATCTAGATAGAAGAGAAGGACACACCCAAACATACCAAAAAAAAAGTAATAATAAAAAATAAAATAGAATAACTGGTAGGTAGCACCAGCTCAACAGCAGCAACTCTGTACAACTGGCAAAATTATTTACAACACAAAAGTAGGCAACTGTTTGTGGTGGGGGGGGGGGGGAGAGGGGGGGAGAGGGGGGGGGGGGGGGGGGTGGAGACTGGGGAGGTAAATATACACTTGGGTGCCGGAGAAACAATTACAGTGCGCAATACTCGGATGGGTTTGGTGTTGGTGTTGTCACTTGCTTCTCCCGGACGGATCTCGCTGCCGTTGTCGTCTCGCGCTCACCTCCACTTCAGCCGTTCCTCCCGTCTTTCGCCTGTATTCTCCTTGTTCTCTGTTCGTGGAGATGCCAAGTTTGTTATCGTTTCTCGTGCCCTCCTTCCGGCTGTCATTTCCCTGCCCCCCCCCCCCCCCCCCTCCATCTCTCTGGTTCTCCTCTCTTGTTCCCTGTCCCTTCCCTCTCCCCCCCCCCCCCACCCACATTCTGTGGAAGCCGTCGTCTGATCCTCGGATGGCAAATTTGATTTTCTCCATTTGGAGAGATTCCGAGAGGTCGGACAGCCAGTCTGCAGCTTTGGGTGGTGCTGCTGACCGCCAGCCTAACAGGATTCTACGGCGGGGGATCAGGGAGGCAAAGGCAAGGGCGTCCGCCCTCCTCCCCAGGAATAGATCTGGCTGGTCTGAAACCCCTAAGACCGCCACTTTCGGGCATGGCTCCACCCTCAGCCCCACCACTTTGGACATTGCCTCGAAGAAGGCTGTCCAGTACCCCACAAGTCTGGGGCAAGACCAGAACTTGTGGGCGTGGTTGGCCGGGCCTCCTTGGCACCGGTCACATCTATCCTCCACCTCCAGGAAGAACCTACTCATACGGGTTCTTGTTAAGTGGGCTCTATGTACCACTTTTAGCTGCGTCAGGCTGAGCCTAGCGCACGTGGAGGTGGTGTTGACCCTGTGCAGTGCTTCACTCCAGAGTCCCCGCCCTATTTCAATTCCCAGGTCCTCCTCCCATTTCTTTCTTGTTGCGTCCAGTACGGTGTCGGCCCTTTCTACCAGTCGGTCATACATGTCGTTACAGTTTCCTTTATCTAGTATGCTTGCGTTCAGTAATTCTTCCAGTAACGTCTGTCGTGGCGGTTGTGGGTACGTCCTTGTCTTCTTTCGTAGGAAGTTTTTGAGTTGTAGATACCTTAGCTCGTTCCCCCCGGCTAGCTGGAATTTCTTTATCAGTTCGCCCAGTGATGCGATCCCCCCCATACGAACGCCATGATTAGATTGTCCAGTGCTTTGAAAAAGGCCTTGGGGATGTAGATCGGAATGGATCTAAGTAGGAAGAGGTACCTGGGCAGAACGTTCATTTTGATCGTCTGGACTCTCCCCGTGAGGGAGAGTGGGAGTGTGCTCCATCTTTGCAGGTCCTTTTTTACTTCCTCCGTCAGACCGGTGAGGTCCCATTTGTGGATCCCTTTCCAGCCATGGGCTATTTGGATCCCCAGGTAGCGGAATTTGTGTTGGGCTTGTTTAAACGGCAGTCCCATTAGTGCTGCCCCCCCCCAACTTGTGGGTGTACCGGGAAGATCTCGCTTTTGACCATGTTGAGTTTGTAGCCCGAGAAGGCGCCAAACTCTTTCAGGAGCACGATGATTCCGTCCATGCTGCTTTGTGGGTCCGAATACTCTGGTATCCCTGAAATGTAGAGGAGCAGGTCATCTGCATAGAGTGAGACTCTGTGCTCTCTGCCGCCCCTTCAGATCCCCCTCCAGCTTTTTGCTGCTCTGAGCGCGATTGCTAGTGGTTCGATCGCTAGAGCGAACAGCAGCGGGGACAGTGGGCACCCTTGTATGGTGCCCCTCTGCAGCTGGAAGCTTCGGGAGTTGGTGTTGTTGGTCTGAGCTTTACCCTGGAGGTGAACCCTGTTCCAAGCCCGAACCGCTCCAGTACCTCTATGAGGTATTTCCATTCGACTCTGTCGAAGGCCTTTTCTGCGTCTAGGGAGACGATCACCTCTGGTGTTCTCTCCCCGGGGTCATTATCACGTTCAGCAGGCGCCTGATGTTCGAGGTAAGCTGTCTACCTTTAACAAAGCCCGTCAGGTCCTCTGTGACCACCTCTGGTACGCAGTCTTCTAGCCTTTTGGCTAGGATCTTGGCATCTGCGTTCAGCAGTGAGATGGGTCTGTATGACCCATATTCCGTTGGGTCTTTGTCTTTCTTAGATATCAGCGAGATTGAGGCCTGTGCTAGCGTGGATGGCAGTGTGCCCCTAGCTAGCGAGTCTGTGAACATCTCCCATAGGTGTGGGCCAAGTGCTGTCGCAAACTTTTTGTAGAAGTCTGCCGGGAACCCGTCTGGTCCCGGCGCCTTCCCATCCTGCATGGAGCTAATGCTGCCCATGATCTCTCCCAGTGCTAGTGGTGCTTCCAGGCCCCGTTTTCTGCCCTCCCCCACGACTGGAATGTCCAGTCCATCAAGGAACCGTTTCATCCCAGACTCCCCCATTGGGGGCTCTGAGGTGTACAGCCCTTGGTAGAAGGCCTTGAAGGTCCTGTTGATCTTTTCAGGTTCCGTTTCTAATGTGCCTCTGGTATCCCTGATTTGTGCAATTTCTCTGGTGGCTGCCTGCTTTCTCAGCTGGTGTGCCAACAGGCAGCTGGCTTTGTCTCCGTGTTTGTATATGGTCCCATGTGCCTGGCGGAGTTGGTGCACTGCTTTCCTGGTGGAGAGCAGATCAAAGTTCCTTTGTAGCTCCTTCCTCTCCACCAGGAGCTCTACGGTCAGGGCCTCGGAGTATTTACATTCTACCTCCAGTATGGAGTCGACTAGCCGCCCTTTCCTCCCTATCTCTTTGCACTTTGAAAGCGATAATTTCCCCTCTTAGTACGGCCTTTAGCGCTTCCCAGAACATGGAGGGTGAGACCTCTCCGTTCTGGTTGTTCTCCGTGTACTCTGCTATGGCCCGCGATATCTTTTCGTTGAAGGCCTTGTCAGCTAGTAGGGCAATGTCCAACCTTCATGTGGGGCGTTAGGCCCTGCCCGTCTCCAGCCTCACGTCCATGTAATGTGGAGCATGGCCTGATATCACAATTGCAGAGTATTCCACTTTGTCTATCCCCGGAAGCACCGTTTTCCCCACCACAAAGAAGTCAATTCTGGTGTATGCTTGTGTACTGGGGAGAAGAAGGAGAACTCCTTCTCCCCTGGGTGGGCGAACCTCCAGGGGTCCACCGCTCCCATCTGTTCCATAATATGACTTGAGTTCCCTTGCCATGCTTGAGGTTTTCCCCGTTTTGGGGTTTGATCGGTCTGTCGTTGGATCTTGTACACAGTTGCAGTCCTCCCCCCCATGATTAGTCAGTGCGTCGCTATGTCAGGGATTTTTGCCATGGTCTTCTTGATGAAATTCGTGTCATCCCAGTTGGGTGCGTACACGTTAACTAGTACTACCAGTGCCCCATCCAGGGCCCCGCTGATCATGATGTACCGTCCCCCTGGGTCCGTAACCGTCTTTGAGTCGCCCTAAACATCGTCCTCTTGCTGATCAGTATTGCCACCCCCCTGGCCCTTGTCCCATAGCAGGAATGGTAGGTCTGTCCCACCCAGCCCTTTCTTACCCGCAGTCGGTCCTGCTCTCTCAGGTGTGTCTCTTGGAGGAAGACTATGTCGGCCCTCATATTTCTTAGGTGGGTGAGGACTCTGGATCATTTCACTGGGCCGTTGAGTCCCCTTACGTTGTTTGATAGCAACTCTAATAAGATTTGTAAAAATACAATTGTCCTTGCAATTAATTAATCTTAGGTTCTGCATTAAGTTTGGTTTGATAGCAACTCTAATATGATTTGTGAAAATACAAAAGTCCGGTTTAGTCCCTACAGTTCAATATTAATATAGATAAATCAGTAAAGAATAGGGAAGTGGGGCAGCACGGTGACACAGTGGTTAGCACTGCTCTCTACGCCGCTGAGGTCCCGGGTTCGATCCCGGCTCTGGGTCACTGTTCGTGTGGAGTTTGCACGTTCTCCCCATGTCTGCGTGGGTTTCACCCCCACAACCCAAAGATGTGCAGGTTAGGTGGATTGGCCACACTAAATTCCGTGCTTAGGGCAGCACGGTAGCACCGTGGATAGCACAATTGCTTCACAGCTCCAGGGTCCCAGGTTCGATTCCGGCTTGGGTCACTGTCTGTGCGGAGTCTGCACATCCTCCCCGTGTGTGCGTGGGTTTCCTCCGGGTGCTCCGGTTTCCTCCCACAGTCCAAAGATGTGCAGGTTAGGTGGATTGGCCATGGTAAATTGCCCTTAGTCTCCAAAATTGCCCTTGGGTGGGGTTACTGGGTTATGGGAATAGGGTGGAGGTGTTGACCTTGGGTAGGGTGCTCTTTCCAAGAGCCGGTGCAGACTCGATGGGCTGAATGGCCTCCTTCTGCACTGTAAATTCTATGAAAATTGCCCCTTAATTGGGAAAAAAATAATTGAGTACTGTAAAAAAAAAAATTTTAAAGAATAGGGAAGTGACCTTGAGCCATATTTGGCTCAATGTTAATTTTCATCAGAAAGCCTCTGTGTTAAACAGTGGGAAGTGTCAATGGACTTCAATCTGTGTGCACTACAGCAACCATTTTAGAATCTAAACAACAAAATAACTGCTCGATAAGGACAGCGAGAAACCTTTTAAAGGCAGAACTTTCATCGGTGCAGGGAACACAGCGTTGGTTAGAATGAATGCAAAGATTTGGTCACGTCACCAGAGTATTAATAGAAGTGAATAATGGAGGGGGTTACAGTCCTACAGCCTGGGTGCACTGCCCTTGCAGAGCAGCAGAAGAAGAGAGCACTCTGGATACGTACAGGGCATAAAAAGAGTGCTAAAGTAGCAACTATTTCTTTACTGTCACATTCTTCAACGTGCAGCTACGTTTCAAGACAAAATGCACAATACTGGACC
Organism: Scyliorhinus torazame; assembly: GCF_047496885.1. NCBI lineage: Eukaryota > Metazoa > Chordata > Chondrichthyes > Carcharhiniformes > Scyliorhinidae > Scyliorhinus > Scyliorhinus torazame. Next base: position 25,989,018 of record NC_092738.1, on the reverse strand, counting down.
TCATTTCCTGTCGCTTCGGGGTCAACACAAGGTTCAGACGCTTTACCACATAATGTCACACTATGGAGCGCAGTTGCGGGCTGTGCTACTCACCAAAGAGCATATCCCATTTCTTCATAGCCCGGTCGATGAAAAGGTCTTTTCACATTTTAGTGCTAAGCCATTACTGACACACATGGGTAACTAGGTGGTCAAACCCTTTTTCAATCTTTTAACTGGTTTGTTTGCGGTTTGAAGGTTTGCACACCCTGTTTATCACTGGCCCTTTGTGATTGAATGATTTTTCTTTGTCAATATTTCATGAAATAAGCCACAGCAAAATGGCACTTTTCTATCATTTTGAATGGTGGTCATTAAAGATCCAAAAATATTTGGCATTCATCATGGCGGCACAGTGGTTAGCACTGCAGCTTCACAGCACCAGGGACCCGGGTCCAATTCCGGCCTTGGGTCACTGTCTGTGCGGAGTCTGCACGTTCTCCCCGTGTCTGCGTGGGTTTCCTCCGGGTGCTCCGGTTTCCTTCCACAGTCCAAAGATGTGCAGGTTAGGTGGATTGGGCATGCTAAATTGCCCTCAGGGTGGAGTTACAGTGCGGGCATTAGGCCTAGGTAGGGTGGTCTTTCGATGTGTCAGTGCAGGCTCGATGGGCCGAATGTCCTCTTTCTGCACTGTACTGATTCTATGATCCTTTCAAAAGTGGTACTGTATAAGATTATCATAGGATTTACAGTGCAGAAGGAGGCCATTCGGCCCATCGAGTCTGCACCGGCTCCCGGAAAGAGCACCCTACCCAAGGTCAACACCTCCACCCTATCCCCATAACCCAGTAACCCCACCCAACACTAAGGGCAATTTTGGATACTAAGGGCAATTTATCATGGCCAATCCACCTAACCTGCACATCTTTGGGCTGTGGGAGGAAACCGGAGCACCCGGAGGAAACCCACACACACACGGGGACGATGTGCAGACTCCGCACAGACAGTGACCCAAGCCGGAATCAAACCTATAAGTTGAGTACACTGCTTGGCGATAAGCCTCACTCTCAGTAGCACCCACTGGGCAGTTTGGCAATGCCTGCCCACGAGTTTCTGACCATTTTTATTCAGTGTTCCTCGAATGTACTGGTTCGATGATTTTCTTTGGACAGTTCAAAAGACTTTAAGTTCCTCCTTCCTTGCCAATTTCCCCACATCCCTACTAAAGAGCCACAGAATTGTTTTACAGCACAGGAGGCCATTCAGCAGCCCTGAACATTCTTCCCTTTCAAACAGTCTAATTCCCTCTGGAAAGCCTCGATTGAACCTGCCTCCGCCACACTCTCAGTGCACTCCAGACCGTAACCACTCGCTGTGTTTTTCCCAGATCCTTTTAGCAATCACTGTTGTTCTTGATCCTCTCACATGTAGGAACAGTTCCTCCCCATCTACTCTGTCCAGAAAGCTACGAATCTGTTCCACAAGGACTGACCACCTTAGTGCGATTTAGCAAGCTGCTCGAATGTAGCACATTACATCTGATCCTCAGGCATCTTGCGATTTCCCTGAAGGTTTGCCTGTAAAGTAGCTGAGCCATCATGGTCAGGGATGTCCCTTCTTGTTTCACTCCGTGGGTAGCTGGGAAAGACAAACTCTGGCTGTGTGTCCGGATCCCGATCATTGTCTGTTTTTAAATTGGGGGATGCAAACATCGCTGGCAAAGTCAGCACTTACTGCCGATTCCTGATTGCTCGTTCGAAATTTCAGGTAGCAGTTTGATGCAACTGAGTGGCTCGCGAGGCATTTCTGAGGGCAGTTCAGAGTCAACCACATTGCCGTGGGTCTGGAGTCACGTGTAGACCAGACCGGGTAAGGGCGGCAGATTTCCTTCCCTAAAGGTCATTAGTGAATCAGATGGATTTTACAGTTAAAAAAGACGTCAGGAAACCAGATGGGGTTTTTACAACAATCCCGTACTTTCATGATCACCGCAGCTGACAGAAGCCGCTTTTGAAAATTCCAGGGGCTGGATTCTCCCAAAATGGGGATATGTCCCCACGCCGCTGTAAAAACGCTGGCGTTGCACTCTCCAGTTTCCTGCAAAAAATAAAAGGCAATTCACTTACCTGCAGGGAGCTAGCAGGGGCCTGTCGTGAAGCTCGCGGATACGGGCCCCCGCACTTCCGGTTCCAAGTCCGCGCATGAGCACAGGGGCCGCGCCGAGCGCCATGGTGGACTCGGACCAACACGGACAATGTAACCCCCCCCCCCCCCCCCCCAATCGGCCGCACGCTGCTGCATCGGACTGCACCGATCACTGCCCGGCTCCCCCCTCCCCCAGCCCTGCTTGATTGGAACCACATCCACAAATGTTCACTCCCTCCACCGCCGACGAACAGTGGCAGCCGTGTGTACCATCTACAAGAACTCACCAAGAACCCTTCAGCAGCACCTTCCAAATCCACGACCACTACCATCTAGAAGGACAAGGGCAGCAGATACCTGGGAACCCCACCACTCGTTCCCCTCCAAGTCATTCACCACCCTGACTTGGAAATATATCGGCCGTTCCTTCACTGTCGCTGGGTCAAAACTCCCTCCCTAACAGCACTGTGGGTGTACCTACACCTCAGGGACTGCAGCGGTTCAAGAAGGCGGATCATCACCCCCTTTTGAAGGACAACTAGGGATGGGCAACAATGCTGGCCTAGCCAGCGAGGCCCACATCCCGTAAAAACGAATAAAACAAAATACAGCATTTACCACCCAGATTTCTGTGGTAACATTTAAATTCCGTGACCAACGGCCACAAATTTGAAATCGCTAGTTTATATTTTGTATGTTACATAAAAGTCATAATGAGAAAAATTCTAAATGATATACTGTGTTGTACATCCAGCTATTTCCTGTATTTGTGATAGCTCTTGATCACATGGTGTCTGTAGTCCTTGCTTCACTGGTGACGCCCCAAGTTTCCTTACCTTGTTTTTGAGGTCATCCCTTGTGCTGTTGAATTCTTGTCGTGCTTCGTTTGCGACCTCACCAAAGATCTGGTCCATGGCATACATGATATCCTCCAGATTGGTCATCTCTTGTTCATGCTGCACAATCATCTGCTGTCTATTGAGATGCAGAGTGAATTCAGCCATTATTATAACAGCAGCCACCTTCTTAACCACAACACGCAAAACAGATCGCACTTTGCTCCGTTACGCAATTTCAAACGATCAGTCGGCAATTGAAACCCCATTGAATTTTTCAAAGTAAATGTGCTCCACAGGCACTGTGGGAGCGCGCTAATCTCCGTTTCAGAGCCCTGAATCTGCCAACACCTTGTTGCATGCCAAACCTATTGCCAGTGGGCGTGCGAGTGGAAGACTGACCTCTCGGCATCAAATTCTTCCTTCAGTGAAGCCAACTCTGCCTCAAACTCATTCTCGATTAAGAGCAGCCGACTCCGCTGCAGGTCCACCAGCTTATCTACGTTCTGAATGTGGTTCCGCAGAGCTGTCGTGTACTGCTCCTCTGCCTCTTCCAAATCCTTTGTTAAAGCCTGGAAGAAGAGGCATCGGGAATACATTACTGGTTCCTCTGGTCGCTCAGCGGGTTTAAATAGTCTGCTCAACATCATCCTCTTTGATTCTAGCAACTTAAGAGTTTCACACCCCTACATTAGTCGAAACATGCTATTGTAATGTGGGAGCTACAGGCTGGATAAGATCCAGCTTTGGGATCCCTGACTCCAATTCTCAGTCACGGCATCAATGCAGGGTACTGAGTGGGCATGGCAAATCTACCCTGGGATGTTCAGGTGCTTTCAGTGTAACAGTGACTTTGCAGGTGCCCTGTTAACCCAGTGAGTAAGGGCGGCACGTGGCGCAGTGGTTAGCACTGCTACCTATGGCGCTGAGGACCCGGGTTCGAATCCCGCCTCTGGGTCACTGTCTGTGTGGAGTTTGCACATTCTCCCCGTGTCTGCGTGGCTTTCACGCCCACAACCCAAAGACGTGCAGGGTAGGTGGATTGGCCACGCTAAATTGCCCCTTAATTGGAAAAAAAAAATTGGGTATTCTAAATGTATTTTTTTTAAAACAGTGAATGGGATGCGCCGCGATCAGAACTGAGCTGTTGAGGGGAGGATTCAGTGATCATCAGCGATCTGAATGCGGACGATGGGGAATGGTGGCCACCGAGCCATTGTCTCGGAGAGCATAGGGGCTGGTTTAGCACAGTGGGCGAAACATCTGGCTTGTAATGCAGAACAAGGCCAGCAGCGCGGGTTCAATTCCCGTACCGGCCTCCCCGAACAGGCACCGGAATGTGGCGACTAGGGGCTTTTCACAGTAACTTCATTGAAGCCTACTTGTGACAATAAGTGATAAAAAACAAGCTCTCATTTTAACAGGAAGGCAGTCTGCCTACAGATGGTTCGCCACTCAAATCTTCATCCACCAAATATTCACTGACACCTCTGACTAGTATGTGTTAACAGCATCACATGAATTGTTAAATAACATGGGTCTTAAAGGCACACAGCTCTGACATCGTCAAGACCCTGTGGCCCGGTGTATCCGGTAGGTCACACGTGCGAGGAGTACCTTTGTGCCTGCGCAGTATCTAGCTGGCAGTTGGCCGGTCTTCTTAAAAGGGGATGAAAATGTAACTAATGTTTGTGCCTGGTGCTACTTTCACTACAGTTACATCGCATGACACAATCCTAGGACAATGGCAATTTCTCATCTCACCCTGATCACACCGTCTTTCCGGTCGACAATTCTTTCAAAGGTTTGGCTCAAGATCTCAATGTCCTTCCGCAGTTCGGCAGCCTTTGCTTCCCGCATCACGGTGCGCCACTTCTCATTTAGCTTTAGTGTGTTGAGACGGGTGTTATGTTCCTCCTTGGACAGTTTATCCTGTAAGAAGAACACTAGTATTTAGACAGAAAGATAAATCTCACCACAATTGTGTTAGTCAAACCATGAGATAGATACAGGATAAATATTGTGGCTGAGCAGGTCAGAGGCTGGGAATTCTGCGGTGAGTTACTCACCTCCTGACTCCCCAAAGCCTGTCCACCAGCTACAAGGTGCAAGTCAGGAGTGTCATGGAATACTCTCCACTTGCCTGGATGAGTGCAGCTCCAACAACACTCAAGAAGCTTAACACCACCCAGGACAAAGCAGCCCCGCTTGATTGGCACCCCTTCCACAAACATTGACTCGCTCCACCACCGATGCACAGTGGCAGCCATGTGTACCATCTACACAATGAACCACGGCTCCTTCGACAGCACCTTGCAAACCCAAGACCTCAGCCCCACTAGAAGAACAAGGGGCAAAAGATACCTGGGAACCCCACCACCTGCAAGTTCCCCTCCAAGTCACTCACCATCCTGACTTGGAAATATAATATGCCGTTCCTTCGCTGTCAATGGGTCAGAATCCTGGAACCCTCGCTCTAACAGTACAGTGGGTGTACCGACACCACAGGGACTGCAGCCGTTCAAGACAGTGACTCGCCACCACCTTCTCAAGGGGCAATTAGAGATGGGCAATAAATGCTGACCTAGCCAGCGACGCCCACATCTCATGAACAAATAAAATCAAAAAACGACTCTTTGGAAAAACACTTGGCAGTACCTTTAAGAATTGATTCAACATGTCCTCTTTCTTTTTCTGCATCTCTTCCTCCTCCAGCATTTTCTGCTGCATGTACAGCAGTTGCTCCTCCTCGGTCATTTTGGCCATTTTCTTACCCCCCTTCTTCGGCATGGTGACTCAATCTGTGGACTCCTAAAGAGATTTGCAAGTCACCAACATGAAAAAGCACGTGACCACCCAGACAAGGTTAGAATGCGATGTTTTGTAAAGAAGCACTGGACCCGGACTTTTCCAACTCTACGCAATGACAGAAAATGGCTTCTAAGTCCCATCTTATAATGTCAGTGCGCTTGGTTAGAATCTACCTTAATGTTTTATGTATCTTGTAAAATGTACTGATAATGGCTCTTTAGGTTACTAAATTATACTGCTTTATATAAAGGCAAAATACTGCATATGCGGGAAACCCAAAATAAAAACAGTAAATCCTGGATAAACACAGCAGGCCTGACAGCATCTATGGAGAGAGAAACACAGTTAATGTTTCGAGCTCGTATGACCCTTCGAAAGAACTGTTCCGTAGAACGGTCATATGGACTCAAAGCGTTAACTCTGTTTCTCTCTCCATCGATGCTGCCAGATCTGTGGAGTTTCTCCAGCCTTTGCTGATTTTACTTTATACTGATCAACACCTTTGATGGGAGTCCAATCCACCTAACCTGCACATCTTTGGACCGTGGAAGGAAACTGGAGGACGCGGAGGAAACCCAAGCAGACACGGGACGAATGTACAAACTCCACACGGGCAGTCACCCCCAAGGCCAGAATTGAACCCGGGTGCCTGGCGCTGTGAGGCGCAGTGCTAACCACTGTGGCAACATCACAGAACTAGTAACCCAGAGCTCCATGCGAATGGTCAACTGACATCGCAACAAAACAGATTAACTGGCCAGTATCGCATTACTGTTTGCGGGAGGTTGCTGTGCGCAAATTGGCAGCTGCAAATTGGCTACACTTAAAAAAAAACACTCTGGGTCCCTAATTCACAAAACGGGGCCGCGGATGGTGCGTAGATGCAAGTCGATCTTGGAAACAGGCCCCGCCACACTGATTTCCCAAAGAACCAACATCATCAAGGTGAGATTGGTGTGTCTACCACCCCCCACCCAAGAAAAAGCTTGGGATCTTGCTGTGCAGATTTACTGCTCAATTTTACCTGCAAAAACACGTTTAAAGAAAAAGCGCCTCCACTGATGAGCACTTGGGGGGGGGGGAGAGGATGGGAAAGGCGCTATGGAAATGCAAGTCTTGTCTCTGTTGCGCCACCACAGGCCGAGATCCGGGGTGTCTCGTCCCTTCCGTCGCCTGGGAGCTGGGCCCGGGGGCTCTGCACACAGTGCTCGGCCTCTCGGCCTCACCCCCCGCAAACTCTTCCTCCTCTTGCCGTTCCTGAAAGCAGCCTCCCCCCGCACTCCGGGCCAGGCGCCGCTGTGCTGCCCGTTACCTAGCAACCGCTCGCCCTCACGCTGCCCTAGCAACCGTCGACGAGCAGCCGGGTCAGACAAAGATGGCCGCGGGCGCCCGCACCTCCTCCAGCAGCGCCACCTTCAGGCCTGGAGGAGGCATCTCTACTACCCCCCCTCGTCCTCCTCCCTCCCTCCTCCCCGCCATTCCAGGCTCCCTTTGACCCTGCCCTGATTTTGGAAAGATAGTCCAAATCTGAAATATGAAGAATAAGTGCTGGGCATTTAATAACAAACATTTCACAGGGTTTGGGCATCGCTGCCAAGGCTAACATTCATTGGCCATCCCGAATTGCCCTTGTGAGGGTGGTGGTGAGCTGCCTTTTTCAACCCCTGCAGTCCCTGAGGTGTAGGCACACCCACTGTGCTGTTAAGGAGGGAGGTTTCCCAAATTTTGACCCAGCGACAGTGAAGGAACAGCCAATATATTTCCAAGTCAGGATGGTGAGTTGGAGAACTTGAGGAAGGTGGTGTTCCCATGTATCTGTTGTCCTTGACATAGAAACATAAGAATTAGGAGCAGAAGTCGGTAATTCAGCCCTTCGAGCCTGCCCTGCCATTCAATCAGATCATGGCTGATCTCTTCCTGGTCTCAAAGCCACCTCCGTACCTGTTGTCCATATCTCTTTCAGCCTTTTTTAAAATCAGAAATATATCTCCTTGAATCATTTAATGACTCAGGTGCCACCACAAGAAGTCTTACAACATCAGGTTAGCATCTCCACAATATGGGGCAACGAGTTCCACAAATTCACTATCCTCTGCGAGGACGGTTAAGGGGTGATATAATCCCTACAGTGCAGAAAGAGCCCATTCGGCCCATCGAGTCTTGTTTTAAATCTCATCTCAGTTTTAAATCTACCACCTCTTGACCTATATCTGTGACCTCTCGTACTAGATTGCCCACAAGGGGGAACATTTAGTCCACGTTTACTTTATCAATCCCATTTTGTATTTTATATACCTTAAACAGATCCCCTCTCATTCTTCTAAACTCCAGCGAGTATAAGCCCCAACTGTTTAATCTCTCCTCATACGACAACTCTTTCAGGGCGGCACAGTGGCTAGCACTGCTGCCTACGGTGCTGAGGACCCGGGTTCAATCCCGGCCCTGGGTCACTGTCCATGTGGAGTTTGCCCACTCTCCCCGTGTCTGCGTGCGTCTCACCCCCACAACCCAAAGATGTGCAGGCTAGGTGGATTGGCCATGCTAAATTGCCCCTTAATTGGAAAAATAAATTGGGTACTCTAAATTTTTTTTTTAATTGAATCCCTTATAACGATTGCATTCCCACACTTTTTACTCCTCCACTCTGCAGCAGAACCACCCCTGGTACAACAAACTTGGCTGTTGTTTTCCCCTGAGAGGTCATTCCCCTGAACAGTATCCAAAGCGATGTACCTGTTTTGCAGGGGAATGGCTATAGGAGATTCCGGAACTGCCTGCCTAGCTATCTTGCTCTGCCTGGTGGTCACCCATTCCCTTCCTGCCTGCGGAGTCTGAGGTGTGACCATCTCTCAATATGTACTATCCACGACACTTTCCGCCTCGCGGATACTCCACAGTGTTCCTCAGCTGCCACTCCAGATCCGGAGTGTTCCCGGCTTCCCACATGGAGCAAGAGGAGCAAACCAAGGCTGTTAGCTCTCCTGCCATGACTTACTCCTTCAAGTCAAACCTTCGGAAGACTCTTGATATTAGATTAAATCCAATTCTTTATGGCCCTTCATTCCTTGTCACGCCCAATTATAGCCCTTACATTTTCTGAACCACAAAACGTATTTTCAACTATGAGTGATAAAAGTTGTAAAGACCTTACCCACGACTTACCAATCAGCACTCTCACTTGTAGCCTCAGTTACACTCTTGTAAGGAATTGGTCACTGGTCGATGTTAGGGGGAATGAGGGGAGCAATGGGGAGGGGGGTGGGGTTACTGGTTTATTATTTTCATTCTTTTAGTTTATTGTTGTTTGGATATTGTGTATCTTTTGGTATAAAATGACAAAAGTATTTTAAAAATAATAAATTGGGGATGTGTGCTTTGTCCAGGACCCACTCTTGATCCTCGAAAGCCTCACGCTGCACTCATCACTTGCTGAAATAGCTCAGCAAGAAGACCCCATATTTCATTTGAATGTGGAGCTGGGAGAAGCAGGATTATCCCAACCATCATTCCCTCACAGCCTGAGGCCCATTTTCCCTCCCCCATCCACCCCATACAGCCCTCAGCCACGCCAACCCAAAGAGACACCGCTACCAGAGAGATCCCCCTGTAGTTTCCGGATCACTCTTAATTTTCGAGAGTGAGCAGGACCGTTAGCGGCGCAAGACACAAGTCGAAAAAAAACATCAACTGCTGCTTCAGTCAGTAAATCACCCCTCGGATGATTCTTTTGACCTTTTTTTACAAACTTGGTGCTCTGAATTGTTTAAACATTGTGCGCAGTTTGACACCAAACCATCTCAGTCTATATAGTCACCCGCTTCGAGAATGCCTGAGTTAAGAGCAGTCTCTTCACCATGCTATAGATTTTGCCTTGGATCCTGCCAACAGAACAGTTCCTGAGATACATCTACTATTCCTTGGAGGGTAGCCTCTGAGGCTCTTCTTTGCAACAAGAGTCTGATTTGATGCTCGAAGCGAAACAAATGTAATAAAACTGTCCTCATTCTGACACAATGTAACATTACACAAATCAGCGATTAAATTACCCATCAGTCACGGTGGCTTTTTTACAGGCGGTTTGAGGGACCGTTGGCCAGCAGTGCTCAATTTGTATTGATTTGTTCTTGTAACTATTCCCCCATTTTTCTTTCCTCTTTGTTTTTGTTCAAGATGAGTTGGAATAAAGGCTAGAATGAGCCGGTTTCTCGATGGGGTAGGGGATAGGTGAGATATGGGGAGGTGGTGGTCTAGTGGGATTGTCAATGGACGAGTAAACCAGAGACCCAGAGTAATGCTCTGGGGATCCAGGTTTGAATCCCCCCACTGCAGAGGGGGAAATTTGAATTCGATAACTAAATTCAATAAAAATCTGGAATTAAAAGTCGAATAATTTGTCGTTCTGGTTCACAAGTGGTTAGCACTGTTGCTTCCCAGCGCCAGGGTCCCGGGTTCAATTCCCAACTTGGGTCACTGTCTGTGCGGAGTCTGCACGTTCTCCCCGTGTCTGCGTGGGTTTCCTCCGGGTGCTCCGGTTTCCTCCCACAAGTCCCAAAAGACAGTTAGGTGAATTGGACATTCTGAATTCTGCCTCTGTGTACCCGAACAGGCGCCGGAATGTGGCGACGAGGGGCTTTTCACAGTAACTTCATTGCAGTGTTAATGTAAGCCTACTTGTGACAATAAAGATTATTATTATTAATGTCCTTTAGGGAAGGAAATCTGCTGTCCTTACCTGGTCTGGCCTACACGTGACTCCAGACCCGCAGCAATGTGGTTGACTCTTAACTGCCCCTCAAGGGTATTTAGGGATGGGCAATAAATGCTGGCACAGCCTGCGATGCCCACCTCCCATGAATGAATAAAAGAAAAAAGCTTGGTGTTCGAGGAGCCCGGCGTACCACGCACACATGCTGGTGGGCTTCTGGAGGTCCTTTTTTTGATACCATGTCGGTAATCCTGAGTTGGAGCCTTGCCCACTGGTTGCGATTTTCGGAGTTTCAGATGTGGAGGGGGGGCAAGGGCAGACATCCTGGCCTTTGCCTCGCTTGTGGCAAGGAGGCGGATCCTCTTAGGCTGGAGGTCGAACACACCGCCAAGCACCTCGGCGTGGCTGGGTGACCTGATGGAGTTTTTGCACCTCGACAATATCAAGTTCACCACAAGAGGGTCGGTGGACGGGTTTAACCGTTGGTGGCGGCTGTTTATAATGTCCTTTAGAGAGTTGGTCACTGTTAGCTGTTAGGGGGTGTGGGATAGGGTGGGTGGGGGGGGGGGGGTTTATATTGTGGTGTGGGTAGTTATTACTGTTAGTATGTGTCATTGTTTGGTTTTTGTAAACTTTGTATAAAGATTGTTAAAATTTCAATTAAAATATTTCAAAAAAAAAGCTGAGTTGGAATAATTGACTGGGAAAATAAAGTTACATTAAAAAGATCAAGCACAATAGAAAATACAGATTTGCATTTTTTGAGCACCTTTGACGAACACCAGGCTTCTCAAAGCACTTTTGAAGTGTATTCACTGTTGTAATGTAGGAAACACAGCAGCCAATTTCATTGCAGCAAGATCCCACCCACAGCAATGGGATAATGATTCACAGAACTGGTCCGAACACGAGCTTGACTGATGGCTCTGGAAGGTCGGAAGGTTGGGGCTACTTGCTCGTGCAGAGTTGTTGGGTGGTCAGGGTCTAGGAGCCATTTTGTTGTACACAGTTGCAGGGTACCAGAGCACTATGACCGGTCAGAGATTAGGGCGGTGAGTAACTCACCGCCTGACTCCTCAATGCCTGTCCACCATCTACAAGGCACATGTCAGGAATGTGATGGAACACTCTCCTCTTACCTGGATGAGTGCAGCTCCAACAACACGTGAGCAGAGGTGGTGGGTTAGAGGGGGAGGCGGTGTCATACGGCAGACGGTGAATTCACTAAAAATCTTGAATTAAAAGTCTCACGATGACCATGAAACCATTGTCATTTGTTGCAAAAAACCCATCTGGTTCACTAATGTCCTTTAGGGAAGGAAATCTGCCGTCCTTACCCGGTCTGGCCTACATGTGACTCCAGACTCACAGCAATGTGGTTGATAATTAATTGCCCCTCTAAAATGGCCCAGCAAGCTGCTCAGTTCAAGGGCAATTGGGGATGGGCAACAGATCAACATTCCATGAAGGAATTAAACATCCAGAGCACAGTAGCCCCGCTTGATTGGCACCCCACCCACCATCTTGGCTTCAACATTCAGTCCTTCCACTACCGACGCACAGTAGCACCAGCGTGTACCAAGATAGGAAGTCACCAAGGCTCCTTAAACAGCATCTTCCAAACCTACAACCTCAACCGCCTAGAAAAAGGGCAGTAGATGCCCGGGAACACCACCCACCTGCACGTTCCCCTTCCAGGCCACACACCATCCTGACTTGGAAATATATCGGCCGTTCCTTTACTGTCGCTGGGTCAAAATCCTGGAACTCCCTCCCTAACAGCACAATCAAACAGAGTTGGGGTGAGGAAGTTTGAAGTCGAGATTCTTCCCCGAACAGGCGCCGGAATGTGGCGACTAGGGGCTTTTCCCAGTAACTTCATTTGAAGCCTACTTGTGACAATAAGCGATTCCCATTTCATTTCTTTGAATCACCATTGGCTTCAGGGCACAAGATAATTGTGAGAAATGTGCACATTTTGAATACCAGGCATTTCAAGTAATAATGTATATTAATATTTAGAAGCTTGGAAAAAGCACTATTTTAATCCAGCAGTATCAATTACAATGAATAATGCAGAGTAACAGGTAGAAAAGTGCATTAAAGGATTCTGTTAGATTTTTATTATTTACTTTACAACAGTGGCACCAGATTAACTTCACTTGAATCTGAGAACCTCCGGGACCACTTTATGAGATTTATTCTGCTAATAACAGACCAAATGAATCCCAAACTCTGAGGAAATGTGACTCAGATGCCCCAGTCCACGTCCTCCAACTCTTTACAACTCCCCGTGCGCCGTTTATCTGCTTTAAATCACTTAATGGCCACACGTTTATAGTGGTTTGCATCCACGTTGGCATTTAAATCATTCCCCTAAATGCTGAAAGAAGATTTCCTGCGCTTTCCATCGCATCTTTGCTTGATTGCCTCTTCCATTTGCAAACTTGCCCCTGTGGAGTTCAGGCATGGTATAAAAAGGCAGGTTGGAGGGCTTTGCAGGTTAGTATCAAACCTCTTCCCCAGCATTCGACCGCCCGCGACGATGAACAGTGCAATGCTCCTGCTGGTCTGTTCCTTTGTGTTGGGCTCCATGCAGGCAGCCACATGCACCGAAGAGGGGCAGTTCGAGATCTATCAAGCAGATCGTGAGGACGGTCTTCCTGGGAGGATTCTTGCTGCCCTGGTAAGAAGCCTAACCTCTTTCGAACCTCCAGTAAGTGTAGTCTGCCTTGTTCTAAATTCTGCGATTGCCACCTCTTATGGTGACAAGCCCCACGGTGGGGCGGCACAGTGGCACACTGCTGCCTCATTGCTGCCAGGCTCCCAGGTTCGATTCTGGCCTCGGGTCACTGTGTGTGGAGTTTGCACGTTCTCCTCGTGTGTGCATAGGTTTCCTCCAGGTGATCCGGTTTCCTCCCACAGTCCAAAGATGTGCAGATTAGATGGATTGGCCATGCCAAATTGTCCCTTAGTGTCCAAAGATGTGCAGGTAAGGTGGATTGGCCATGCTAAATTGTCCCTTAGTGTCCAAAGATGTGCAGGTTAGGTGGATTGGCCATGTTAAATTGTCCCTTAGTGTCCAAAGATGTGCAGGTAAGGTGGATTGGCCATGCTAAATTTTCCCTTAGTGTCCAAAGATGTGCAGGTTAGGTGGATTGGCCACACTAAAATGTCCCTTAGTGTCCAAGGATGTGCAGGTTAGGTGGATTGGCCATGATAAATTGTCCCTTTGTGTCCAAAGATGTGCAGGTTAGGTGGATTGGCCATGCTAAATTGTCTCCTAGTGTCCAAAGATGTGGATTGGCCATGATAAATTGTCCCTTAGTGTCCAAAGATGTGCAGGTTAGGTGGATTGGCCATGCTAAATTGTCCCTTAGTGTCCAAAGATGTGCAGGTTAGATGGATTGGCCATGTTAAATTGTCGCTTAGTGTCCAAAGATGTGGATTGGCCATGCTAAATTGTCCCTTTGTGTCCAAAGATGTGCAGGTTAGGTGGATTGGCCACGCTAAATTGTCGCTTAGTGTCCAAAGATGTGCAGGTTAGGTGGATTGGCCATGCAAAATTGTCGCTTAGTGTCCAAAGATGTGCAGGTTAGGTGGATTGGCCATGCTAAATTGTCGCTTAGTATCCAAAGATGTGCAGGTTAGGTGGATTGGCCATGTTAAATTGCCCCTAAGTGTCCAAAGATGCGCTGGTTAGGTAGATTGGCCACGATAAATTGTCCCTTAGTGTCCAGAGATGTGCAGGTTAGGTGGATTGGCCGTGCTAAATTGCCCCTTAGTGTCCAAAGATGTGCTGGTTAGGTGGATTGGCCACGATAAATTGTCCCTTAGTGTCCAGAGATGTGCAGGTTAGATGGATTGGCCATGCTAAATTGTCCCTTAGTGTCCAAAGATGTGCAGATTAGATGGATTGGCCGGGCTAAATTGTCCCTTCGTGTCCAAAGATGTGCAGGTTAGGTGGATTGGCCATGCTAAATTGTCCCTTAGTGTCCAAAGATGTGCAGGTTAGGTGGATTGGCCATGATAAATTGTTCCTTAGTGTCTAAAGATGTGCAGGTTAGGTGGATTGGCCGTGATAAATTGTCCCTTAGTGTCGAAAGATATGCAGATTAGGTGTATTGGCCATGCTAAAATTGGCACCTTAGTGTCCAAAGTTGTGCAGGTTAGGTGGGGTTACTGGGCTAGGGCAGGGGCAGTGGGCTGAGGTTGGGTGCCCTTTCAGAGGGTCTGTGTAGACTCGATAGGCCAAAAGGTCTCCTTCTGAACTGTAAGGATTCTATGAAGCCGTTTTGCTGTATGCCTTATTCTGGGGATGCAGTCCCCAGGCACCAGCTGCCCTCTGCCATTACCCACCCACCTCTCCCCCCACTGCATTTTCCGGGCATCCAGCCCAATATTTATCCCTCAGTCACCTGATTATCTGGTGTGTGGGATCTTGCCATGCATCAGTTGGCTGCCCCGTTTCCTACATGACAACAGTGACAACGCTTCAAAGGAATGACTTCATTGGCTATAAAGAACTTTTCTAAAAATACATTTAGAGTACCCAATTCATTTTTTCCAATTAAGGGGCAATTTAGCGTGGCCAATCCACCCACCCTGCACATCTTTGGGTTGTGGGGGCAAAACCCACGCAGACACGGGGAGAATGTGCAAACTCCACACGGGCAGTGACCCAGGGCCGGGATCGAACCTGGGACCTCGGTGCCATTATAAAGAACATTTTAATTGTGGGGGATGGGAGCATCGGGTTACCAACCCTCCAGAATTGTCCTGGAGTCTGCAGAATTTAATCTCATAGTCCTTACTGTGAACAAATCCGGGTGAAAACTCATAGGGGCGTTACAATGTTGTAAGGTTCTTCTGTTTTCTTTGAACATTTTCCTTTATTAATTTTAAATTAATATTATTATGTATTATAAAGGGGCTTTTCACAGTAACTTCATTTGTAGCCTACTCGTGACAATAAGCGATTTTCATTTCATTTTCATTAATATTATATAATAATATATTAATATAAATTAATATATTAAATTAAAACGTGCAAACTCCACACAGTCACCCAAGGTCGGAATTGAACCCGGATCCCTGGAGCTGTGAGGCAGCAGTGCTAACCATGCTGCTATGTTTAAAAATGGGCTGTATGACTGGTCGGGGTGGTTGGAAGTGGAGGGTGTCAAATAAAATCTCCAGGAATATGCCCAACAAGAGTTGGCAACCGTACGTTCCGAGGCTGTGAAAGGTATTATGGGACTGCAAGTCTGTTTTTCTTTGCCAAAGGGAGCAGTGGTTAAGAATTGGCTTTGTACTGTTGTGCCTCAAAGTCATGTCCCTCCCCTTTCCTCAGTATGACTCCCTGGGAATGTGTCAGCAATAATTAAGCCCAACACTGTTGCCCAGTGATAGGCAACCTCGGCCAGTGAGTAGGCCGCATGAGTGACCCTCTGCCATCTCAATGGGCCGAAAGATTGAACTCAGGATTGTTCACTAACCGTGACCCCATCAATAAGATTAAATACATTTAATACACGCCGAATATTTCATAACGAGTTATAGAAAATGCTTCATCATTTATATATTAATAGAACTCTCATCAACTTCAAATGGTGAAAACAATAGAAATATTTCCACTTTGGACATAGAGCACGGCTCTCACACTCAATGTTGTGAGCAATCAGCACACACCTCACTTCACTTGTCCTCGCTTTACGTGTGAATCACTTCAGTCACACCGGGAGGAAAAAAACTACACGGATGGAAATCAGCGGAATGTAGCGACCCTGCGCGTGGGTAACGGTCAACAAAATGTCTCGTGGGCCCCACTCAGAGCCCAGGTGGGCCGCATGTGGCCCCCGGGTCGGAGGTTGCCCACCACTGCTTTGACCTGTGGTATAAAGGGGGAGTCAGAGATTTGGGGGAGATAAGAACATAAGAACATAAGAACTAGGAGCAGGAGTAGGCCATCTGGCCCCTCAAGCCTGCTCCACCATTCAATGAGATCATGGCTGATCTTTTGTGGACTCAGCTCCACTTTCCGGCCCGAACACCATAACCCTTAATCCCTTAATTCTTCAAAAAACTATCTATCTTTATCTTAAAAACATTTAATGAAGGAGCCTCTACTGCTTCACTGGGCAAGGAATTCCATAGATTCACAACCCTTTGGGTGAAGAAGTTCCTCCTAAACTCAGTCCTAAATCTATTTTCCCTTATTTTGAGGCTATGCCCCCTAGTTCTGCTTTCACCCGCCAGTGGAAACAACCTGCCCGCATCTATCCTATCTATTCCCTTCATAATCTTATATGTTTCTATAAGATCCCCCCCTCATCCTTCTAAATTCCAACGAGTACAGTTCCAGTCTACTCAACCTCTCCTCGTAATCCAACCCCTTCAGCTCTAGGATTAACCTAGTGAATCTCCTCTGCACACCCTCCAGTGCCAGTACATCCTTTCTCAAGTAAGGAGACCAAAACTGAACACAATACTCCAGGTGTGGCCTCACTAACACCTTATACAATTGCAGCATAACCTCCCTAGTCTTAAACTCCATCCCTCTAGCAATGAACGACAGAATTCAATTTGCCTTCTTAATCACCTGTTGCACCTATAAACCAACTTATTGCGACTCATGCACTAGCACACCCAGGTCTCTCTGCACAGCAGCATGTTTTAATATTTTATCATTTAAATAATAATCCCTTTTGCTGTTATTCCTACCAAAATGGATAACCTCACATTTGTCAACATTGTATTCCATCTGCCAGACCCTAGCCCATTCACTTAACCTATCCAAATCCCTCTGCAGACTTCCAATATCCTCTACACTTTTTGCTTTACCACTCATCTTAGTGTCATCTGCAAACTTGGACACATTGCCCTTGGTCCCCAACTCCAAATCATCTATGTAAATTGTGAACAATTGTGGGCCCAACACTGATCCCTGAGGGACACCACTAGCTACTGATTGCCAACCAGGGAAACACCCATTAATCCCCACTCTTTGCTTTCTCTTAATTAACCAATCCTCTATCCATGCTACTACTTTACCCTTAATGCCATGCATCTTTATCTTATACAGCAACCTTTTGTGTGGCACCTTGTCAAAGGCTTTCTGGAAATCCAGATATACCACATCCATTGGCCCCCCATTATCTACCGCACTGGTAATGTCCTCAAAAAATTACACTAAATTAGTTAGGCACGACCTGCCCTTTATGAACCCATGCTGCGTCTGCCCAATGGGACAATTTCCATCCAGATCATCTTCCTTGATGATAGATTCCAGCATCTTCCCTACTACCAAAGTTAAGCTCACTGGCCTATAATTACCCGCTTTCTGCCTACCTCCTTTTTTAAACAGTGATGTCACGTTTGCTAATTTCCAATCCGCCGGGACCACCCCAGAGTCTAGTGAATTTTGGTAAATTATCACTAGTGCATTTGCAATTTCCCTAGCCATCTCTTTTAGCACTCTGGGGTGCATTCCATCAGGGCCAGGAAACTTGTCTACCTTTAGCCCCATTAGCTTGCCCATCACTACCTCCTTAGTGATAACAATCCGCTCAAGGTCCTCACCTGTCATAGCCTCATTTCTATCAGTCACTGGCATGTTATTTGTGTCTTCCACTGTTCAGTTCCTCAGCCATTTCCTCATCTCCCATTATTAAATCTCCTTTCTCATCCTCTAAAGGACCAATATTTACCTTAGCCACTCTTTTTTGTTTTATATATTTGTAGAAACCTTTACTATCTGTTTTTATATTCTGAGCAAGTTTACTCTCATAATCTATCTTACTCTTCTTTATAGCTATTTTAGTCGCTTTCTGTTGCCCCCTAAAGATTTCCCAGTCCTCTAGTTTCCCACTAATCTTTGCCACTTTGTATGCTTTTTCCTTCAATTTGATACTCTCCCTTATTTCCTTAGATATCCACGGTCGATTTTCCCTCTTTCTACCGTCCTTCTTTTTTGTTGGTATAAACCTTTGCTGAGCACTGTGAAAAATCACTTGGAAGGTTCTCCACTGTTCCTCAACTTTGCTCCCAGTCTACCTTAGCTAGTTCTTCTCTCATCCCATTGTAATCCCCTTTGTTTAAGCACAAAACACTAGTGTTTGATTTTACCTTCTCACCCTCCATCTGTATTTTAAATGCCACCATATTGTGATCGCTCCTTTCGAGAGGATCCCTAACTATGAGATCATGAATCAATCCTGTCTCATTACACAGGACCAGATCTAGGACCGCTTGTTCCCTCGTAGGTTCCATTACATACTGTTCTAGGAAACTATGGCGGATACATTCTATAAACTCCTCCTCAAGGCTGCCTTGACCGACCTGGTTAAACCAATCGACATGTAGATTAAAATCCCCCATGATAACTGCTGTACCATTTCTACATGCATCCATTATTTCTTTGTTTATTGCCTGCCCCACCATAATGTTACTATTTGGTGGCCTACAGACTACTCCTATCAGTGACTTTTTTGCCTTACTATTCCTGATTTCCACCCAAATGGATTCAACCTTATCCTCCATAGCACCGATGTCATCCCTTACTGTTGCCCGGATGTCATCCTTAAATAACAGAGCTACACCACCTCCCTTGCCATCCACTCTGTCCTTCCGAAAAGTTTGACACCCTTGGATATTTAACTCCCACTCGTGACCATCCTTTAACCATGTTTCAGTAATGGGCACTAAATCATAGTCATTCACGATGATTTGCGCCATCAACTCATTTCCCTTATTCCAAATACTACGAGCATTCAGGTAAAGTACACTTATGTTGGCTTTTTTAACTCTGTTTTGAATCTTGAATGTATATATATATATTTTTTTCCAATTCTGTTTTGAATCTTAACACCTCGATCAGTAACCTCTCCTAAGTTATATTTCCTCTTAACTTTTCTCCTAATTTTCCTTAATTCTAACTATGTGGTATGCTAATGAGACAGAAAGTGATGCAACATCTCATGATCGTGCTCTTGGGCAAGGAAGGCCACAATAAGAGATTGTTCCGTTAAAGTTAATGTTCCCTCTTCCTCAGGAGACTCCTGCAAATATTCCGTGTTACCACAAGACCACAAAGCTATGGGTGTCCCCCTCTGCATAATAATCGTCAACAGGTAGCCTTCTCCGAGTCGAGGGAACATTGGACTTGAGGACACCCATGACTGCCTGTGTGGAGTTTGCACTTTCTCCCCGTGTCTGTGTGGGTTTGCTCCGGTTTCCTCCCACAGTCCAAAGATGTGCGGGTTAGGCCATGATCAATGTGTGGGGTTACGGGGATAGGGCGGGGGAGTGGGCTGAGGTAAAGTGTTCCTTCAGAGGGTTGGTGCAGACTTGAAGGGCTGAATGGTCTCCTTCTGCATTGTGGAGATTCTATGGAATGCTACTGTCCAATTAATTCATTCAGCCCAGCACGGTCCTAAAATTGCCACTGGGTCCATGGGTCTCAGTGCTGTGTTGGGTAACAGATGTAATCCTGAAAGCATTAGATGAGCTGTTCAAATTGGTGCCTGTATGGAGTGCAGGACACCCCCTGTCCACGTACAAAAAATAATTTTCTACTTGCTAATGGAGTTGATGCTTTTTCACACTGTATTCGATACATATTCCCGATACCCTTAAACACTAAAGTACAGAAGCATGTTGCAGACTCCTGTCCAAACAGGTCCAAAGACAAGGTTTACATCAATATCCACAGTGGTGGAGACATACTTGCACTTAACTGAGGGCTAACGGTTATGGTGAGTTTCTGCAAGGCAGGTACTGAAGGCACTGTTGCTAAGTTTGCAGATGATACAAAGATCTGTAGAGGGACAGGTAGTATTGAGGAAGCGAGGGGGCTGCAGAAGGATTTGGACAATCTAGGAGAGTGGGCAATGAAGTGGCAAATGAAATACAGTGTGAGGTTATGTACTTTGGAAGGAGAAATGGAGGCATAGACTATTTTCTAAATGGGGAAATGCTTAGGAAAGCAGAAGCACAAAGGGACTTGGGAGTCCTTGTTCACGATTCTCTTATGGTTAATGTGCAGGTTCAGTCGGCAGTTAAGAAGGCAAATGCAATGTTAGCATTCATGTCAAGAGGGCTAGAATACAAGACCAGGGATGTACTTCTGAGGCTGTATAAGGCTCTGGTCAGACCCCATTTGGAGTATTGTGAGCAGTTTTGGGCCCCATATCTAAGGAAGGATGTGCTGGCCTTGGAAAGGGTCCAGAGGAGGTTCACAAGAATGATCCCTGGAATGAAGAACTTGTCGTATGAGGAACGGTTGAGGACTCTGGGTCTGTACTCGTTGGAGTTTAGAAGGATGAGGGGAGATCTTATTGAAACTTACAGGATACTGCGAGGCCTGGATAGAGTGGACGTGGAGAGGATGTTTCCACTTGTCGGAAAAACCAGAGGACACCATCTCAGACTGAAGGGACAATCCATTAAAACAGAGATGAGGAGGAATTTCTTCAGCCAGAGGGTGGTGAATCTGTGGAACTCTTTGCCGCAGAAGGCTGTGGAGGCCAAATCACTGAGTGTCTTTAAGACAGAGATAGATAGGTTCTTGATCAATAAGGAGATCAGGGGTTATGGGGAGAAGGCAGGAGAATGAGGGTGAGAAAATATCAGCCATGATTGAATGGCGGAGCAGACTCGATGGGCCGAGTGGCCTAATTCTGCTCCTATGTCTTATGGTCTTATGGTCTATGGGTGGTCAAGCTAAATGTGCTCTTCATTTGGACAATATTTCCATAGAATCCCTACAGTGCAGAAGGAGGCCATTTGGTCCATCGAGTCTGCACCGACCTTCCAAAAGAGCACCCCATCTAAGTCCACTCCCTCGTAACCCCACCTAACCTGCACATCTTTGAATACTAAGCAGCAATTTAGCACGGCCAGTCCACCTAACAAGCACATCTTTGGACTGTGGGAGGAAACCGGAGCACCGGGAGGAAACCCACGCAGACACGGGGAGAACGTGCAGACTCCGCACAGACAGTCACCCCAGGCCGGAGTTGAACCCGGGTCGTTGGCACTGTGAGGCACCAGTGCTAACCCCTGTGCCACCTTCTCGGTGTTTGAATCCGGTCGTTGAATCTGCTTGTTCAGTGGGGGGGGGCATTGTCATGGGAAGATAGTGGGGTTGTTATTCTGGAAAGGATTTCGAAGAAGGCGCTTTTCCCCTCCCCAAACCCACCATCGCAATCCTCCTGGTGACCTTTCCCAATGTTTCGACACAAACGAACGCGAGAAGGTTATTGTGAATCCTCCAGCCGAGTTGCTGTTGCGATTGCTTTCTGCTTTGATTTGACCCCCTTGACAGGATGGCGAACGGGGCAGCGCAAGGAGACTGGGAAACGACCACGCGATGAGCTCACTGGTCAACTCGATTGTGCACATTCCCGGAAAATTTGGCCGAGCTTCTTCCTTCGTATTCCAGCCACAGCGGTAAGTGTCTCCGAGGTCGGCACTAGATTGGCGGTGGATGGTGTGATTTTTGTGTGTGGTGTGGTCCCCATTTGGCCCGGATTTATTCCCTCCAACTATTTTGCTAACCAAGTACTCTAAACCAAATAAACTGAGGGACAAATTAAAGGGGCAGTCCCTTAAAGGGAAATTTCCTTAAACAAATAGTACTCACTCATGAAATTTAAAACATCAAGCCAAAATGTGATTAAAGAGCAAATAGCTCATTAACAACAACAAAGAACACTACTGCAACTTGATTTCCAATCAACTCAGAGCCAGTTAGTTGATACTCCTTGTGTGACTTTTTAAATTAGGGAAGGGAAATAATCAATTAACCCATTCCTGGCGCGAACACGCACTATCTGGCCTTGTAATGGTGGCACGGTAGCACAGTGGTTAGCACTGTTGCTTCACAGCTCCAGAAACCCGCATTCGATTCCCGGGGCTGGTTTAGCACAGGGCTAAATCGCTGGCTTTGAAAGCAGACCAAGGCAGGCCAGCAGCACGGTTCAATTCCTGTACCAGCCTCCCTGAACAGGCGCTGGAATGTGGCGACTAGGGGCTTTTCACGGTAGCTTAATTTGAAGCCTACTTGTGACAATAAGCGATTTTCATTTTCATTGATTCCCGGCTTGGGTCACTGCCTGTGCGGAGTCTGCACATTCTCCCCGTGTCTGCGTCGGTTTCCTCTGGGTGCTCCGGTTTACATAGAACATAGAACGATACAGCGCAGTACAGGCCCTTCGGCCCACGATGTTGCACCGACATGGGAAGTCAAAAAAACAAAAGCCATCTAACCTACACTATGCCATTATCATCCATATGCTTATCCAATAAACTTTTAAATGCCCTCAATGTTGGCGAGTTCACTACTGTAGCAGGTAGGGCATTCCACGGCCTCACCACTCTTTGCGTAAAGAACCTACCTCTGACCTCTGTCCTATATCTATTACCCCTCAGTTTAAGCCTATGTCCCCTCGTGCTAGCCATTTCCACCCGCGGGAGAAGGCTCTCACTGTCCACCCTATCTAACCCCCTGATCATTTTGTATGCCTCTATCAAGTCTCCTCTTAACCTTCTTCTCTCTACCGAAAACAACCTCAAGTCCATCAGCTTTTCCTCATAAGATTTTCCCTCCATACCAGGCAACATCCTGGTAAATCACCTCTGCACCCGCTCCAAAGCTTCCACGTCCTCCCACAAGTCCCGAAAGACATGCTTGCTAGGTGAATTGGACATTCTGAATTCTCCCTGTGTACCCGAACAGGTGCCGGAGTGTGGTGACTAGGGGCTTTTCACAGTAACTTCATTGTCAGCCTACTTGTGACAATAAAGATTCTTATTATTGTTGCATAAGTTACCAGGTGGTATGTGGAACTACGCGATCAATATCTCCTGGATGTCAACCAGAAAAAAGGTTTGGAGATGAAAGAGAACTGGCTCACATTCTCCTCCTTTCGTGTGGCCCTGAACGGGTCGGTTAAACAAGCTACAGGTCTGAGTAAAGCAATCGGGACATTGAACTGGAGACGCAAGTCTCACCCCAAGCAATAATATGGAACGTTCCTCTCGGTAGAAAACCGAGTGATGACAAACTATCCGGCAGCTTTTCTTCGATTCAGTAAAGGGTTAACCAGGCATTTAACCGTTGATCGGAGGGGCATGTATTGCTTGTACCTGCTGCAGTGGACACAAGTTCCCAGCTCCTCTGTATAGTGACACCTACAGAGATAGAAGCCAGAGAAAGAGACAGAGTGAGAAAGAGACAGGCAGAGTGAGAAAGAGACAGGCAGAGTGAGAAAGAGACAGGCAGAGTGAGAAAGAGACAGGCAGAGTGAGAAAGAGGCAGGGGGAGTAAGAAAGAGACAGGCAGAGAGAGATAGAGACAGGCAGAGTGAGAAAGAGACAGGCAGAGTGAGAACGAGACAGGCAGAGTGAGAAAGAGACAGGCAGAGTGAGAAAGACAGACAGAGTGAGAAAGACAGGCAGAGTGAGAAAGAGAGAGAGTGAAAGAGACCGGCAGAGTGAGAAAGAGACAGGCAGAGTGAGAAAGACACAGGCAGAGTGAGAAAGAGACAGGCAGAGTGAGAACGTGACAGACAGAGTGAGAAAGAGACAGGCAGAGTGAGAAAGAGACAGGCAGAGTGAGAAAGAGACAGGCAGAGTGAGAAAGAGACAGGAAGAGTGAGAAAGAGACAGGCAGAGTGAGAAAGACAGGCAGAGTGAGAAAGAGACAGGCAGAGTGAGAACGAGACAGGCAGAGTGAGAAAGAGACAGGCAGAGTGAGAAAGAGACAGGCAGAGTGAGAAAGAGACAGGCAGAGTGAGAAAGAGACAGAGTGAAAGAGACAGGCAGAGTGAGAAAGAGACAGAGTGAGAAAGAGACAGGCAGAGTGAGAACAAGGCAGGCAGAGTGAGAAAGAGACAGGCAGAGTGAGAAAGACAGGCAGAGTGAGAAAGACAGGCAGAGTGAGAAAGAGACAGGCAGAGTGAGAACGAGACAGGCAGAGTGAGAAAGACACAGGCAGAGTGAGAATGAGACAGGCAGAGTGAGAACGAGACAGACAGAGTGAGAAAGACACAGGCAGAGTGAGAAAGAGACAGGCAGAGTGAGAATGAAACAGGCAGAGTGAGAACGAGACAGACAGAGTGAGAAAGACACAGGCAGAGTGAGAAAGAGACAGGCAGAGTGAGAATGAAACAGGCAGAGTGAGAAAGAGACAGGCAGAGTGAGAAAGAGACAGGCAGAGAGAGATAGCGACAGGCAGAGTGAGAAAGAGACAGGCAGAGTGAGAAAGACAGGCAGGCTGAGAAAGAGACAGCCAGAGTGAGAACGAGACAGGCAGAGTGAGAAAGAGACAGGCAGAGTGAGAAAGAGACAGAGTGAAAGAGACAGGCAGAGTGAGAAAGAGACAGAGTGAGAAAGAGACAGGCAGAGTGAGAACAAGACAGGCAGAGTGAGAAAGAGACAGGCAGAGTAAGAGAGACAGACAGAGTGAGAAAGACAGGCAGAGTGAGAAAGAGACAGGCAGAGTGAGAAAGAGACAGGCAGAGTGAGAAAGAGAGAGGCAGAGTGAGAAAGAGACAGGCAGAGTGAGAAAGAGACAGGCAGAGTGAGAACGTGACAGACAGAGTGAGAAAGAGACAGACAGAGTGAGAAAGAGACAGACAGAGTGAGAAAGAGACAAAAAGAGTGAGAAAGAGACAGAGTGAGAAAGAGACAGGAAAAGAGAGATAGAGACAGGCAGAGTGAGAAAGAGACAGAGTGAAAGAGACAGGCAGAGTGAGAAAGGGACAGGCAGAGTGAGAAAGAGACAGGCAGAGTGAGAATGAAACAGGCAGAGTGAGAAAGAGACAGGCAGAGTGAGAAAGAGACAGGCAGAGTGAGAAAGAGACAGAGTGAAAGAGACAGGCAGAGTGAGAAAGAGACAAGCAGAGTGAGAAAGAGGCAGGCAGAGTGAGAAAGAGACAGACAGAGTGAGAAAGAGACAGACAGAGTGAGAAAGAGACAGACAGAGTGAGAAAGAGACAAACAGAGTGAGAAAGAGACAGAGTGAGAAAGAAACAGGAAGAGAGAGATAGAGACAGGCAGAGTGAGAAAGAGACAGACAGAGTGAGAAAGAGACAAAAAGAGTGAGAAAGAGACAGAGTGAGAAAGAGACAGGAAAAGAGAGATAGAGACAGGCAGAGTGAGAAAGAGACAGAGTGAAAGAGACAGGCAGAGTGAGAAAGGGACAGGCAGAGTGAGAAAGAGACAGGCAGAGTGAGAATGAAACAGGCAGAGTGAGAAAGAGACAGGCAGAGTGAGAAAGAGACAGGCAGAGTGAGAAAGAGACAGAGTGAAAGAGACAGGCAGAGTGAGAAAGAGACAAGCAGAGTGAGAAAGAGGCAGGCAGAGTGAGAAAGAGACAGACAGAGTGAGAAAGAGACAGACAGAGTGAGAAAGAGACAGACAGAGTGAGAAAGAGACAAACAGAGTGAGAAAGAGACAGAGTGAGAAAGAAACAAGAAGAGAGAGATAGAGACAGGCAGAGTGAGAAAGAGTCAGAGTGAAAGAGACAGGCAGAGTGAGAAAGGGACAGAGTGAGAAAGAGACAGGCAGAGTGAGAACGTGACAGACAGAGTGAGGAAGAGACAGACATAGTGAGAAAGAGACAGACAGAGTGAGAATGAAACAGGCAGAGTGAGAAAGAGACAGGCAGAGTGAGAAAGAGACAGGAAAAGAGAGATAGAGACAGGCAGAGTGAGAAAGAGACAGAGTGAAAGAGACAGGCAGAGTGAGAAAGAGACAGGCAGAGTGAGAATGAAACAGGCAGAGTGTGAAAGAGACAGGCAGAGTGAGAAAGAGACAGGCAGAGTGAGAAAGAGACAGGCAGAGTGAGAAAGAGACAGGCAGAGTGAGAAAGAGACAGAGTGAAAGAGACAGGCAGAGTGAGAAAGAGACAAGCAGAGTGAGAAAGAGACAGGAAAAGAGAGATAGAGACAGGCAGAGTGAGAAAGAGACAGAGTGAAAGAGACAGGCAGAGTGAGAAAGAGACAGGCAGAGTGAGAATGAAACAGGCAGAGTGAGAAAGAGACAGGCAGAGTGAGAAAGAGACAGGCAGAGTGAGAAAGAGACAGAAATGAAATGAAATGAAGATCTTTTATTGTCAAAAGTAGGCTTCAAATGAAGTTACTGTGAAAAGCCCCTCGTCGCCACATTCCGGCGCCTGTTCGGGGAGGCTGGTATGGGAATTGAACCGTGCTGCTGGCCTGCCTTGGTCTGCTTTCAAAGCCAGCTCTTTAGCCCTGTGCTAAACAGCCCCAGACAGAGTGAGAAAGAGATAGGCAGAATGAGAACGAGACAGGCAGAGTGAGAAAGAGAGAGGCAGAGTGAGAAAGAGACAGGCAGAGTGAGAAAGAGACAGAGTGAAAGAGACAGGCAGAGTGAGAAAGAGACAGAGTGAGAAAGAGACAGGCAGAGTGAGAACAAGGCAGGCAGAGTGAGAAAGAGACAGGCAGAGTGAGAAAGACAGACAGAGTGAGAAAGACAGGCAGAGTGAGAACGAGACAGACAGAGTGAGAAAGACACAGGCAGAGTGAGAAAGAGACAGGCAGAGTGAGAATGAAACAGGTAGAGTGAGAAAGAGACAGGCAGAGTGAGAAAGAGACAGGCAGAGAGAGATAGCGACAGGCAGAGTGAGAAAGAGACAGACAGAGTGAGAAAGACAGGCAGGCTGAGAAAGAGACAGGCAGAGTGAGAACGAGACAGGCAGAGTGAGAAAGAGACAGGCAGAGTGAGAAAGAGACAGAGTGAAAGAGACAGGCAGAGTGAGAAAGAGACAGAGTGAGAAAGACACAGGCAGAGTGAGAACGAGACAGGCAGAGTGAGAAAGAGACAGGCAGAGTAAGAGAGACAGACAGAGTGAGAAAGACAGGCAGAGTGAGAAAGAGACAGGCAGAGTGAGAAAGAGACAGGCAGAGTGAGAAAGAGAGAGGCAGAGTGAGAAAGAGACAGGCAGAGTGAGAAAGAGACAGGCAGAGTGAGAAAGAGACAGAGTGAAAGAGACAGGCAGAGTGAGTAAGAGACAGAGTGAGAAAGAGACAGGCAGAGTGAGAACAAGGCAGGCAGAGTGAGAAAGAGACAGGCAGAGTGAGAAAGACAGACAGAGTGAGAAAGACAGGCAGAGTGAGAAAGACAGGCAGAGTGAGAAAGAGACAGGCAGAGTGAGAACGAGACAGGCAGAGTGAGAAAGACACAGGCAGAGTGAGAATGAGACAGGCAGAGTGAGAACGAGACAGACAGAGTGAGAAAGACACAGGCAGAGTGAGAAAGAGACAGGCAGAGTGAGAATGAAACAGGCAGAGTGAGAAAGAGACAGGCAGAGTGAGAAAGAGACAGGCAGAGAGAGATAGCGACAGGCAGAGTGAGAAAGAGACAGGCAGAGTGAGAAAGACAGGCAGGCTGAGAAAGAGACAGGCAGAGTGAGAACGAGACAGGCAGAGTGAGAAAGAGACAGGCAGAGTGAGAAAGAGACAGAGTGAAAGAGACAGGCAGAGTGAGAAAGAGACAGCGTGAGAAAGAGACAGGCAGAGTGAGAACGAGACAGGCAGAGTGAGAAAGAGACAGGCCGAGTAAGAGAGACAGACTGAGTGAGAAAGACAGGCAGAGTGAGAAAGAGACAGGCAGAGTGAGAAAGAGACAGGCAGAGTGAGAAAGAGACAGGCAGAGTGAGAAAGAGAGAGGCAGAGTGAGAAAGAGACAGGCAGAGTGAGAAAGAGACAGGCAGAGTGAGAACGTGACAGACAGAGTGAGAAAGAGACAGACAGAGTGAGAAAGAGACAGACAGAGTGAGAAAGAGACAAACAGAGTGAGAAAGAGACAGAGTGAGAAAGAGACAGGAAAAGAGAGATAGAGACAGGCAGAGTGAGACAGAGACAGAGTGAAAGAGACAGGCAGAGTGAGAAAGGGACAGGCAGAGTGAGAAAGAGTTAGGCAGAGCGAGAATGAAACAGGCAGAGTGAAAAAGAGACAGGCAGAGTGAGAAAGAGACAGGCAGAGTGAGAAAGAGACAGAGTGCGAAAGAGACAGGCAGAGTGAGAACAAGGCAGGCAGAGTGAGAAAGAGACAGGCAGAGTGAGAAAGACAGACAGAGTGAGAAAGACAGGCAGAGTGAGAACGAGACAGACAGAGTGAGAAAGACACAGGCAGAGTGAGAAAGAGACAGGCAGAGTGAGAATGAAACAGGTAGAGTGAGAAAGAGACAGGCAGAGTGAGAAAGAGACAGGCAGAGAGAGATAGCGACAGGCAGAGTGAGAAAGAGACAGGCAGAGTGAGAAAGACAGGCAGGCTGAGAAAGAGACAGGCAGAGTGAGAACGAGACAGGCAGAGTGAGAAAGAGACAGGCAGAGTGAGAAAGAGACAGAGTGAAAGAGAAAGGCAGAGTGAGAAAGAGACAGAGTGAGAAAGACACAGGCAGAGTGAGAACGAGACAGGCAGAGTGAGAAAGAGACAGGCAGAGTAAGAGAGACAGACAGAGTGAGAAAGACAGGCAGAGTGAGAAAGAGACAGGCAGAGTGAGAAAGAGACAGGCAGAGTGAGAAAGAGAGAGGCAGAGTGAGAAAGAGACAGGCAGAGTGAGAAAGAGACAGAGTGAAAGAGACAGGCAGAGTGAGTAAGAGACAGAGTGAGAAAGAGACAGGCAGAGTGAGAACAAGGCAGGCAGAGTGAGAAAGAGACAGGCAGAGTGAGAAAGACAGACAGAGTGAGAAAGACAGGCAGAGTGAGAAAGACAGGCAGAGTGAGAAAGAGACAGGCAGAGTGAGAACGAGACAGGCAGAGTGAGAAAGACACAGGCAGAGTGAGAATGAGACAGGCAGAGTGAGAACGAGACAGACAGAGTGAGAAAGACACAGGCAGAGTGAGAAAGAGACAGGCAGAGTGAGAATGAAACAGGCAGAGTGAGAAAGAGACAGGCAGAGTGAGAAAGAGACAGGCAGAGAGAGATAGCGACAGGCAGAGTGAGAAAGAGACAGGCAGAGTGAGAAAGACAGGCAGGCTGAGAAAGAGACAGGCAGAGTGAGAACGAGACAGGCAGAGTGAGAAAGAGACAGGCAGAGTGAGAAAGAGACAGAGTGAAAGAGACAGGCAGAGTGAGAAAGAGACAGAGTGAGAAAGAGACAGGCAGAGTGAGAACGAGACAGGCAGAGTGAGAAAGAGACAGGCCGAGTAAGAGAGACAGACTGAGTGAGAAAGACAGGCAGAGTGAGAAAGAGACAGGCAGAGTGAGAAAGAGACAGGCAGAGTGAGAAAGAGACAGGCAGAGTGAGAAAGAGAGAGGCAGAGTGAGAAAGAGACAGGCAGAGTGAGAAAGAGACAGGCAGACTGAGAACGTGACAGACAGAGTGAGAAAGAGACAGACAGAGTGAGAAAGAGACAGACAGAGTGAGAAAGAGACAAACAGAGTGAGAAAGAGACAGAGTGAGAAAGAGACAGGAAAAGAGAGATAGAGACAGGCAGAGTGAGAAAGAGACAGAGTGAAAGAGACAGGCAGAGTGAGAAAGGGACAGGCAGAGTGAGAAAGAGTTAGGCAGAGCGAGAATGAAACAGGCAGAGTGAGAAAGAGACAGGCAGAGTGAGAAAGAGACAGGCAGAGTGAGAAAGAGACAGAGTGAAAGAGACAGGCAGAGTGAGAAAGAGACAAGCAGAGTGAGAAAGAGACAGACAGAGTGAGAAAGAGCCAGACAGAGTGAGAAAGAGACAAACAGAGTGAGAAAGAGACAGAGTGAGAAAGAAACAGGAAGAGAGAGATAGAGACAGGCAGAGTGAGAAAGAGTCAGAGTGAAAGAGACAGGCAGAGTGAGAAAGGGACAGGCAGAGTGAGAAAGAGACAGGCAGAGTGAGAATGAAACAGGCAGAGTGAGAAAGAGACAGGCAGAGTGAGAAAGAGACAGAAATGAAATGAAATGAAAATCTTTTATTGTCACAAGTAGGCTTCAAATGAAGTTACTGTGAAAAGCCCCTAGTCGCCACATTCCGGCGCCTGTTCGGGGAGGCTGGTATGGGAATTGAACCGTGCTGCTGGCCTGCCTTGGTCTGCTTTCAAAGCCAGCTCTTTAGCCCTGTGCTAAACAGCCCCAGACAGAGTGAGAAAGAGATAGGCAGAATGAGAACGAGACAAGCAGAGTGAGAAAGAGACAGGCAGAGTGAGAAAGACAGACAGAGTGAGAAAGACAGGCAGAGTGAGAAAGACAGGCAGAGTGAGAATGAGACAGAGAGTGAAACAGACAGGCAGAGTGAGAAAGAGACAGGCAGAGTGAGAAAGAGACAAGCAGAGTGAGAAAGAGGCAGGCAGAGTGAGAAAGAGACAGACAGAGTGAGAAAGAGACAGACAGAGTGAGAAAGAGACAGACAGAGTGAGTAAGAGACAGACAGAGTGAGAAAGAGACAGGCAGAGAGAGAAAGAGACAGAGAGTGAAAGAGACAGGCAGAGAGAGATAGAGACAGGCAGAGTGAGAAAGAGACAGAGTGAAAGCGACAGACAGAGTGCGAAAGAGACAGGCAGAGTGAGAAAGACACAGGCAGAGTGAGAAAGAGACAGGCAGAGTGAGAATGAGACAGACAGAGTGAGAAAGAGACAGGCAGAGTGAGAAAGAGACAGGCAGAGTGAGAAAGAGACAGGCAGAGTGAGAAAGAGACAGGCAGAGTGAGAAAGAGACAGGCAGAGTGAGAAAGAGACAGGCAGAGTGAGAAAGAGACAGAGTGAAAGAGACAGGCAGAGTGAGAAAGAGGCAGAGTGAGAAAGAGACAGGCAGAGTGACAACAAGACAGGCAGAGTGAGAAAGAGACAGGCAGAGTGAGAAAGACAGACAGAGTGAGAAAGACAGTCAGAGTGAGAAAGAGAGAGAGTGAAAGCGACAGGCAGAGTGCGAAAGAGACAGGCAGAGTGAGAAAGACACAGGCAGAGTGAGAAAGAGACAGGCAGAGTGAGAATGAGACAGACAGAGTGAGAAAGAGACAGGCAGAGTGAGAAAGAGACAGGCAGAGTGAGAAAGAGACAGGCAGAGTGAGAAAGAGACAGGCAGAGTGAGAAAGAGACAGGCAGAGAGAGATAGAGACAGGCAGAGTGAGAAAGAGACAGGCAGAGTGAGAAAGAGACAGGCAGAGTGAGAAAGAGACAGGCAGAGTGAGAACGAGACAGGCAGAGTGAGAAAGAGACAGGCAGAGTGAGAAAGAGACAGGCACAGTGAGAAAGAGACAGAGTGAAAGAGACAGGCAGAGTGAGAAAGAGACAGAGTGAGAAAGAGACAGGCAGAGTGAGAACGAGACAGGCAGAGTGAGAAAGAGACAGGCAGAGTGAGAAAGACAGACAGAGTGAGAAAGACAGGCAGAGTGAGAAAGAGAAAGAGTGAAAGCGACAGGCAGAGTGAGAAAGAGACAGGCAGAGTGAGAAAGAGACAGGCAGAGTGAGAAAGAGACAGGCAGAGTGAGAAAGAGACAGGCAGAGAGAGATAGAGACAGGCAGAGTTAGAAAGAGACAGGCAGAGTGAGAAAGAGACAGGCAGAGTGAGAAAGAGACAGGCAGAGCGAGAACGAGACAGGCAGAGTGAGAAAGAGACAGGCAGAGTGAGAAAGAGACAGGCAGAGTGAGAAAGAGACAGAGTGAAAGAGACAGGCAGAGTGAGAAAGAGACAGAGTGAGAAAGAGACAGGCAGAGTGAGAACGGGACAGGCAGAGTGAGAAAGAGACAGGCAGAGTGAGAAAGACAGACAGAGTGAGAAAGAGACAGGCAGAGTGAGAAAGAGACAGGCAGAGTGAGAACGAGACAGGCAGAGTGAGAAAGAGACAGGCAGAGTGAGAAAGAGACAGGCAGAGTGAGAAAGAGACAGAGTGAAAGAGACAGGCAGAGTGAGAAAGAGACAGAGTGAGAAAGAGACAGGCAGAGTGAGAACGGGACAGGCAGAGTGAGAAAGAGACAGGCAGAGTGAGAAAGACAGACAGAGTGAGAAAGACAGGCAGAGTGTGAAAGAGCGAGAGTGAAAGCGACAGGCAGAGTGAGAAAGAGACAGGCAGAGTGAGAAAGACACAGGCAGACTGAGAACGAGACAGACAGAGTGAGAAAGAGACAGGCAGAGTGAGTAAGAGACAGACAGAGTGAGAACGAGACAGGCAGAGAGAAATAGAGACAGGCAGAGTGAGAAAGAGACAGAGAGTGAAAGAGACAGGCAGAGTGAGAAAGAGACAAGCAGCGTGAGAAAGAGGCAGGCAGAGTGAGAAAGAGACAGACAGAGTGAGAAAGAGACAAACAGAGTGAGAAAGAGACAGAGTGAGAAAGAGACAGGAAGAGAGAAATAGAGACCGGCAGAGTGAGAAAGAGACAGAGTGAAAGAGACAGGCAGAGTGAGAAAGGGACAGGCAGAGTGAGAAAGAGACAGGCAGAGTTAGAATGAAACAGGCAGAGAGAGAAAGAGACAGGCAGAGTGAGAAAGAGACAGAAAGGAAATGAAATGAAAATCTTTTATTGTCACAAGTAGGCTTCAAATGAAGTAACTGTGAAAAGCTCCTAGTCGCCACATTCCGGCGCCTGTTCGGGGAGGCTGGTACGGGAATTGAACCGTGCTGCTGGCCTGCCTTGGTCTGCTTTCAAAGCCAGCTCTTTAGCCCTGTGCTAAACAGCCCCAGACAGAGTGAGAAAGAGATAGGCAGAATGAGAACGAGACAGGCAGAGTGAGAAAGAGACAGGCAGAGTGAGAAAGACAGACAGAGTGAGAAAGACAGGCAGAGTGAGAAAGACAGGCAGAGTGAGAAAGAGACAGAGAGTGAAAGAGACAGCCAGAGTGAGAAAGAGACAGGCAGAGTGAGAAAGAGACAAGCAGAGTGAGAAAGAGACAGGCAGAGTGAGAAAGAGACAAACAGAGTGAGTAAGAGACAGACAGAGTGAGAAAGAGACAGGCAGAGAGAGATAGAGACAGGCAGAGTGAGAAAGAGACAGAGTGAAAGAGACAGGCAGAGTGAGAAAGAGACAGAGAGTGAAAGAGACAGGCAGAGTGAGAAAGAGACAGGCAGAGTGAGAAAGAGGCAGGCAGAGTGAGAAAGAGACAGACAAAGTGAGAAAGAGACAGACAGAGTGAGAAAAAGACAAACAGAGTGAGAAAGAGACAGAGTGAGAAAGAGACAGGAAGAGAGAGATAGAGACAGGCAGAGTGAGAAAGAGACAGAGTGAAAGAGACAGGCAGAGTGAGAAAGGGACAGGCAGAGTGAGAATGAGACAGGCAGAGTGAGAAAGAGACAGGCAGAGTGAGAAAGAGACAGGCAGAGTGAGAAAGAGACAGAAATGAAATGAAAACCTTTTATTGTCACAAGTAGGCTTCAAATGAAGTTACTGTGAAAAGCCCCTAGTCGCCACATTCCGGCGCCTGTTCGGGGAGGCTGGTACGGGAATTGAACCGTGCTGCTGGACTGCCTTGGTCTGCTTTCAAAGCCAGCTCTTTAGCCCTGTGCTAAACAGCCCCAGACAGAGTGAGAAAGAGATAGGCAGAGTGAGAACGAGACAGGCAGAGTGAGAAAGAGACAGAGAGTGAAAGAGACAGCCAGAGTGAGAAAGAGACAGGCAGAGTGAGAAAGAGACAAGCAGAGTGAGAAAGAGGCAGGCAGAGTGAGAAAGAGACAGGCAGAGTGAGAAAGACAGGCAGAGTGAGAAAGAGACAGGCAAAGTGAGAAAGAGACAAGCAGAGTGAGAAAGAGGCAGGCAGAGTGAGAAAGAGACAGGCAGAGTGAGAAAGAGACAGACAGAGTGAGAAAGAGACAGACAGAGTGAGAAAGAGACAGGCAGAGAGAGATAGAGACAGGCAGAGTGAGAAAGAGACAGAGTGAAAGAGACAGGCAGAGTGAGAAAGAGACAGAGAGTGAAAGAGACAGGCAGAGTGAGAAAGAGACAAGCAGCGTGAGAAAGAGGCAGGCAGAGTGAGAAAGAGACAGACAGAGTGAGAAAGAGACAAACAGAGTGAGAAAGAGACAGAGTGAGAAAGAGACAGGGAGAGAGAGATAGAGACAGGCAGAGTGAGAAAGAGACAGAGCGAAAGAGACAGGCAGAGTGAGAAAGAGACAGAGCGTGAAAGAGACAGGCAGAGTGAGAAAGGGACAGGCAGAGCGAGAAAGAGCCAGGCAGAGTGAGAATGAAACAGGCAGAGTGAGAAAGATACAGGCAGAGTGAGAAAGAGACAGGCAGAGTGAGAAAGAGACAAACAGAGTGAGAAAGAGACAGAGTGAGAAAGAGACAGGAAGAGAGAGATAGAGACAGGCAGAGTGAGAAAGAGACAGGCAGAGTGAGAAAGAGACAGGCAGAGTGAGAACGAGACAGGCAGAGTGAGAAAGAGACAGGCAGAGTGAGAAAGACAGGCAGAGTGAGAAAGAGACAGCGAGTGAAAGAGACAGCCAGAGTGAGAAAGAGACAGGCAAAGTGAGAAAGAGACATGCAGAGTGAGAAAGAGGCAGGCAGAGTGAGAAAGAGACAGGCAGGGTGAGAAAGAGACAGACAGAGTGAGAAAGAGACAGACAGAGTGAGGAAGAGACAGGCAGAGAGAGAAAGAGACAGGGAGTGAAAGAGACAGGCAGAGTGAGAAAGAGACAAGCAGAGTGAGAAAGAGGCAGGCAGAGTGAGAAAGAGACAGACAGAGTGAGAAAGAGACAGACAGAGTGAGAAAGAGACAAACAGAGTGAGAAAGAGACAGAGTGAGAAAGAGACAGGGAGAGAGAGATAGAGACAGGCAGAGTGAGAAAGAAACAGAGCGAAAGAGACAGGCAGAGTGAGAAAGAGACAGAGAGTGAAAGAGACAGGCAGAGTGAGAAAGGGACAGGCAGAGCGAGAAAGAGCCAGGCAGAGTGAGAATGAAACAGGCAGAGTGAGAAAGATACAGGCAGAGTGAGAAAGAGACAGGCAGAGTGAGAAAGACTGACAGAGTGAGAAAGACAGGCAGAGTGAGAAAGACAGGCAGAGTGAGAAAGAGACAGGCAGAGTGAGAAAGAGACAGGCAGAGTGAGAAAGAGACAGGCAGAGTGAGAAAGAGACAGAGTGAAAGAGACAGGCAGAGTGAGAAAGAGACAGAGTGAGAAAGAGACAGGCAGAGTGAGAACAAGACAGGCAGAGTGAGAAAGAGACAGGCAGAGTGAGAAAGACAGACAGAATGAGAAAGACAGGCAGAGTGAGAAAGAGAGAGAGTGAAAGTGACAGGCAGAGTGCGAAAGAGACAGACAGAGTGAGAAAGACACAGGCAGAGTGAGAAAGAGACAGGCAGAGTGAGAAAGAGACAGGCAGAGTGAGAAAGAGACAGGCAGAGTGAGAAAGAGACAGGCAGAGTGAGAAAGAGACAGAGTGAAAGAGACAGGCAGAGTGAGAGAGAGGCAGAGTGAGAAAGAGACAGGCAGAGTGACAACAAGACAGGCAGAGTGAGAAAGAGACAGGCAGAGTGAGAAAGACAGACAGAGTGAGAAAGACAGTCAGAGTGAGAAAGAGAGAGAGTGAAAGCGACAGGCAGAGTGCGAAAGAGACAGGCAGAGTGAGAAAGACACAGGCAGAGTGAGAAAGAGACAGGCAGAGTGAGAATGAGACAGACAGAGTGAGAAAGAGACAGGCAGAGTGAGAAAGAGACAGGCAGAGTGAGAAAGAGACAGGCAGAGTGAGAAAGAGACAGGCAGAGTGAGAAAGAGACAGGCAGAGAGAGATAGAGACAGGCAGAGTGAGAAAGAGACAGGCAGAGTGAGAAAGAGACAGGCAGAGTGAGAAAGAGACAGGCAGAGTGAGAACGAGACAGGCAGAGTGAGAAAGAGACAGGCAGAGTGAGAAAGAGACAGGCACAGTGAGAAAGAGACAGAGTGAAAGAGACAGGCAGAGTGAGAAAGAGACAGAGTGAGAAAGAGACAGGCAGAGTGAGAACGAGACAGGCAGAGTGAGAAAGAGACAGGCAGAGTGAGAAAGACAGACAGAGTGAGAAAGACAGGCAGAGTGAGAAAGAGAAAGAGTGAAAGCGACAGGCAGAGTGAGAAAGAGACAGGCAGAGTGAGAAAGAGACAGGCAGAGTGAGAAAGAGACAGGCAGAGTGAGATAGAGACAGGCAGAGTGAGAAAGAGACAGGCAGAGTGAGAAAGAGACAGGCAGAGTGAGAAAGAGACAGGCAGAGCGAGAACGAGACAGGCAGAGTGAGAAAGAGACAGGCAGAGTGAGAAAGAGACAGAGTGAAAGAGACAGGCAGAGTGAGAAAGAGACAGAGTGAGAAAGAGACAGGCAGAGTGAGAACGGGACAGGCAGAGTGAGAAAGAGACAGGCAGAGTGAGAAAGACAGACAGAGTGAGAAAGAGACAGGCAGAGTGAGAAAGAGACAGGCAGAGTGAGAACGAGACAGGCAGAGTGAGAAAGAGACAGGCAGAGTGAGAAAGAGACAGGCAGAGTGAGAAAGTGACAGAGTGAAAGAGACAGGCAGAGTGAGAAAGAGACAGAGTGAGAAAGAGACAGGCAGAGTGAGAACGGGACAGGCAGAGTGAGAAAGAGACAGGCAGAGTCAGAAAGACAGACAGAGTGAGAAAGACAGGCAGAGTGAGAAAGAGCGAGAGTGAAAGCGACAGGCAGAGTGAGAAAGAGACAGGCAGAGTGAGAAAGACACAGGCAGACTGAGAACGAGACAGACAGAGTGAGAAAGAGACAGGCAGAGTGAGTAAGAGACAGACAGAGTGAGAACGAGACAGGCAGAGAGAAATAGAGACAGGCAGAGTGAGAAAGAGACAGAGAGTGAAAGAGACAGGCAGAGTGAGAAAGAGACAAGCAGAGTGAGAAAGAGGCAGGCAGAGTGAGAAAGAGACAGACAGAGTGAGAAAGAGACAAACAGAGTGAGAAAGAGACAGAGTGAGAAAGAGACAGGAAGAGAGAAATAGAGACCGGCAGAGTGAGAAAGAGACAGAGTGAAAGAGACAGGCAGAGTGAGAAAGGGACAGGCAGAGTTAGAATGAAACAGGCAGAGAGAGAAAGAGACAGGCAGAGTGAGAAAGAGACAGAAAGGAAATGAAATGAAAATCTTTTATTGTCACAAGTAGGCTTCAAATGAAGTAACTGTGAAAAGCTCCTAGTCGCCACATTCCGGCGCCTGTTCGGGGAGGCTGGTACGGGAATTGAACCGTGCTGCTGGCCTGCCTTGGTCTGCTTTCAAAGCCAGCTCTTTAGCCCTGTGCTAAACAGCCCCAGGCAGAGTGAGAACGAGACAGGCAGAGTGAGAAAGAGACAGGCAGAGTGAGAAAGAGACAGGCAGAGTGAGAAAGAGACAGAGTGAAAGAGACAGGCAGAGTGAGAAAGAGACTGAGTGAGAAAGAGACAGGCAGAGTGAGAACGAGACAGGCAGAGTGAGAAAGAGACAGGCAGAGTGAGAAAGACAGACAGAGTGAGAAAGACAGGCAGAGTGAGAAAGAGAAAGAGTGAAAGCGACAGGCAGAGTGAGAAAGAGACAGGCAGAGTGAGAAAGAGACAGGCAGAGTGAGAAAGAGACAGGCAGAGTGAGAAAGAGACAGGCAGAGTGAGAAAGAGATAGGCAGAATGAGAACGAGACAAGCAGAGTGAGAAAGAGACAGGCAGAGTGAGAAAGACAGACAGAGTGAGAAAGACAGGCAGAGTGAGAAAGACAGGCAGAGTGAGAATGAGACAGAGAGTGAAAGAGACAGGCAGAGTGAGAAAGAGACAGGCAGAGTGAGAAAGAGACAAGCAGAGTGAGAAAGAGGCAGGCAGAGTGAGAAAGAGACAGACAGAGTGAGAAAGAGACAGACAGAGTGAGAAAGAGACAGACAGAGTGAGTAAGAGACAGACAGAGTGAGAAAGAGACAGGCAGAGAGAGAAAGAGACAGAGAGTGAAAGAGACAGGCAGAGAGAGATAGAGACAGGCAGAGTGAGAAAGAGACAGAGTGAAAGCGACAGGCAGAGTGCGAAAGAGACAGGCAGAGTGAGAAAGACACAGGCAGAGTGAGAAAGAGACAGGCAGAGTGAGAATGAGACAGACAGAGTGAGAAAGAGACAGGCAGAGTGAGAAAGAGACAGGCAGAGTGAGAAAGAGACAGGCAGAGTGAGAAAGAGACAGGCAGAGTGAGAAAGAGACAGGCAGAGTGAGAAAGAGACAGGCAGAGTGAGAAAGAGACAGGCAGAGTGAGAAAGAGACAGAGTGAAAGAGACAGGCAGAGTGAGAAAGAGGCAGAGTGAGAAAGAGACAGGCAGAGTGACAACAAGACAGGCAGAGTGAGAAAGAGACAGGCAGAGTGAGAAAGACAGACAGAGTGAGAAAGACAGTCAGAGTGAGAAAGAGAGAGAGTGAAAGCGACAGGCAGAGTGCGAAAGAGACAGGCAGAGTGAGAAAGACACAGGCAGAGTGAGAAAGAGACAGGCAGAGTGAGAATGAGACAGACAGAGTGAGAAAGAGACAGGCAGAGTGAGAAAGAGACAGGCAGAGTGAGAAAGAGACAGGCAGAGTGAGAAAGAGACAGGCAGAGTGAGAAAGAGACAGGCAGAGAGAGATAGAGACAGGCAGAGTGAGAAAGAGACAGGCAGAGTGAGAAAGAGACAGGCAGAGTGAGAAAGAGACAGGCAGAGTGAGAACGAGACAGGCAGAGTGAGAAAGAGACAGGCAGAGTGAGAAAGAGACAGGCACAGTGAGAAAGAGACAGAGTGAAAGAGACAGGCAGAGTGAGAAAGAGACAGAGTGAGAAAGAGACAGGCAGAGTGAGAACGAGACAGGCAGAGTGAGAAAGAGACAGGCAGAGTGAGAAAGACAGACAGAGTGAGAAAGACAGGCAGAGTGAGAAAGAGAAAGAGTGAAAGCGACAGGCAGAGTGAGAAAGAGACAGGCAGAGTGAGAAAGAGACAGGCAGAGTGAGAAAGAGACAGGCAGAGTGAGAAAGAGACAGGCAGAGAGAGATAGAGACAGGCAGAGTGAGAAAGAGACAGGCAGAGTGAGAAAGAGACAGGCAGAGTGAGAAAGAGACAGGCAGAGCGAGAACGAGACAGGCAGAGTGAGAAAGAGACAGGCAGAGTGAGAAAGAGACAGGCAGAGTGAGAAAGAGACAGAGTGAAAGAGACAGGCAGAGTGAGAAAGAGACAGAGTGAGAAAGAGACAGGCAGAGTGAGAACGGGACAGGCAGAGTGAGAAAGAGACAGGCAGAGTGAGAAAGACAGACAGAGTGAGAAAGACAGGCAGAGTGAGAAAGAGCGAGAGTGAAAGCGACAGGCAGAGTGAGAAAGACACAGGCAGACTGAGAACGAGACAGACAGAGTGAGAAAGAGACAGGCAGAGTGAGTAAGAGACAGACAGAGTGAGAACGAGACAGGCAGAGAGAAATAGAGACAGGCAGAGTGAGAAAGAGACAGAGAGTGAAAGAGACAGGCAGAGTGAGAAAGAGACAAGCAGCGTGAGAAAGAGGCAGGCAGAGTGAGAAAGAGACAGGCAGAGTGAGAAAGAGACAGGCAGAGTGAGAACGAGACAGGCAGAGTGAGAAAGAGACAGGCAGAGTGAGAAAGACAGGCAGAGTGAGAAAGAGACAGCGAGTGAAAGAGACAGCCAGAGTGAGAAAGAGACAGGCAAAGTGAGAAAGAGACATGCAGAGTGAGAAAGAGGCAGGCAGAGTGAGAAAGAGACAGGCAGGGTGAGAAAGAGACAGACAGAGTGAGAAAGAGACAGACAGAGTGAGGAAGAGACAGGCAGAGAGAGAAAGAGACAGGGAGTGAAAGAGACAGGCAGAGTGAGAAAGAGACAAGCAGAGTGAGAAAGAGGCAGGCAGAGTGAGAAAGAGACAGACAGAGTGAGAAAGAGACAGACAGAGTGAGAAAGAGACAAACAGAGTGAGAAAGAGACAGAGTGAGAAAGAGACAGGGAGAGAGAGATAAAGACAGGCAGAGTGAGAAAGAAACAGAGCGAAAGAGACAGGCAGAGTGAGAAAGAGACAGAGAGTGAAAGAGACAGGCAGAGTGAGAAAGGGACAGGCAGAGCGAGAAAGAGCCAGGCAGAGTGAGAATGAAACAGGCAGAGTGAGAAAGATACAGGCAGAGTGAGAAAGAGACAGGCAGAGTGAGAAAGACTGACAGAGTGAGAAAGACAGGCAGAGTGAGAAAGACAGGCAGAGTGAGAAAGAGACAGGCAGAGTGAGAAAGAGACAGGCAGAGTGAGAAAGAGACAGGCAGAGTGAGAAAGAGACAGAGTGAAAGAGACAGGCAGAGTGAGAAAGAGACAGAGTGAGAAAGAGACAGGCAGAGTGAGAACAAGACAGGCAGAGTGAGAAAGAGACAGGCAGAGTGAGAAAGACAGACAGAATGAGAAAGACAGGCAGAGTGAGAAAGAGAGAGAGTGAATGTGACAGGCAGAGTGCGAAAGAGACAGACAGAGTGAGAAAGACACAGGCAGAGTGAGAAAGAGACAGGCAGAGTGAGAAAGAGACAGGCAGAGTGAGAAAGAGACAGGCAGAGTGAGAAAGAGACAGGCAGAGTGAGAAAGAGACAGAGTGAAAGAGACAGGCAGAGTGAGAGAGAGGCAGAGTGAGAAAGAGACAGGCAGAGTGACAACAAGACAGGCAGAGTGAGAAAGAGACAGGCAGAGTGAGAAAGACAGACAGAGTGAGAAAGACAGTCAGAGTGAGAAAGAGAGAGAGTGAAAGCGACAGGCAGAGTGCGAAAGAGACAGGCAGAGTGAGAAAGACACAGGCAGAGTGAGAAAGAGACAGGCAGAGTGAGAATGAGACAGACAGAGTGAGAAAGAGACAGGCAGAGTGAGAAAGAGACAGGCAGAGTGAGAAAGAGACAGGCAGAGTGAGAAAGAGACAGGCAGAGTGAGAAAGAGACAGGCAGAGAGAGATAGAGACAGGCAGAGTGAGAAAGAGACAGGCAGAGTGAGAAAGAGACAGGCAGAGTGAGAAAGAGACAGGCAGAGTGAGAACGAGACAGGCAGAGTGAGAAAGAGACAGGCAGAGTGAGAAAGAGACAGGCACAGTGAGAAAGAGACAGAGTGAAAGAGACAGGCAGAGTGAGAAAGAGACAGAGTGAGAAAGAGACAGGCAGAGTGAGAACGAGACAGGCAGAGTGAGAAAGAGACAGGCAGAGTGAGAAAGACAGACAGAGTGAGAAAGACAGGCAGAGTGAGAAAGAGAAAGAGTGAAAGCGACAGGCAGAGTGAGAAAGAGACAGGCAGAGTGAGAAAGAGACAGGCAGAGTGAGAAAGAGACAGGCAGAGTGAGATAGAGACAGGCAGAGTGAGAAAGAGACAGGCAGAGTGAGAAAGAGACAGGCAGAGTGAGAAAGAGACAGGCAGAGCGAGAACGAGACAGGCAGAGTGAGAAAGAGACAGGCAGAGTGAGAAAGAGACAGAGTGAAAGAGACAGGCAGAGTGAGAAAGAGACAGAGTGAGAAAGAGACAGGCAGAGTGAGAACGGGACAGGCAGAGTGAGAAAGAGACAGGCAGAGTGAGAAAGACAGACAGAGTGAGAAAGAGACAGGCAGAGTGAGAAAGAGACAGGCAGAGTGAGAACGAGACAGGCAGAGTGAGAAAGAGACAGGCAGAGTGAGAAAGAGACAGGCAGAGTGAGAAAGTGACAGAGTGAAAGAGACAGGCAGAGTGAGAAAGAGACAGAGTGAGAAAGAGACAGGCAGAGTGAGAACGGGACAGGCAGAGTGAGAAAGAGACAGGCAGAGTGAGAAAGACAGACAGAGTGAGAAAGACAGGCAGAGTGAGAAAGAGCGAGAGTGAAAGCGACAGGCAGAGTGAGAAAGAGACAGGCAGAGTGAGAAAGACACAGGCAGACTGAGAACGAGACAGACAGAGTGAGAAAGAGACAGGCAGAGTGAGTAAGAGACAGACAGAGTGAGAACGAGACAGGCAGAGAGAAATAGAGACAGGCAGAGTGAGAAAGAGACAGAGAGTGAAAGAGACAGGCAGAGTGAGAAAGAGACAAGCAGAGTGAGAAAGAGGCAGGCAGAGTGAGAAAGAGACAGACAGAGTGAGAAAGAGACAAACAGAGTGAGAAAGAGACAGAGTGAGAAAGAGACAGGAAGAGAGAAATAGAGACCGGCAGAGTGAGAAAGAGACAGAGTGAAAGAGACAGGCAGAGTGAGAAAGGGACAGGCAGAGTGAGAAAGAGACAGGCAGAGTTAGAATGAAACAGGCAGAGAGAGAAAGAGACAGGCAGAGTGAGAAAGAGACAGAAAGGAAATGAAATGAAAATCTTTTATTGTCACAAGTAGGCTTCAAATGAAGTAACTGTGAAAAGCTCCTAGTCGCCACATTCCGGCGCCTGTTCGGGGAGGCTGGTACGGGAATTGAACCGTGCTGCTGGCCTGCCTTGGTCTGCTTTCAAAGCCAGCTCTTTAGCCCTGTGCTAAACAGCCCCAGGCAGAGTGAGAACGAGACAGGCAGAGTGAGAAAGAGACAGGCAGAGTGAGAAAGAGACAGGCAGAGTGAGAAAGAGACAGAGTGAAAGAGACAGGCAGAGTGAGAAAGAGACTGAGTGAGAAAGAGACAGGCAGAGTGAGAACGAGACAGGCAGAGTGAGAAAGAGACAGGCAGAGTGAGAAAGACAGACAGAGTGAGAAAGACAGGCAGAGTGAGAAAGAGAAAGAGTGAAAGCGACAGGCAGAGTGAGAAAGAGACAGGCAGAGTGAGAAAGAGACAGGCAGAGTGAGAAAGAGACAGGCAGAGTGAGAAAGAGACAGGCAGAGAGAGATAGAGACAGGCAGAGTGAGAAAGAGACAGGCAGAGTGAGAAAGAGACAGGCAGAGTGAGAAAGAGACAGGCAGAGCGAGAACGAGACAGGCAGAGTGAGAAAGAGACAGGCAGAGTGAGAAAGAGACAGGCAGAGTGAGAAAGAGACAGAGTGAAAGAGACAGGCAGAGTGAGAAAGAGACAGAGTGAGAAAGAGACAGGCAGAGTGAGAACGGGACAGGCAGAGTGAGAAAGAGACAGGCAGAGTGAGAAAGACAGACAGAGTGAGAAAGAGACAGGCAGAGTGAGAAAGAGACAGGCAGAGTGAGAACGAGACAGGCAGAGTGAGAAAGAGACAGGCAGAGTGAGAAAGAGACAGGCAGAGTGAGAAAGAGACAGAGTGAAAGAGACAGGCAGAGTGAGAAAGAGACAGAGTGAGAAAGAGACAGGCAGAGTGAGAACGGGACAGGCAGAGTGAGAAAGAGACAGGCAGAGTGAGAAAGACAGACAGAGTGAGAAAGACAGGCAGAGTGAGAAAGAGCGAGAGTGAAAGCGACAGGCAGAGTGAGAAAGAGACAGGCAGAGTGAGAAAGACACAGGCAGACTGAGAACGAGACAGACAGAGTGAGAAAGAGACAGGCAGAGTGAGTAAGAGACAGACAGAGTGAGAACGAGACAGGCAGAGAGAAATAGAGACAGGCAAAGTGAGAAAGAGACAGAGAGTGAAAGAGACAGGCAGAGTGAGAAAGAGACAAGCAGAGTGAGAAAGAGGCAGGCAGAGTGAGAAAGAGACAGACAGAGTGAGAAAGAGACAAACAGAGTGAGAAAGAGACAGAGTGAGAAAGAGACAGGAAGAGAGAAATAGAGACCGGCAGAGTGAGAAAGAGACAGAGTGAAAGAGACAGGCAGAGTGAGAAAGGGACAGGCAGAGTGAGAAAGAGACAGGCAGAGTTAGAATGAAACAGGCAGAGAGAGAAAGAGACAGGCAGAGTGAGAAAGAGACAGAAAGGAAATGAAATGAAAATCTTTTATTGTCACAAGTAGGCTTCAAATGAAGTAACTGTGAAAAGCTCCTAGTCGCCACATTCCGGCGCCTGTTCGGGGAGGCTGGTACGGGAATTGAACCGTGCTGCTGGCCTGCCTTGGTCTGCTTTCAAAGCCAGCTCTTTAGCCCTGTGCTAAACAGCCCCAGGCAGAGTGAGAACGAGACAGGCAGAGTGAGAAAGAGACAGGCAGAGTGAGAAAGAGACAGGCAGAGTGAGAAAGAGACAGAGTGAAAGAGACAGGCAGAGTGAGAAAGAGACAGAGTGAGAAAGAGACAGGCAGAGTGAGAACGGGACAGGCAGAGTGAGAAAGAGACTGGCAGAGTGAGAAAGACAGACAGAGTGAGAAAGACAGGCAGAGTGAGAAAGAGCGAGAGTGAAAGCGACAGGCAGAGTGAGAAAGAGACAGGCAGAGTGAGTAAGAGACAGACAGAGTGAGAACGAGACAGGCAGAGAGAAATAGAGACAGGCAGAGTGAGAAAGAGACAGAGAGTGAAAAAGACAGGCAGAGTGAGAAAGAGACAAGCAGAGTGAGAAAGAGGCAGGCAGAGTGAGAAAGAGACAGACAGAGTGAGAAAGAGACAAACAGAGTGAGAAAGAGACAGAGTGAGAAAGAGACAGGAAGAGAGAAATAGAGACCGGCAGAGTGAGAAAGAGACAGAGTGAAAGAGACAGGCAGAGTGAGAAAGGGACAGGCAGAGTGAGAAAGAGACAGGCAGAGTTAGAATGAAACAGGCAGAGAGAGAAAGAGACAGGCAGAGTGAGAAAGAGACAG
Organism: Scyliorhinus torazame; assembly: GCF_047496885.1. NCBI lineage: Eukaryota > Metazoa > Chordata > Chondrichthyes > Carcharhiniformes > Scyliorhinidae > Scyliorhinus > Scyliorhinus torazame. The sequence goes on along the minus strand of NC_092738.1, from coordinate 25,944,067 downwards.
AAAGGAAATGAAATGAAAATCTTTTATTGTCACAAGTAGGCTTCAAATGAAGTAACTGTGAAAAGCTCCTAGTCGCCACATTCCGGCGCCTGTTCGGGGAGGCTGGTACGGGAATTGAACCGTGCTGCTGGCCTGCCTTGGTCTGCTTTCAAAGCCAGCTCTTTAGCCCTGTGCTAAACAGCCCCAGACAGAGTGAGAAAGAGATAGGCAGAATGAGAACGAGACAGGCAGAGTGAGAAAGAGACAGGCAGAGTGAGAAAGACAGACAGAGTGAGAAAGACAGGCAGAGTGAGAAAGACAGGCAGAGTGAGAAAGAGACAGAGAGTGAAAGAGACAGCCAGAGTGAGAAAGAGACAGGCAGAGTGAGAAAGAGACAAGCAGAGTGAGAAAGAGACAGGCAGAGTGAGAAAGAGACAAACAGAGTGAGTAAGAGACAGACAGAGTGAGAAAGAGACAGGCAGAGAGAGATAGAGACAGGCAGAGTGAGAAAGAGACAGAGTGAAAGAGACAGGCAGAGTGAGAAAGAGACAGAGAGTGAAAGAGACAGGCAGAGTGAGAAAGAGACAGGCAGAGTGAGAAAGAGGCAGGCAGAGTGAGAAAGAGACAGACAAAGTGAGAAAGAGACAGACAGAGTGAGAAAAAGACAAACAGAGTGAGAAAGAGACAGAGTGAGAAAGAGACAGGAAGAGAGAGATAGAGACAGGCAGAGTGAGAAAGAGACAGAGTGAAAGAGACAGGCAGAGTGAGAAAGGGGCAGGCAGAGTGAGAATGAGACAGGCAGAGTGAGAAAGAGACAGGCAGAGTGAGAAAGAGACAGGCAGAGTGAGAAAGAGACAGAAATGAAATGAAAACCTTTTATTGTCACAAGTAGGCTTCAAATGAAGTTACTGTGAAAAGCCCCTAGTCGCCACATTCCGGCGCCTGTTCGGGGAGGCTGGTACAGGAATTGAACCGTGCTGCTGGACTGCCTTGGTCTGCTTTCAAAGCCAGCTCTTTAGCCCTGTGCTAAACAGCCCCAGACAGAGTGAGAAAGAGATAGGCAGAGTGAGAAAAGACATGCAGAGTGAGAAAGAGACAAGCAGAGTGAGAAAGAGGCAGGCAGAGTGAGAAAGAGACAGGCAGAGTGAGAAAGACAGGCAGAGTGAGAAAGAGACAGAGAGTGAAAGAGACAGCCAGAGTGAGAAACAGACAGGCAAAGTGAGAAAGAGACAAGCAGTGTGAGAAAGAGGCAGGCAGAGTGAGAAAGAGACAGGCAGAGTGAGAAAGAGACAGACAGAGTGAGAAAGAGACAGACAGAGTGAGAAAGAGACAGGCAGAGAGAGATAGAGACAGGCAGAGTGAGAAAGAGACAGATTGAAAGAGACAGGCAGAGTGAGAAAGAGACAGAGAGTGAAAGAGACAGGCAGAGTGAGAAAGAGACAAGCAGAGTGAGAAAGAGACAAACAGAGTGAGAAAGAGACAGAGTGAGAAAGAGACAGGGAGAGAGAGATAGAGACAGGCAGAGTGAGAAAGAGACAGAGCGAAAGAGACAGGCAGAGTGAGAAAGAGACAGAGCGTGAAAGAGACAGGCAGAGTGAGAAAGGGACAGGCAGAGCGAGAAAGAGCCAGGCAGAGTGAGAATGAAACAGGCAGAGTGAGAAAGATACAGGCAGAGTGAGAAAGAGACAGGCAGAGTGAGAAAGAGACAAACAGAGTGAGAAAGAGACAGAGTGAGAAAGAGACAGGAAGAGAGAGATAGAGACAGGCAGAGTGAGAAAGAGACAGGCAGAGTGAGAAAGAGACAGGCAGAGTGAGAACGAGACAGGCAGAGTGAGAAAGAGACAGGCAGAGTGAGAAAGACAGGCAGAGTGAGAAAGAGACAGCGAGTGAAAGAGACAGCCAGAGTGAGAAAGAGACAGGCAAAGTGAGAAAGAGACAAGCAGAGTGAGAAAGAGGCAGGCAGAGTGAGAAAGAGACAGGTAGAGTGAGAAAGAGACAGACAGAGTGAGAAAGAGACAGACAGAGTGAGAAAGAGACAGGCAGAGAGAGAAAGAGACAGAGAGTGAAAGAGACAGGCAGAGTGAGAAAGAGACAAGCAGAGTGAGAAAGAGGCAGGCAGAGTGAGAAAGAGACAGACAGAGTGAGAAAGAGACAGACAGAGTGAGAAAGAGACAAACAGAGTGAGAAAGAGACAGAGTGAGAAAGAGACAGGGAGAGAGAGATAGAGACAGGCAGAGTGAGAAAGAGACAGAGCGAAAGAGACAGGCAGAGTGAGAAAGAGACAGAGAGTGAAAGAGACAGGCAGAGTGAGAAAGGGACAGGCAGAGCGAGAAAGAGCCAGGCAGAGTGAGAATGAAACAGGCAGAGTGAGAAAGATACAGGCAGAGTGAGAAAGAGACAGGCAGAGTGAGAAAGACTGACAGAGTGAGAAAGACAGGCAGAGTGAGAAAGACAGGCAGAGTGAGAAAGAGACAGGCAGAGTGAGAAAGAGACAGGCAGAGTGAGAAAGAGACAGGCAGAGTGAGAAAGAGACAGAGTGAAAGAGACAGGCAGAGTGAGAAAGATACAGAGTGAGAAAGAGACAGGCAGAGTGAGAACAAGACAGGCAGAGTGAGAAAGAGACAGGTAGAGTGAGAAAGACAGACAGAATGAGAAAGACAGGCAGAGTGAGAAAAAGAGAGAGTGAAAGTGACAGGCAGAGTGCGAAAGAGACAGACAGAGTGAGAAAGACACAGGCAGAGTGAGAAAGAGACAGGCAGAGTGAGAACAAGACAGACAGAGTGAGAAAGAGACAGGCAGAGTGAGAAAGAGACAGGCAGAGTGAGAATGAGACAGACAGAGTGAGAAAGAGACAGGCAGAGTGAGAAAGAGACAGGCAGAGTGAGAAAGAGACTTGCAGAGTGAGAAAGAGACAGGCAGAGTGAGAAAGAGACAGAGTGAAAGAGACAGGCAGAGTGAGAAAGAGACAGAGTGAGAAAGAGACAGGGTGAGAGAGATAGAGACAGGCAGAGTGAGAAAGAGACAGAGCGAAAGAGACAGGCAGAGTGAGAAAAAGACAGAGAGTGAAAGAGACAGGCAGAGTGAGAAAGAGACAGGCAGAGTGAGAATGAGACAGACAGAGTGAGAAAGAGACAGGCAGAGTGAGAAAGAGACAGGCAGAGTGAGAAAGAGACAAGCAGAGTGAGAAAGAGGCAGGCAGAGTGAGAAAGAGACAGACAGAGTGAGAAAGAGACAAACAGAGTGAGAAAGAGACAGAGTGAGAAAGAGACAGGGTGAGAGAGATAGAGACAGGCAGAGTGAGAAAGAGACAGAGCGAAAGAGACAGGCAGAGTGAGAAAAAGACAGAGAGTGAAAGAGACAGGCAGAGTGAGAAAGAGACAGGCAGAGTGAGAAAGACAGACAGAGTGAGAAAGAGACAGGCAGAGTGAGAAAGACAGACAGAGTGAGAAAGACAGGCAGAGTGAGAAAGAGACAGGCAGAGTGAGAAAGAGACAGAGAGTGAAAGAGACAGGCAGAGTGAGAACGAGAAAGGCAGAGTGAGAAAGAGACAGGCAGAGTGAGAAAGACACAGGCAGAGTGAGAAAGACAGGCAGAGTGAGAAAGACAGACAGAGTGAGAAAGACAGGCAGAGTGAGAAAGAGACAGGCAGAGTGAGAAAGAGACAGAGTGAGAAAGAGACAGGCAGAGTGAGAAAGACAGGCAGAGTGAGAAAGACAGACAGAGTGAGAAAGACAGGCAGAGTGAGAAAGAGACAGATTGAGAAAGAGACAGGCAGAGTGAGAAAGACAGGCAGAGTGAGAAAGACAGACAGAGTGAGAAAGACAGGCAGAGTGAGAAAGAGACAGAGTGAGAAAGAGACAGGCAGAGTGAGAAAGACAGACAGAGTGAGAAAGACAGGCAGAGTGAGGAAGAGCAGAATCTGACCTAGTGGCCGAAGGAAACTAATGGTTCTCGAACTGGGAGGGGTTGCTTATCCAGCAGAGCTGGAAGCAGACTGGGCAGGAGATACAAAGATCACATTAACTAGAAGTAATCTGTAAGTGAATAACTGTTTTCTTCAAAGCATTAATAAAACCCTCCTCGCATGAGAATGTTGCGTGGCATTATGAATTTTGTATACTGTTCGAATTTATTTGAGTGGGGTCCACAATTATGAATCATTAGAAAAGGGGTCCTTTAACCAAAGTTTTAAAATAAATTCAGAGCACCCAATTCGTTTATTTTCCAAATAAGGGGGAATTTAGCGAGGCCAATCCACCTACCCTGCACATCTTTGGGTTGTGGGGCTGAAACCCACGCAGACACGGGGAGAATGTGCAAACTCCACACGGGCAGTGACCCAGAGCCGGGATTGAACCTGGGACCTCGGCGCTGTGAAGCAGCAGCGCTAACCACTGCACCACCAAACCAAAGTTGAGAATCTCTGAAGTAGACAACCTGAAATAGGAATAAAGAGATAGAAACATGGACAGAAACTGGGAGAGAAAGGAAAGCACAACATTGGAGAGAGAGGTCACGTAAATGCTATCGACAAATAGAGCAGCTGCATTTACTCTAGCTTTGGTGAAATATGCAGTGCCCCATGAGGACAAAGCGGTTGCAGGGGGAGGCCAGAGTACTTGAATTCAGCCTCGATTTGACAATATCCTCACTCCTGATTTTGAAATCCTTCCACATGGCCTTACCCGTTCCTTAATGCCTCGAATCTCACAGCCTTCCAAGATCTCGGCGCTCCACCAATTCTGTCCTCTTAAACATTCCTGATTTTAGTCGCGACACCATTGGCGGCCGTGCCTTCAGCTGCCTAGGGCTCGAAGATCTGGAATTCCCTCCCTAAACCCCTCTGCCCAGGGCCGCACGGTGGCGCAGTGGGTTAGCCGTGCTGCCTCATGGCGCCGAGGTCCCAGGTAGCATTGTGGATAGCACAATTGCTTCACAGCTCCAGGGTCCCAGGTTCGATTCCGGCTTGGGTCACTGTCTGTGCGGAGTCTGCACATCCTCCCCGTGTGTGCGTGGGTTTCCTCCGGGTGCTCCGGTTTCCTCCCACAGTCCAAAGATGTGCAGGTTCGGTGGATTGGCCATGATAAATTGCCCTTAGTGTCCAAAATTGCCCTTAGTGTTGGGCGGGGTTACTGGGTTATGGGGATAGGGTGGAGGTGTTGACCTTGGGTAAGGTGCTCTTTCCAAGAGCTGGTGCAGGCTCGACGGGCCGAATGGCCTCCTTCTGCACTGTAAATTCTATGATGTTCGATCCCGGCTCTGGGTCACTGTCCACTTGGTCTACGTTTACTTCATCAATCCCATTTTGTATTTTATACACCTCGATCAGATCCCCTCTCATTGTTCTAAACTCCAGCGAGTATAAGCCCCAACTGCTTAATCTCTCCTCATACGACAACTCTTTCAGGGCGGCACAGTGGTTAGCACTGCTGCCTACGGCGCTGATGACCCGGGTTCAATCCCGGCCCCGGGTCACTGTCTGTGTGGAGTTTGCACATTCTCCCCATGTCTGCGTGGGTTTCACCCCCACAACCCACAGATGTGCAGGGTAGGTGGATTGGCCACGCTAAAGTTCCCCTCAATTGGAAAAAATTAATTGGGTACTCTAAATTTTTAAAAAAACCTCTTGCACCCATTAAGTCGCTCCTTAAAATCTTCCCCTATGACTGAGCTTTTGATAAAGCTGTCATTCGTGCTCCCTGTGTAGCTGGGAGTCAAACTGAGTTTACCAGCACTCCTGGAGAGCGCCTGGGGATGTTTTGCAATGCTACAGAAAGGAGGTGGCACAGTGGTTAGCACTGATGCCTCACAGCGCCAGGGACCGGTTTCCGGCCTCGTGTGACCGTGCAGAGTTTGGGCATTCTCTCCGTCTCTGCGTGGGTTTCCTCCCACAGTTCAAAGATGTACAAGCTTGGGTGATCATTTTCCCAGTAAGCACCCCAACCTACTTGCCATTTCGAAAGAAAAAAAATAACTGTTCGTTTTCTTTTCCCGCCTGCAAAACGGCTTTCTACCAGGTTCGGTCGTGAGGCCCGATCATCGTCAGACTACGGCACCGAGGGGCGGATACAGTCCCGGGGGTGGCAAGTCATCCCACCTCAGTTCTGGAGCATGGCTGTCCCACAGCGTTTTGGAAGGAAGTGAGGAAGATGAGTAGCGGGACTCCCCAGAGAAACATACACATCTCAATCGCTACAACGTTTTGTTAAGACTTGCCAACGGAACAAGGTGAATTGTCACATTGGCCTGAAAAGGCTACATTTAATTAGAAAATACTTCAGTCAAATCAAAAAGTTCAAACATGCTGTTCTTAGAAATGAATTCATTCATTTGTGATACTTTACAATTGTCTTTACTAATAATTAAAGTAAATAATTAAAGAATCGATGTCGTTGTCCTTATTGTTAATTTTATTCTGAAAGCAATCCTTGTCAACTCTTCAGTTGTACCTGTTTAATATGAGACATTGTCCTTTGCAAAAGAAACACGTTCAAAGCATTCGATTCAGATACACGGCCGGTGGTCATTTATAGGTAGCACAAGTGGATTCCACTGTGGCTTCACAGCTCCAGGGTCCCAGGTTCGATTCCGGCTTGGGTCACTGTCTGTGCGGAGTCTGCACATCCTCCCCGTGTGTGCGTGGGTTTCCTCCGGGTGCTCCGGTTTCCTCCCACAGTCCAAAGATGTGCAGGTTAGGTGGATTGGCCACGATAAATTGCCCTCAGTGACCAAAAAGGTTCGGTTTTCAAAAAGGTTCAGAGGGGTTATTGGGTTACGGGGATAGGGTGGAAGTGAGGGCTTAAGTGGATTGATGCAGACTCGATGGGCCGAATGGCCTCCTTCTGCACTGTACGTTCTATGTTCAAAGCATCACAGTTTAGGCTTTTAAAAAACACAATTTTCTGAATGAACTGAAAGGTTTCTTAAGTTCCTTCGGATCTTGAATCTGTATCATAGATCATAGATCATCGAATTTACAGTGCAGAAGGAGGCCATTCGGCCCACGAGGCTCAGCCTAACCCAGGCCTAAAACGTCACCCTGATTTCGCTAAATTGTAAAGCCGTGTTCGCGGACAATTCTCCGTGTTGTCCTTTAAATCATTTCCAGCAAGTTCCTCTCAGAACTCTCACTAACCCAGCAGATAGAGCGGTTTCTTGGGACTGAACAGCCTTGTGGAACAAATCAAGATCTTGCACCGGTTTGAGGGCTTCGGATGAAACTGAGTTTTGCATCTCAAAAGATCGATATTTACTCGAACACCTCTCACATAATGAAGGCCGTCGGAGGGCTTCACTGCAACATTACCAAGCCAAACGTACCCCCAAGCCACATGAGGAAATATTAGGACAGGTGGCCAGAAGCTTGGCAAAGAGGTAGATTTTAAGGAGCAGCTTAAAGGTGGAGAGGTTTTGGGGCAGCACGGTGGCGCAGTGGTTAGCACTGCAGTCTTACGGCACCGAGGTCCCAGGTTCACTCCCGGCTCTGGGTCACTGTCCATGTGGAGTTTGCACATTCTCCCCGCGTTTGCGTGGGTTTCACCCCCACAACCCAAAGATGTGCAGGGTAGGTGGATTGGCCACACTAAATTGCCCCTTAATTGGAAAAATGAATTGGGTTCTCTAAATTAAAAAAAAGGTTTCAGGGGGGGAATTCCAGAGGTTAGGGCCTCGGCAGCTGAAGACACGGCTGCCAATGGGGGAGTGAAGGGCAGCGCGGTAGCATAGTGGTTAGCACAATTGCTTCTCAGCTCCAGGGTCCCAGGTTCGATTCCCCGCTGGGTCACTGTCTATGCGGAGTCTGCACATTCTCCCCGTGTCTGCGTGGGTTTCCTCCGGGTGCTCCGGTTTCCCCCCACAGTCCAAAGATGTGCAGGTTAGGTGGATTGGCCATGCTAAATTGCCCTTAGTGTCCAAAATTGCCCTTAGTGTTGGGTGGGGTTATGGGGATAGGGTGGAGGTGTTGACCTTGGGTAGGGTGCTCTTTCCGGGAGCCGGTGCAGACTCGATGGGCCGAATGACCTCCTTCTGCACTGTAAATTCTATGATAATCTATGATTAAAATTGGGGATACTCAAGAGGGAGTTATTGAAGGCACAGAGATCTCGTAGGGTTGTGCGGCCGAAGGAGATGGTAGAGAGTCAATGCCATGGAGGGATTGGAAAACAAGGATTTTCCCAGGAGAACTCAGACAAGACTGAAAACGTTTTGCTGCGATACAATTAATTCTAATGGCAGGAAATGGGACTTAAATCTACTCGCTGTCTCAAACATATCACCTCTCATAATGGGGTTTTCCAATCAGTTCAAAGAAGAACTATCTCCATACACACCTCTCCTCCCAACTGGACCAAGAACTCACCAGGTAGCACAAATCAGGTTCAAACCTCAGTTTACTATTGGTACACCAATAAACAGCTATTAACACCCATCAGCTCAAATGCAGCGGAGTGCCCCCAGGAGGGGTATGTAAGTGTCTGTTCCATACCATCAGTCACACTAATGTTCAATGATAAATGAACAAGGATTAACAAGTTCAAAGATGTGCAGGTTAGGTGGATTGGCCATTCTAAAATGCCCCTCAGTGTTAGGTTAGGTAGGGTTAGAATCATACAATTCCTGCAGTACAGAGGAGGCCATTCGGCCCATCGAGTCTGCACCGGCCCTCTGAAAGAGCATTCTACCCAGGCCCTCTCTCCGCCCTATCCCCGTAACCCCATAACCCCACCTAACCTGCACACCCTTGGACATTAAGGGGCAATTTAAGCATCGCCAATCCACCTAGAATCATAGAATCATAGAATTTACAGTGCAGAAGGAGGCCATTCGGCCCATCGAGCCTGCACCGGCCCTTGGAAAGAGCACCCTACCCAAGCCCACACCTCCACCCTATCCCCATAACCCAGTAACCCCACCCAACACTATGGGTAATTTTGGACACTAAGGGCAATTTATCATGGCCAATCCACCTAACCTGCACATCTTTGGACTGTGGGAGGAAACCCACGCAGACACGGGGAGGACGTGCAGACTCCGCACAGACAGTGACCCAAGCCGGGAATCGAACCTGGGACCCTGGAGCTGTGAAGCAACGGTGCTAAACACCATGCTACCGTGCTGCCCGACAGAGAATTATTAATGTGAAACCAGCTCAAAATAATAGCAGGGAAATATGGACATCGAGTTATTACAGGACACGAGGATGCCATTCGGCCCATTGAGTCCCTGCTAGCTTTCAGTGGAGCAATCCCAGTCAGTCCCATTCCCCCGTGCTATCCCCAAGTTTATCTCTGCAAGTTTATTTTGCTCAAGTGCCCATCTAGTTTCTAATCATTCATTGCCTCCTCTTCCACACCGCCCCCCCCCCCCTCTCGCAGGCAGCGAGTTCCCCGTCATCATCAGCCGCTATGTAAATAAAGTGCTTCCTCACAACCCCCCACCACCTCACCCTCCATTTATTGCCTAAAACCTTAAATGTGTACCCCCCCCCCCCACCCCACCCTCCAATCCTTGTATAATCAGCCAATGGGAACTTTATCTAAATCTATCATAATCTTGTGCACCCTCTATTAAATCTCCCCTCAATTTCCTTTGCCCCGAGGAGGCTAACCTCAGCTTCTCAAAACGAACCTTGCCGTAAAGCTCCCCGAAACCACTAAAGCACTTTGACCTTTCGAAAAATCCTCGCTCGATCAAGTATTCCACGGGCAGCCCCGAACTGCAGCCGGACTGAATTATTCATCATTCTGGACATGTTGTCACTTTGCTAAGTATTTACTGTATTAATATAAGTGGGAATCGTGGTCTAACAATCTGTCTAACCGTTTATTGACTTGCAAAGGAAGGCTCAGGGAGTAGCTGTGGCTGGCCAAACAGTGAATGAGAAATTTCCCAAGGTGCCATTGAACAGAAAAACAATTGACAGTGAAATATATTAAACAATGAATAAGTTAGAGCCACATTCACTTTTTGAGTCACATAATTTTACGAAGGTTCCCTGGGTAGCATGTCAACCACGAGGCGGTCCTTGTTGGAACTCAGACAAGCTCTGACGTGGTTTCACTCACAATACTTCAACAAAAGGGGAAGGGGAGAGAATATTATTCTTGCCCTATTGTAATAATATTGCCAGTTGTTATTCTTTATTACAATACATGAACACGCAAGCTTTGAGGTGAACCTTGCCGCCAAGAAGGAACTTGCATTTCTATAGCGTCACAGGACATGTAGAAAGTGCAGCATCCAATTTGTGCACAGCGAGATCCCACAAACAGCCCTGACCATGCTTTTGTGATGCCGAATGAAGGATAAATATTGGCTCAAGATACCAGAGTGAACCGTGCTACTCTTCATAGATCCTAGAATTTACAGTGCAGAAGGCCATTCAGCCCATCGAGTCTGCACCAGCCCTTGGAAAGAGCACCCTACTTAAGCCCCACTCCTCCAAACTATCCCCAGTAACCCCACCTAACCTTTTTTGTTCACTAAGGGCAATTTAGCATGGCCAATCCACCGAACCTGCACATCTTTGGACTGTGGGAGGAAACCGGAGCACCCGGAGGAAATCCACGCAGACACGGGGAGGATGTGCAGACTCCGCACAGACAGTGATCCAGCTGGGAATTGAACCTGGGACCCTGGAGCGGTGAAGCAACAGTGCTAACCGCTGTGCTACCGTGCTGCCCATCTTCTCCAAGAGGGCATCACGGGATCTTTTCCTCCGCCTGGTTTCACATGCCATCCGACAGCGCAGCACCCCTCACGGTGCAGCATTCCCTCAGTGCCACACACGGGAGGGAAACAGTCAAGATAATAAATACCCTCTACCCTCTGGAGCATCACTTGAACCGGCAACCTCTGCATCCACAGTTGACAAGTGGTACATAAATGGGCTGACACAAGCAACTATAGTTAAACAGGACACCCAGTAACTTCCAGCAATGCATCATGGAACAGGAGCAGTGAGATCTCAGAGTAATGGATCAGGAGCAGTGAGATCTCAGAGTACTGGATAAGGGGCAGTGAGATCTCAGAGTAATGGATCAGGAGCAGTGAGATCTCAGAGTAATGGATCAGGAGCAGTGAGATCTCAGAGTAATGGATCAGGAGCAGTGAGATCTCAGAGTAATGGATCAGGATCAGTGCGATCTCAGAGTAATGGATCAGGAGCAGTGAGATCTCAGAGTAATGGATCAGGAGCAGTGAGATCTCAGAGTAATGGATCAGGAGCAGTGAGATCTCAGAGTAATGGATCAGGATCAGTGCGATCTCAGAGTAATGGATCAGGATCAGTGCGATCTCAGAGTAATGGATCAGGAGCAGTGAGATCTCAGCGTAATTGATCAGGAGCAGTGAGATCTCAGAGTAATGGATCAGTGAGATCTCAGAGTAATGGATCAGGAGCAGTGAGATCTCAGAGTAATGGATCAGGAGCAGTGAGATCTCAGAGTAATGGATCAGTGAGATCTCAGAGTAATGGATCAGGACCAGTGAGATCTCAGAGTATTGGATCAGGAGCAGTGAGATCTAAGCGTAATGGATCAGGAGCAGTGAGATCTCAGAGTAATGGATCAGGACCAGTGAGATCTCAGAGTAATTGATCAGTGAGATCTCAGAGTAATGAATCAGGAGCAGTGAGATCTCAGAGTAATGGATCAGGAGCAGTGAGATCTCAGAGTAATGGATCAGGAGCAGTGAGATCTCAGAGTAATGGATCAGGAGCAGTGAGATCTCAGAGTAATGGATCAGGAACAGTGAGAGCTCAGCGTAATTGATCAGGAGCAGTGAGATCTCAGAGTAATGGATCAGTGAGATCTCAGAGTAATGGATCAGGAGCAGTGAGATCTCAGAGTAATGGATCAGGAGCAGTGGGATCTCAGAGTAATGGATCAGTGAGATCTCAGAGTAATGGATCAGGACCAGTGAGATCTCAGATTATTGGATCAGGAGCAGTGAGATCTCAGAGTAATGGATCAGGATCAGTGAGATCTCAGAGTAATGGATCAGGAGCAGTGAGATCTCAGAGTAATGGATTAGGAGTAGTGAGATCTCAGAGTAATGGATCAGGAGCAGTGAGATCTCAGAGTAATGGATCAGGAGCATTGAGATCTCAGAGTAATGGATCAGGAGCAGTGAGATCTCAGAGTAATGGATCAGGAGCAGTGAGATCTCAGAGTAATGGATCAGGAGCAGTGAGATCTCAGAGTAATGGATCAGGAACAGTGAAAACACAGAGTAATGGAACAGGAGCAGTGAGATCTCAGAGTAATGGATCAGGAGAAGTGAGATCTCAGAGTAATGGATCAGGAGCAGTGAGATCTCAGAGTAATGGATCAGGAGCATTGAGATCTCAGAGTAATGGATCAGGAGCAGTGAGATCTCAGAGTAATAGATCAGGAGCAGTGAGATCTCAGAGTAATGGATCAGGAACAGTGAAAACACAGAGTAATGGAACAGGAGCAGTGAGATCTCAGAGTAATGGATCAGTGAGATCTTAGAGTAATGGATCAGGAGCAGTGAGATCTCAGAGTAATGGATCAGGAGCAGTGAGATCTCAGAGTAATGGATCAGGAGCAGTGAGATCTCAGAGTAGTGGAACAAGAGCTGTGAGATCTCAGAGTAGTGGAACAAGAGCTGTGAGATCTCAGAATAATGGATCAGTGAGATCTCAGAGTAATGGATTAGGAGCAGTGAGATCTCGGAGTAATGGATCAGTGAGATCTCAGAGTAATGGAACAGGAGAAGTGAGATCTCAGAATAATGGAACAGGAGCAGTGAGATCTCAGAGTAATGGATCAGGAGCAGTGAGATCTCAGAGTAGTGGAACAAGAGCTGTGAGATCTCAGAATAATGGATCAGTGAGATCTCAGAGTAATGGATCAGGAGCAGTGGGATCTCAGAGTAGTGGAACAAGAGCTGTGAGATCTCAGATTAATGGATCAGTGAGATCTCAGAGTAATGGATCAGGAGCAGTGGGATCTCAGAGTAGTGGAACAAAAGCTGTGAGATCTCAGAGTAGTGGAACAAGAGCTGTGAGATCTCAGATTAATGGATCAGTGAGATCTCAGAGTAATGGATCAGGAGCAGTGAGATCTCAGAGTAATGGATCAGTCGCAGTGGGATTTCAGAGTAATGGATCAGAAGCAGTGAGATCTCAGAGTAATGGAGCAGGAGCAGTGAGATCTCAGAGTAATGGATCAGGAGCAGTGAGATCTCAGCGTAATTGATCAGGAGCAGTGAGATCTCAGAGTAATGGATCAGTGAGATCTCAGAGTAATGGATCAGGAGCAGTGAGATCTCAGAGTAATGGATCAGGAGCAGTGAGATCTCAGAGTAATGGATCAGTGAGATCTCAGAGTAATGGATCAGGACCAGTGAGATCTCAGAGTAATGGATCAGGAGCAGTGAGATTTAAGCGTAATGGATCAGGAGCAGTGAGATCTCAGAGTAATGGATCAGGAACAGTGGAAACACAGAGTAATGGAACAGGAGCAGTGAGATCTCAGAGTAATGGATCAGTGAGATCTCAGAGTAATGGATCAGGAGCAGTGAGATCTCAGAGTAATGGAACAGGAGCAGTGAGATCTCAGATTAATGGATCAGGAGCAGTGAGATCTCAGAGTAATGGATCAGGAGCAGTGAGATCTAAGAGTAATGGATCAGGAGCAGTAAGATTTCAGAGTAATGGATCAGGAGCAGTGTGATTTCAGAGTAACAGATCAGGGGCAGTGAGATCTCAGAGTAATGGATCAGGAGCAGTGAGATCTCAGAGTAATGGATCAGGAGCAGTGATATCTCAGAGAAATGGATCAGGAGCAGTGAGATTTCAGAGTAATGGATCAGGAGCAGTGAGATCTCAGAGTAATGGATCAGGAGCAGTGAGATCTCAGAGTAATGGATCAGGAGCAGTGAGATCTCAGAGTAATGGATCAGGAGCAGTGAGATCTCCAAGTAATGGACCGGGGCAGTGAGATCTCAGAGTAATGGATCAGGAGCAGTGAGATCTCAGAGTAATGGATCAGGAGCAGTGATATCTCAGAGAAATGGATCAGAAGCAGTGAGATTTCAGAGTAATGGATCAGGAGCAGTGCGATCTCAGAGTAATGGATCAGGCGCCGTGAGATCTCAGAGTAATTAATCAGGAGCAGTGAGATCTCAGAGTAATGGAACAGGAGCAGTGAGATCTCAGAGTAATGGATCAGGAGCAGTGAGATCTCAGAGTAATGAATCAGGAGCAGTGAGATCTCAGAGTAATGGATCAGGAGCAGTGAAATCTCAGAGTAATGGATCAGGAGCAGTGAGATCTAAGAGTAATGGATCAGGAACAGTGGAAACACAGAGTAATGGAACAGGAGCAGTGAGATCTCAGAGTAATGGATCAGTGAGATCTCAGAGTAATGGATCAGGAGCAGTGAGATCTCAGAGTAATGGAACAGGAGCAGTGAGATCTCAGATTAATGGATCAGGAGCAGTGAGATCTCAGAGTAATGGATCAGGAGCAGTGAGATCTAAGAGTAATGGATCAGGAGCAGTGAGATTTCAGAGTAATGGATCAGGAGCAGTGTGATTTCAGAGTAATAGATCAGGGGCAGTGAGATCTCAGAGTAATGGATCAGGAGCAGTGAGATCTCAGAGTAATGGATCAGGAGCAGTGATATCTCAGAGAAATGGATCAGGAGCAGTGAGATTTCAGAGTAATGGATCAGGAGCAGTGAGATCTCAGAGTAATGGATCAGGAGCAGTGAGATCTCAGAGTAATGGATCAGGAGCAGTGAGATCTCAGAGTAATGGATCAGGAGCAGTGAGATCTCCAAGTAATGGACCGGGGCAGTGAGATCTCAGAGTAATGGATCAGGAGCAGTGAGATCTCAGAGTAATGGATCAGGAGCAGTGATATCTCAGAGAAATGGATCAGGAGCAGTGAGATTTCAGAGTAATGGATCAGGAGCAGTGCGATCTCAGAGTAATGGATCAGGCGCCGTGAGATCTCAGAGTAATTAATCAGGAGCAGTGAGATCTCAGAGTAATGGAACAGGAGCAGTGAGATCTCAGAGTAATGGATCAGGAGCAGTGAGATCTCAGAGTAATGAATCAGGAGCAGTGAGATCTCAGAGTAATGGATCAGGAGCAGTGAAATCTCAGAGTAATGGATCAGGAGCAGTGAGATCTCAAAGTAATAGATTAGGAGCTAGACATAGACATAGAACATACAGTGCAGAAGGAGACCATTCGGTCCATCGAGTCTGCACCGACCCACATAAGCCCTCACTTCCACCCTATCTCCGTAACCCAATAACCCCTCCTAACCTTTTTGGCACTAAGGGCAATTTAGCATGGGCAATCCACCTAACCTGCACGTCTTTGGACTGTGGGAGGAAACCGGAGCACCCGGAGGAAACCCACGCAGACACGGGGAGAACGTGCAGACTCCGCACAGACAGTGACCCAGCGGGGAATCGAACCTGGGACCCTGGCGGTGTGAAGCCACAGTGCTAACCACTTGTGCTACCGTGCCGCAGAGTAATGGATCAGGGGCAGTGAGATCTCAGAGTAATGGATCAGGAGCAGTGAGATTTCAGAGTAATGGAACAGGAGCAGTGAGATCTCAGAGTAATGGATCAGGAGCAGTGCGATCTCAGAGTAATGGATCAGGAGCAGTGAGATCTCAAAGTAATAGATTAGGAGCTGTGAGATCTCAGAGTAATGGATCAGGAGCAGTGAGATCTCAGAGAAATGAATCAGGAGCAGTGAGATCTCAGAGTAATGGATCAATGAGATCTCAGAGTAATGGATCAGGAGCTGTGAGATCTCAGAGCAGTGAAATCTCAGAGTAATGGCACAGGAGCAGTGAGATCTCAGAGTAATGGATCAGGAGCAGTGAGATCTCAGAGTAATGAATCAGGAGCAGTGAGATCTCAGAGTAATGGATCAGGAGCAGTGAAATCTCAGAGTAATGGATCAGGAGCAGTGAGATCTAAGAGTAATGGATCAGGAACAGTGGAAACACAGAGTAATGGAACAGGAGCAGTGAGATCTCAGAGTAATGGATCAGTGAGATCTCAGAGTAATGGATCAGGAGCAGTGAGATCTCAGAGTAATGGAACAGGAGCAGTGAGATCTCAGATTAATGGATCAGGAGCAGTGAGATCTCAGAGTAATGGATCAGGAGCAGTGAGATCTAAGAGTAATGGATCAGGAGCAGTGAGATTTCAGAGTAATGGATCAGGAGCAGTGTGATTTCAGAGTAATAGATCAGGGGCAGTGAGATCTCAGAGTAATGGATCAGGAGCAGTGAGATCTCAGAGTAATGGATCAGGAGCAGTGATATCTCAGAGAAATGGATCAGGAGCAGTGAGATTTCAGAGTAATGGATCAGGAGCAGTGAGATCTCAGAGTAATGGATCAGGAGCAGTGAGATCTCAGAGTAATGGATCAGGAGCAGTGAGATCTCAGAGTAATGGATCAGGAGCAGTGAGATCTCCAAGTAATGGACCGGGGCAGTGAGATCTCAGAGTAATGGATCAGGAGCAGTGAGATCTCAGAGTAATGGATCAGGAGCAGTGATATCTCAGAGAAATGGATCAGGAGCAGTGAGATTTCAGAGTAATGGATCAGGAGCAGTGCGATCTCAGAGTAATGGATCAGGCGCCGTGAGATCTCAGAGTAATTAATCAGGAGCAGTGAGATCTCAGAGTAATGGAACAGGAGCAGTGAGATCTCAGAGTAATGGATCAGGAGCAGTGAGATCTCAGAGTAATGAATCAGGAGCAGTGAGATCTCAGAGTAATGGATCAGGAGCAGTGAAATCTCAGAGTAATGGATCAGGAGCAGTGAGATCTCAAAGTAATAGATTAGGAGCTAGACATAGACATAGAACATACAGTGCAGAAGGAGACCATTCGGTCCATCGAGTCTGCACCGACCCACATAAGCCCTCACTTCCACCCTATCTCCGTAACCCAATAACCCCTCCTAACCTTTTTGGCACTAAGGGCAATTTAGCATGGGCAATCCACCTAACCTGCACGTCTTTGGACTGTGGGAGGAAACCGGAGCACCCGGAGGAAACCCACGCAGACACGGGGAGAACGTGCAGACTCCGCACAGACAGTGACCCAGCGGGGAATCGAACCTGGGACCCTGGCGGTGTGAAGCCACAGTGCTAACCACTTGTGCTACCGTGCCGCAGAGTAATGGATCAGGGGCAGTGAGATCTCAGAGTAATGGATCAGGAGCAGTGAGATTTCAGAGTAATGGAACAGGAGCAGTGAGATCTCAGAGTAATGGATCAGGAGCAGTGCGATCTCAGAGTAATGGATCAGGAGCAGTGCGATCTCAGAGTAATGGATCAGGAGCAGTGAGATCTCAAAGTAATAGATTAGGAGCTGTGAGATCTCAGAGTAATGGATCAGGAGCAGTGAGATCTCAGAGAAATGAATCAGGAGCAGTGAGATCTCAGAGTAATGGATCAATGAGATCTCAGAGTAATGGATCAGGAGCTGTGAGATCTCAGAGCAGTGAAATCTCAGAGTAATGGCACAGGAGCAGTGAGATCTCAGAGTAATAGATCAGGAGCAGTGAGATCTCAGAATAATGGATCAGGAGCAGTGAGATCTCAGAGTAATGGATCAGGAGCAGTGAGATCTCAGAGTAATAGATCAGGAGTAGTGAGATCTCAGAATAATGGATCAGGAGCAGTGAGATCTCAGAGTAATGGATCAGGAGCAGTGAGATCTCAGAGTAATGGATCAGGTGCAGTGAGATCTCAGAGTAATGGATCAGGACCAGTGAGATCTCAGAGTAATGGATCAGGTGCAGTGAGATCTCAGAGTAATGGATCAGGAGCAGTGAGATCTCAGAGTAATAGATCAGGAGCAGTGAGATCTCAGAGTAATGGATCAGGGGCAGTGAGATCTCAGAGTAATAGATCAGGAGCAGTGAGATCTCAGAGCAGTGAGATCTCAGAGTAATGGAAAAATCTTCAAATAACCTCTGGTTGGCACATCATTTTGACAGCTGTTCTAGGATGAAGAAAATAAATTCATCTTTTTTCCCTCCATTTTGGAAAGTATTTTTATTTCTGTGTTTTCCTGATGATCCCTTAACTAAACAAGCAGGCAGGGCCCCCTGTTCGTGACGTCCTGGTGCTGCTGCCCTTGAGTGGGGCATTAGCGAATGCAGTGAGGAGCAAGTCTCCAACTGTGAGGACAAGGGGACGGTGGTTCAAATGGTTCTGAGGTAACTCCAAAGCCGATCATCAGGGACGTCTTCAGGGACGTCTCCTTCACACAGAAAACATCCTACACGTGAAATGGACTACCAGGCAGATCGGACGAGCTGGAAACTCTGGGTGCAATTCAGAATGGTTCGAGGCACGAGGGATTTCCAGTTATGTGGATAGATGGAGAAGTTGCGACTTCTTCTTGGAGAAGAGGCGATTCGATCGAGATGCTCAAAAACATGAGGGGTCTGGACAGAGTAGATAGGGAGAGACCGTTTATGTTATATGGAGGGTCGAGAACAAGGGGTCCGCAATTGAGCGAGTGGTTTGGAAAAAAGAACCAAAGACAAGATGGGGAATATCTTTTTGACACAGCGAGTAGTTAGGATCAGGAATACAGCGCAGCACAGTGGCGCAGTGGTTAGCACTGCTGCCTCACGGCGCCGAGGACCCGGGTTTGATCCCTGCCCCGGGTCACTGTCCGCGTGGAGTTTGCACATTCTCCCCGTGTCTGTGTGGGTCTCACCCCTACAACCCAAAAAGATGTGCAGTCAGTGAATTGACCAGGCTAAATTGCCCCTTAATTTGGAAAAAAAAATTAGATACTCTAAATTTATTGCATCGGGAATGCACTGCCCGAGTTTGTAGCGGAGGCAGTTTCAATCGCGGCTTTGAAAATGGTATTGGATAAGCAGGTGAAGGGAATTTGCAAGGCTTCAAGTGTCAGAGAGTGGAACTAGGTGAGTTGCTCTTGCAAAGGGCCAGCACGGACAAAATGGGCAGAGCGGCCTCCTTCTGTGCAGTAAGCGTTCCGTGACTCGATGTAATGATGGCACAGGCGATGTTCCGAGATGAGGCCGGCACTTTCTCCAAGTTAGGGCTGAAATACAAACATAAGAACTCAGGAAACGGTGTTAACGTTTCGAGCCGCGTACGGCTTTCCTGCACACGGACCCAAAATGTTAATGTTTCTCTCCCCACAGAAGCTGCCAGACCTGCTGAGTTTATCCAGAGGTTTTTGTTTTCATTTCAGTTTTCCAGCATCTGCAGTATTTTTCTTTCAGTGCGGACTGAGAACCGTCACCATTTGAAAGAACTGATTGGGAAGATCAGGCTGTCCCGAGGTGGATTCACTCCAGGGACTGGATTTTACAGATCCCCCAGGAAACAGCGACCTGTCCAATTTAGCTCGACACTGTGTAGATTTCCTTAGAACAAATAAGAAGCGGATTAACTGCGTTATTGACCTCTAAATCTCCCCGAGGAACATTAAACAAGCCCATTATAATAGGGGCCTGCACTGGGGAACTCTAATCAGAGTCCATTAATAAATGTTTCACTGATGCATTCAAAGACACACAGAACTTATTGAGAAAGCAAAGCCAATTGACAATCTCAATTGCTTGTATAAAGAAGATGCGAAATCATTTTGAAAGCAGAGTGATATCATTTGCGATTAGCTTTGCTGAGAGCTGTTGATTTTCTACTGAATCAGAATGCTGGACGTACACAGAATTTTTTTCCTGAATTTACAGTGGCCAATTCTTTTTGTTCCCAATGAAGGGGCAATTTACCGTGGCCAATCCACCTACCCTGCACATCTTTGGGGCGAAACCCACGCAGACACGGGGAGAATGTGCAAACTCCACACGGACAGTGACCCAGAGCCGGGATCGAACCTGGGACCTCGGCGCCGTGAGGCAGCAGTGCTAACCCGCTCCACCACCGTGCCGTCCCTAGTTTTTTCTTTTTATACACAATGAAAAGATAAAAATAAACAAAAGCAAATCTTTTTTTTTAAATAATATTTTATTGAAAATTTTTGGTCAACCAACACAGTACATTGTGCATCCTTTACACAACATTATAACAATACAGATAATAATGACCTTTTTTATTTAAACAAGAACAAAAGAAAACAACAACAAATAAATAAATATTAAATAACAAAAATAAAAACTAGCCCTAATTGGCAACTGCCTTGTCTCAGGCCACACACACCCCCCCCACCCCCCCCCCCCCCCCCCCAAGTCCTGGGCCGCTGCTGCTGCCTTCTTTTTTCCCCCATCTATCTTTCCGCAAGATATTCAACGAACGGTTGCCACCGCCTGGTAAACCCTTGAGCCGACCCCCTTAGGACGAACTTAATCGGCTCTAACTTTATGAACCCCGCCATATCATTTATCCAGGTCTCCACCCCCGGGGGCTTGGCTTCTTTCCACATTAGCAATATCCTGCGCCGGGCTACTAGGGACGCAAAGGCCAAAACATCGGCCTCTCTCGCCTCCTGCACTCCCGGCTCTTGTGCAACCCCAAATATAGCCAACCCCCAGCTTGGTTCGACCCGGACTCCTACTACTTTCGAAAGCACCTTTGTCACCCCCATCCAAAACCCCTGTAGTGCCGGGCATGACCAAAACATATGGGTATGATTCGCTGGGCTTCTCGAGCACCTCGCACACCTATCCTCCACCCCAAAAAATTTACTGAGCCGTGTTCCAGTCATATGTGCCCTGTGTAATACCTTAAACTGAATCAGGCTTAGCCTGGCGCACGAGGACGACGAGTTTACCCTGTTTAGGGCATCTGCCCACAGCCCCTCCTCGATCTCCTCCCCTAGCTCTTCTTCCCATTTCCCTTTTAGTTCGTCCACCATAGTCTCCCCTTCATCCCTCATTTCCCTATATATATCCGACACCTTACCGTCCCCCACCCATTTCTTCGAGATGACTCTGTCCTGCACCTCTTGTGTCGGGAGCTGCGGGAATTCCCTCACCTGTTGCCTCGCAAAAGCCCTCAATTGCATGTACCTGAATGCATTCCCTTGGGGCAACCCATATTTCTCAGTCAGCGCTCCCAGACTCGCGAACTTCCCATCCACAAATAGATCTTTCAATTGCGTTATACCTGCTCTTTGCCACATTCCATATCCCCCATCCATTTCCCCCGGGGCAAACCTATGGTTGTTTCTTATCGGGGACCCCCCCAATGCTCCGGTCTTTCCCCTATGTCGTCTCCACTGTCCCCAAATCTTCAGTGTAGCTACCACCACCGGACTCGTGGTATAGTTCCTTGGTGAGAACGGCAATGGGGCTGTCACCATAGCCTGCAGGCTGGTCCCCCTACAGGACGCCCTCTCTAATCTCTTCCACGCCGCTCCTTCCTCCTCTCCCATCCACTTACTCACCATTGAAATATTAGCGGCCCAATAATACTCACTTAGGCTCGGTAGTGCCAGCCCCCCCCTATCCCTACTACGCTGTAAGAATCCCTTCCTCACTCTCGGGGTCTTCCCGGCCCAAACAAAACCCATGATACTCTTTTCTATCCTTTTGAGAAAAGCCTTTGTGATCACCACCGGGAGGCACTGAAACACAAAGAGGAATCTCGGGAGGACCACCATCTTAACCGCCTGCACCCTCCCTGCCATTGACAATGCTACCATATCCCATCTCTTGAAATCTTCCTCCATCTGTTCCACCAACCGCGTCAAATTTAGCCTGTGCAATGTGCCCCAATTCTTAGCTATCTGGATCCCCAGGTAACGAAAGTCTCTTGTTACCTTCCTCAACGGTAGGTCTTCTATTTCTCTACTCTGCTCCCCTGGATGCACCACAAACAGCTCACTCTTCCCCATGTTCAATTTATACCCTGAAAAATCCCCAAACTCCCCAAGTATCCGCATTATTTCTGGCATCCCCTCCGCTGGATCCGCCACATATAGTAGCAGATCATCCGCATATAAAGATACCCGGTGTTCTTCTCCTCCCCTAAGTATTCCCCTCCATCTCTTGGAACCTCTCAGCGCTATCGCCAGGGGCTCAATCGCCAGTGCAAACAGTAATGGGGACAGAGGACATCCCTGCCTTGTCCCTCTATGGAGCCGAAAATATGCCGATCCCCGTCCATTCGTGACCACACTCGCCACTGGGGCCCTATACAACAGCTGCACCCATCTAACATACCCCTCTCCAAACCCAAATCTCCTCAACACCTCCCACAGATAATCCCATTCCACTCTATCAAATGCTTTCTCGGCATCCATCGCCACTACTATCTCCGTTTCACCCTCTGGTGGGGCCATCATCATTACCCCTAACAGCCTCCGTATATTCGTGTTCAGCTGTCTCCCCTTCACAAACCCAGTTTGGTCCTCATGAACCACCCCCGGGACACATTCCTCTATTCTCATTGCCATTACCTTGGCCAGGACCTTGGCATCCACATTGAGGAGGGAAATTGGTCTGTAGGACCCGCATTGTAGCGGATCCTTTTCCTTCTTTAAGAGAAGCGATATCGTTGCTTCTGACATAGTCGGGGGCAGTTGTCCCCTTTCCTTTGCCTCGTTAAAGGTCCTCGTCAGTAGCGGGGCGAGCAAGTCCAAATATTTTCTGTAAAATTCAACTGGGAATCCGTCCGGTCCCGGGGCCTTTCCCGTCTGCATGTTCCTAATTCCTTTCACCACTTCTTCTACCGTGATCTGTGCTCCCAGTCCCACCCTTTCCTGCTCTTCCACCTTGGGAATTTCCAGCCGATCCAAAAAATCCATCATTCTCTCCCTCCCATCCGGGGGTTGAGCTTCATACAATTTTTTATAAAATGTCTTGAACACTTCGTTCACTCTCTCCGCTCCCCGCTCCGTCTCTCCTTCCTCGTCCCTCACCCCCCCTATTTCCCTCGCTGCTCCCCTTTTCCTCAATTGGTGTGCCAGCAATCTGCTCGCCTTCTCTCCATATTCATACTGTACACCCTGCGCCTTCCTCCATTGTGCCTCTGCAGTGCCTGTAGTCAGCAAGTCAAATTCCACATGCAGCCTTTGCCTTTCCCTGTACAGTCCCTCCTCCGGTGCTTCCGCATATTGTCTATCCACCCTCAAAAGTTCTTGCAGCAACCGCTCCCGTTCCTTACTCTCCTGCTTCCCTTTATGTGTCCTTATTGATATCAGCTCCCCCCTAACCACCGCCTTCAACGCCTCCCAGACCACTCCCACCTGAACCTCCCCATTGTCATTGAGTTCCAAGTACTTTTCAATGCATCCCCTCACCCTTAGGCACACCCCCTCATCCGCCAATAGTCCCATGTCCATTCTCCAGGGTGGGCGCCCTCTTGTTTCCTCCCCTATCTCCAAGTCTACCCAGTGTGGGGCATGATCCGAAATGGCTATAGCCGTATATTCCGTTCCCCTCACCCTCGGGATCAATGCCCTACCCAACACAAAAAAGTCTATGCGTGAATAGACTTTATGGACATAGGAGAAAAACGAGAACTCCTTACTCCTAGGTCTACTGAATCTCCACGGGTCCACCCCTCCCATCTGCTCCATAAAATCCTTAAGCACCTTGGCTGCTGCCGGCCTCCTACCAGTCCTGGACTTCGACCTATCCAGCCTTGGTTCCAACACCGTGTTAAAGTCTCCCCCCATTATCAGCTTTCCGGTCTCTAGGTCTGGGATGCGTCCTAGCATTCGCCTCATAAAGTTGGCATCGTCCCAGTTCGGGGCATACACGTTTACCAAAACCACCATCTCTCCCTGTAATTTGCCACTCACCATCACGTATCTGCCCCCGTTATCCGCCACTATAGTCTTCGCCTCGAACATTACCCGCTTCCCTACTAATATAGCCACCCCCCTGTTTTTCGCATCCAGCCCCGAATGGAACACCTGCCCCACCCATCCTTTGCGCAACCTAACCTGGTCTATCAGTTTCAGGTGCGTTTCCTGTAGCATAACCACATCTGCTTTAAGTTTCTTAAGGTGTGCGAGTACTCGTGCCCTCTTTATCGGCCCGTTAAGCCCCCTCACGTTCCACGTGATCAGTCGAGTTGGGGGGCTTCCCACCCCCCCCCCCCCCCCCCCCCCCCCCCCCTTGCCGGTTAGCCATCATCTTTTTCCAGCTTCTCACCCAGTTCCCACGCAGCTGTATCTCTCCCAGATGGTGCCCCCCCGCCCATCCTTTCCCGTACCCACTCCCCCCTTTCCCCAGCAGCAGCAACCCAGTAATTCCCCCCTCCCCCCCCCCCCTGCTAGACCCCCCGCTAGCGTAATTACTCCCCCCATGTTGCTCCCAGAAGTCAGCAAACTCTGGCTGACCTCGGCTTCCCCCCGTGATCACGGCTCGCACCGTGCGACGCCCCCTCCTTCCTGCTTCTCTATTCCCGCCATAATTATCATAGCGCGGGAACCAAGCCCGCGCCTCTCCCTCGGCCCCGCCTCCCATGGCCAACGCCCCATCTCCTCTCCCTCCCCACCTCCCCCCATCACCACCTGTGGGAGAAAGAAAAGTTACCATACCGCAGGATTAAAACATAAAACCCCTCTTCGCCCCCCCCATTCGCCCCACCACTTTGTCCAAACGTTCATTTTCATAATCCAATCATTCCAATTTTTCTTCTACAATAAAAGTCCACGCTTCATCCGCCGTTTCAAAGTAATGGTGCCTCCCTTGATATGTGACCCACAGTCTTGCCGGTTGCAGCATTCCAAATTTTATCTTCTTTTTGTGAAGTACCGCTTTGGCCCGATTAAAGCTCGCCCTCCTTCTCGCCACCTCCGCACTCCAATCTTGATAAACGCGGATCACCGCGTTCTCCCATTTACTACACCGAGTTTTCTTCGCCCATCTAAGGACCATTTCTCTATCCTTAAAACGGAGAAATCTCACCACTATGGCTCTGGGAGTTTCTCCTGCTCTCGATCCTCGCACCATAACTCGGTATGCTCCCTCCACCTCCAACGGACCCGTCGGGGCCTCCGCTCCCATTAACGAGTGCAGCATCGTGCTCACATATGCCCCGACGTCCGCCCCCTCCACACCTTCAGGAAGGCCAAGAATCCTCAAGTTGTTCCTCCTTGCGTTGTTTTCCAGTGCCTCCAACCTCTCCACAGATCGTTTCTGGTGTGCCTCCTGTATCTCCGACTTCACCACCAGGCCCTGTATATCGTTCTCATTCTCTGCTGCTTTCGCCTTCACGACCCGAAGCTCCTGCTCCTGGGTCTTTTGTTCCTCTTTCAGCCCTTCAATCGCCTGTAATATCGGGGTCAACAACTCTTTCTTCATTTCCTTTTTTATCTCCTCCACGCAGCGTTTCAAAAACTCTTGTTGTTCAGGGCCCCATATGAAACTGCCACCTTCCGACGCCATCTTGGTTTTTGCTTGCCTTCCTTGCCGTTGTTCCAAAGGATCCGCTGCAATCCGGCCACTTTCCTCTCCTTTTTCCATCCGTGTCCAGGGGGAACACCCTTCTGGTTTACCGCACGGTGTTTTTAGCCGTTAAAATTGCCGTTGGGGCTCCTATCAAGAGCCCAAAAGTCCGTTCCACCGGGAGCTGCCGAAACGTGCGACTCAGCTGGTCATCGCCGCACCCGGAAGTCAACAAAAGCAAATCTATACACATCAGGTACAGTGATCATAACCCCATTAGATTCACGAATGTTATGGAAAAGGACAAGAATGGACCAGATTGGCCTCCTCCTGCTCCTAATTCCGATGTTCTGACGTGGGACCATTTGCAGGAAGGTGCAATTAGGGCTGGGGCAGCTCTTCTTTGACCAGCACAACCAGGATGGGTTGAATGGCCTCTGGCTGTGTGTCATACACTTTCGGTGATCACCCGGATGTCGGCGCATCCAAACATTTGTTTTCATGGGGTGAGTTTTGGGGTGCACCCTGGAGCCTCAGACGCCACATATGAAGTTCAAACCCATGAACTCGGCCCCATTCCTCTCCAGAAAGTTGTCCACACAGCCAGATTCGTGAATCAGGATGGAAGCATGATGTTGAGATCCGCCCATTGCCAACACAAGCCGGAGAGGACAGTGAGTTAAGAAATGGGGCTGAGTTACTGGGGCTGTTGGTTATAAATGACAACTTAGGGCTGCACGGCGGCACAGTGGTTAGCACTGCTGCCTCACAGCGCCGAGGTCCCAGGTTCAATCCCAGGTCTGGGGCACTGTCTGTGTGGAGTTTGCACATTCTCCCTGTGTCTGCGTGGGTTTCGCCCCCACAACCCAAAGATGTGCAGGTTAGGTGGATTGGCCACGCTAAATTGCCCCTTAATTGGAAAAAATGAATTGGAAAAAATGAATTGGGTACTCTAAATTTATAAAAAGAAATAAATGACAACTTGAATTCATAGAACTTTCATAGAATTTACAGTGCAAAAGGAGGCCATTCGGCCCATCGAGGCTGCACTGGCCCCTGGAAAGAGCACCCTACCCAAGCCCCACGCCTCCACCCTATCCCCATAACCCCACCTAACCTATTTGGACACAAAGGGCAATTTATCATGGCCAATCCACCTAACCAGCACATCTTTGGACTGTGGGAGGAAACCGGAGCACCCGGAGGAAACCCACGCACACACAGGGAGAAGGTGCAGACTCCACACAGACAGCGACCCAACGGGGAATCGAACCCGGGACCCTGGCGCTGTGAAGCAATTGTGATAACCACTGTGCTACCGTGCTGCCCACGTTATTCTACAGGAAGAGTTTAGAACAACATTTACTCGTGGTAAAGACAAACTAAATTGTGAAAATTAAATGCGAACTCTGCTGGGGAATAAATATAACCCTGGAACCCGAAATTCCGTCCCAAAATTCCGTAAATTGTCTGCCAGATTATCCGTCCAGCCGGCGATGATTCCAGGGGGACTGGAAAACGTACCCCATTGACTTTGTTTTTAGACGGGCATCTCCTTCGATGGGGCTTTCTTTTTTTTCAGTTTTCTGTCAATAAAGTGCGATGCGCGTGTTCAAATTAAATTTGATCATTTTATATGTGGCTCACTTGTTAAAAGTGCCAGAAGTAAAATTAGGACCTGGGAAACGCAAGGTGTAAGTTCACAGCCAATTGCTATGGACAGTGCACTGCTGCCACCTACAGGAGAGAGTCGATATAACAAGTCAATACTTCCCCCAATGTCTGATGAGATACAATGGTTAACAAAATGTTCGAGCAAGTTTGGTGAGCGAACTGACCTAGTTCCTACCTTTCAGGCACAGTGTATCGAGGGGCTAGAAATTGTAGAGGACACCTTGGGCTACCTATGACTCATATTGAATGTATATAGTGACCATTACATTTCTCACCTCAGAGTGCAACATGATCAATGTGGAGGATTTGAATGTCATTGCACTTTCTGTTTTAAATGTTACGTTGGTCTGACTGATTCTTTATCCCTTGGAGGGGCTAGGGAATGCATTAGAAACTGGAGGGGCAGGTAACTATGGTCAAACGAAAACTTGGCGTGTGACAGCGATCTCCCCTCTCCATTGCAGACAAAAACCTGGTCATCAAGTGTGAGGCAGTCTTGGCGTTGCTGTGCAAGTCTGGTCCATTCCTCACTCCTGAGCCGTGATGATCACTCGAGCCCTCTTCTGCTTTAGCTGGAGGTCAGAAATGGATCGTCTTCACAGAGAAATGATGTAGAAACCTCGAGACAGAGAGGGGAACTAACATACCCAACATCGCCCTCCTCCTGATGGCCACCATCGTGTGCGACTGCATCAAGCTGTGCGTAGACCCTCGGTATGCAAACACCAATTGTCACTGAGTGCTGAGGTTTTACCTGTCCCCGGTGTTGTGAAGGATGGGTCTGGCTACGTTGCCGTGGGATTTGGACCATGCTGTACTACCTGTCCCTCGTGGAAAAGCTAATGTAAAAAAAACGCATTTGATCACAAGTCCATCAGATAGTGGTCTGTACGTAACATCTGAGAGGCCCTGTGGGGAAAGAAGATGGTGGAACCTGTCGGATGGTTCCCTGCGTAGACTCATGCATTTGGCAGAATGCCTCATCACCAGAATGTTGAAACAACCACCAAGACTGAAATTGGCTGGTGGTGGGAAAGACCCTCCCCGTAAGATCCTCCCTACTCGCCCGGAGTCTCACCTCGTCCGTATGTTGCCCTCGAGGTGGCTGTGGTGGGGAAGAGACTGTTATCCACCTCCTTGTGGAATGTGCCTTTGCAAAGACGGTCTGGAGAGAGATGCTGATTTTTGTCAAAGTTCATCCCGAGCAGCTCTGTGCCCCAGGACTATGTGCTCTACGGGCTGTACCCAGGGACGCACACCCACGTAACCATCAGCTACAGCTGGAGGATCATCAACTCAATGAATGATGCTCGTTGGTCTGCTCAAAACCTACTGATCCTCCAGTGCAAAGAATAGTCCTTGACCGAGTGTTGCAGGGTTAAAGCTTGAGTCAGCTGCCACAGAGGCGCAGTGGGAGAGAGGTCACTCTCTCAGGTCTGTCAACCAGATTACACCGAGGGACTGGAAAATGTGCAGAAATCCTTGAGCAGTAAGCCTGAACGTACTTTTCGAATACAAGGATATTGAAATTGTACTGAGGCACCTCAGAGAGGAACATGCTGTATGAAGGAATGTCGGAATTCAATTTCACTTTTTCTAATTATTCGAATTGAAACATTTTGCCCTCAGACTGTACGCTCAATATGGAAAACATTGTAAATATCAAAAGAATTACAATTGTATAGCGACACCTAGGAGTGGAACATACTACATGGGGACAAGTTGACTCTTATTGCACTTTTTCAAGTTGACATGTTTTGTAATATACTTTTACAAATTTTCTGAATAAAGCATAATTTGGGGCAAAAAAGACACATTGGTATTCATCTGGTAAAGACTGCAGATATGGCGAACGTGTGTTTTCACAAGGCAATGTCGCAATGCAGTGCTGAGCTGGCCGCTTTGTGGCTCTGTCAGGGACTTGTGTCTTAAACAGTGCGTCGTGAATGGCGTCAAGGTGGAGGAAACTTTCTTTAACACAACCTGCAATACTGTGCTATGTAAGTGCGTGGATACCATAAATGACTTTTGTACCCTCCGACATAAAAAAGTCGCAATAAAATCATTTAAACATTGTCCATTTGGGGTGGCACGGTGACGCAGTGGTTAGCACTGCTGCCTCACAGCTCCAGGGTCCCAGGTTCGATTTCCCGCTGGGTCACTGTCTGTGCGGAGTCTGCACGCTCTCCCCGTGTGTGCGTGGGTTTCCTCCGGGTGCTCCGGTTTCCTCCCACAGTCCAAAGATGTGCAGGTTAGGTGGATTGGCCATGGTAAATTACCCTTAGTGTCCAAAGATGTGCAGGTTAGGTGTATTGGCCGTGATAAATTGCCCCTTAGTGTCCAAAGATGTGCAGGTTAGGTGGATTGGCCATGCTAAATTGCCCCTTAGTGTCCAAAGATGTGCAGGTTAGGTGGATTGGCCATGCTAAATTGCCCCTTAGTGTCCAAAGATGTGCAGGTTAGGTGTATTGGCCATGTTAAATTGTCCCTTAGTGTCCAAAGATGTGCAGGTTAGGTGGATTGGCCATGCTAAATTGCCCCTTAGTGTCCAAAGATGTGCAGGTTAGGTGGATTGGCCATGCTAAATTGCCCCTCAGTGTCCAAAGATGTGCAGGTTAGGTGGATTGGCCATGCTAAATTGCCCCTTAGTGTCCAAAGATGTGCAGGTTAGGTGGATTGGCCATGCTAAATTGCCCCTTAGTGTCCAAAGATGTGCAGGTTAGGTGGATTGGCCATGTTAAATTGTCCCTTAGTGTCCAAAGATGTGCAGGTTAGGTGGATTGGCCATGATAAATTGCCCCTTAGTGTCCAAAGATGTGCAGGTTAGGTGGATTGGCCATGATCAATTGTCCCTTAGTGTCCAAAGATGTGCAGGTTAGTTGGGGTTACGAGGATGAGGTGGGGGAGTGGGGCTATGTCTCTTTCAGAGGGTCGGTGCAGTCTCAATGGGCCGAATGGCAGCCTTCTGCACTGTAGTAGGAGTTCTACTTTTCTAAAACTTCTGGCCTATATTTCATTTCCTCCACTTAATGGCAATCTTAATCATTTGTGGTGTACTGGGGACCTCTAGTGGCAAGCAATCTGGTACTACAAGGGCTCAATGATTCATTTTATTGCAACTCTCCCAAACATGGTTTTCAAACAGCACGGCAAGGTGTAACTGGTCTTATCCTGTCCGCACCCTGAGGGTAATTCCTTTTTCAAATGTTCCCTTTGGCAACAACTTTAACAAAAATGTCCCGGGGCACTTCACTGCGGCATTATAAACCAAAATCTGACATTGGGTCACAGGAAATATTCTGGTCAAAAGTTTTTTTTGTAGAAAATATTTTATTGACGTATTTATAATTTTAACAATTTTAAACATCAAATTTCAACAGAAACAAAAACACAATATAACTAACAACCCCCCTCCCCGAGCACAAACCCCAGCCAACATGGCTTACACAAACAATGCCACCTTCCCCAACCCCCCCCCCCTCCGTTGGTTCTCCTGCTCGTCTCTCCCATGCCGCCGCTCCCCCCCCCCCCCCCCCCCCCCCCGCGCTGACAGCTTAATTTTTCTCGAAGAAGTCGATGAACAGCTGCCACCTACAAGCAAACCCGTGCAGCGATCCCCTCAAGGCGAGTTTAATTTTCTCGAGTCTGAGAAACCCCACCATGTCACTAACCCATACCCCCGACTTCGGGGGTTCTGAGTCCCTCCATCCTAGTAGGATCAGTCTCTGGGCCGCCAGGGAGGCGAAGGCCAGGACGTCTGCCTCTCTCACCCCCTGGGCTCCTGGATCTTCCGACACTCCAAAGATGGCCACCTCTGGACTCGGTACCACCCTCACTTTTAATACTTCTGACATGACGTCAGCAACCCCTAACAGAAACCCCTCGGTCTCAAACATGCCCGCAGAGCACCCGCACCTATCCTCCACCTCCTCAAAGAACCACAGTCATGTGCGCCCTGTGGACCACCTTGAATTGTATCTGGCTGAGCCTGGCACACGACGGGGATGCATTGACCCTCCTCAGGGCCTCAAACCTATAACCCGGCCTCCAACTCGCCACCCAGCTCTTCTTCCCGCTTTCTCGTCACCTCCCCTATCAGGGCTCCCTCCCACTCCATCAGTTCCTTATAGATCTCCGAACCCTTCCCCTCTCCTACTCCTGTTCTCGACACCACCTTATCCTGCAGTCCCCGGTGTGGCAGGTGCGGGAAAGTCGAAACCTGCCTCCGCACAAAATCCCTCACCTGTAAATACCAAAAGCTTGTTAATAGAGATTAAAAGAAGTGTCGTAAAGCAGGAAGCGAGGTCAAGAGGTGGAGCGTCTAGTGAGGGAATTCCAGAGCCTGGGGCCTTGGCAGCTGAGGCACGGCCGCTAATGGTGCAGCAATTAAACATAGGTATCCCGGGGGAAGGCCTTGAGGCTGCAGGGGATTAGAGCCAGGGAGGGACCAGGCCATAGAGGGATTTGAAAACAGCGATGAGAATTTTAAAGTCAGTGAGCACAGGGGGCATTAGGGGAAGGTGACTTGGTCCAAGTTAAGATGCGGGCAGCAGAGTTTTGGATGACCTCAAGTTTACAGATAGTAGAATGGGGGAGACCAGGAGTGTGTTGGAATAGTCAAGTCTGGAGGTAACAAAAGGGATGGCCGAGGGTTTTGACAGCAAATGAGCTGAGGTGGGGGCAGAGGTGGGTGACATTATGGAGGTGTAAGAGTTTGGTTTGGTAGTCACAGATTATCCAAAAATAGACAGAAAAGACATTTTACCCTTAACAGGTGAGAACGGTTTACTTGTTCCAGAAGTGAAAAGAACCAAATACAGATGGAATGTCGATCGGGTGATGGCAGCCATTTTGTTCTCTTGTCGAAGTGTGAGGCACCTCTTTCCCCATTATCCCTCCGTCTGAAGAGCATAGATCACTTCAAAAAATTATTTCCTGTCTGGTGATTTGCTCCCTGTCGAGAGCCTGTTTGATAACGTTTGCTCAGACTGTTGGCTCACTTACAATGGGATTGAGATCCAATCTGATCAGGGTTCGAAATGTTCAGGGCCTATGGTCGAAGAAGAGATAACAGGCCTGTCCTGAGTTTGTCAGTCATCAAGCTGCAATGGAAGCTTTCTTCATGAGAGAGTCGGGTATTTCTACAGTAATCCATTCATTTCTTAAGAGGCAACTTCTTACAGGGGTAAAAATAGGTGGTCTTATGGATATGTGGTCAGGAGCTCACAATCGGGGTCAAATATGACACAAAGATCGCAAAGGCTGGTTCAGCCTCAAATCAGTTGATAGGAAGGGGAATGGAGTTGGTCACTAGGGAACTAAATTTGAGGTGGGGGCTGAAGACAATGGCTTCGGCCTTCCCAATATTAAATTGAAGGAAATCTCTGCTCATCCAGATCATTTAGAGATAGTGGAGGCCTCTTGAGTGAGAGAGATGACGATGAATGTTGTCAATATACATGTGAAAGTGGAGAGTTTTTGGATAATGTGGCAGCATTTACGATTGAATTTCCTGCCATCACATTTCCAGATCATAACTAGTTGTATTATAAAACAAAAATCACATCTCCAGTCTGGTTCTCCAGTTAATTACCTTAAATCAGTGCCCTCTCCGTCCTTATCTCTGACAGTGAGCTGTCCCCTCCGCAAAGCAACAGAATATCAATCAAGATAGCAACCCGAATCCTGGATTAGACCCACAACCCTCAGGTTCAAGGAGGTGCTCCCAACTGTGCCAAGCTGTCAAGAGTTGGGGTGTGTACGTCTTCGAAATGGCATTTTATTCCATTATATTTTATCTGTCCCCCCCTATGGAATTTTACATATCGGGTAGCAAAATGCAAATTTTTCTCCAATCCATGCCAAGGCAAAGGATAGTAAGAAGTCTTACCAAGTTAAAATCCAATAGGTTTGTTTCGAATCACTAGCTTTCGGAGCACTGCTCCTCCCTCAGGTGAATGAAGAGGTGGGTTCCAGAAACATATATATAGTAGATAAAGTCAAAGATGCAAGACGATACTTTGATTACGAGTCATTGCAGGTAATTAAGTCTTTACAGGTCCAGATGGAGCAACTTGAGAGCCGGATAACCCCAGGTTAAAGAGGTGTGAATCGTCTCAAGCCAGGACAGTTGGTAGGATTTCGCAGGCCAGACGGTGGGGGATGAATGTAATGCGACATGAATCCCAGGTCCCGGTTGAGGCCGCACTCATGTGTGCGGAACTTGGCTATAAGTTTCTGCTCGGCGATTCTGCGTTGTCGCGGGTCCTGAAGGCCACCTTGGAGAACGCTTACCCGGAGATCAGAAGCTGAACACCACTTCAGCAGTCAAAGGCGGCGCGAGCTGGCGCAGCGCCAACCCCGGCCTAGCCCCTGAAGGTGCGGAGGATTCTGCACCTTCCGGACGACCCGACGCCGGAATGGATCACGCCACTCCTTGGCGCCGGTACGGCCTGCCCTGCTGGGTAGGGGAGAATCCCGCCCCAGATGTTGCTGGAGGATCATCAACCTGATTAAAGACAGGCTTTGGTCTGCCCGAAACTTGTTGGTCTTACAACAGAGTTGTCCGTGACTGAGTGTTGCAGACCGGCACATTCCAAAGGCCAGGACTAGGCGCTGAGGGATTCACTAAAGCTTGGGGCAGGTGCCACAGAGGCACAATGGGGGACGGTCACTTCACTGTCGCCTTTCAGCCAGTTAGCTGAGGAGCTGGGATTGTACAGAGCCCCCTCAGGCTGGATGACTCACATTGAATGTATACAGTGAATATTATGTGACACAATTGTATTGAAGCACCTCAGAGTGAAACTTGATGTAGGTAGAAAACTTAAATCCTGTTGCACCATTTGTAATGACCATGTTGAAATGTCTGTTTCTTTGACTGTATTGAAGCAACTCAAGGGTCAACATGTATGCAGAAAACCTGAATATTACTGCACTTCTTTCAGATATTTTATGAATAAGTATTTATTTGCAACATTAAAAAAAACCTCACTGGGAGTTGGGTGAATACATCTTGCTACAATTGTCCAGGAGGTTTGCCTGCAGTTTTAGTCTCCATATCCAAGGAAGCCTTGGAGGCTGTACAACAAAACCTCCTGGGATAAGGGTTGTTGGAGGAGAGGCTGAATAAGTCAGGCCCGTGCTCCCAGGAGTTTCATACAAGATTCTGGAGCTTGACAAGGTTGAGGCACTGACCTCTAGACCACGGTCTTAGCAGAAGGGGTCGGCCATTTTGGACAGAGATGAGGAGACATTCTTTCAAAGGCTTGTGAATTTTTGCAATTCTCCACTCCAGAGGATTGTGGATGCTTAGCTATCGAGTCTGTACAGGACTGAGATTGACAGATTTCTGAACATTCAGTGAATCAAGGGATATGGGGAGCAGGTGGAGTTGTGGTCAAAGGTCAGTCGCACATTGAATGGTAGATCTGGCTCAGGGGCCTGGATGGCTTACTCCTGCTGCTAATTGCACATTTAAAAAAAAAAAGAATATTCCAATTCATTGGACAGATACTATAATGGCAAAAATCTGGCCACACTGAAATACAGCCAAGTCAGTTTTTTGAGAGTCCGGATATGAATGGTACAGGATTACATTCCAAGGGCATAATGCATTCATTTCCTGTCAACTTTATCCCCTTCCTCCCAGTGTCTGCGTGAGTCTCACCCCCCACAACCCAAAGATGTGCAGGGTAGGTGGATTGGTCACACTAAATTGCCCCTTAACTGGAAACCCCTTCCAAAGCCACTTCTTGCCCAGATGCAGTTCTATGAGCTCCAGTGCCCTACCCACATGTACAGTGCTTGCAGGCCTCGACTGTGTCAGCAGGGTATTTGAATATGGGAACAGCTTGGTCCCGCCTTCTCCAGGTTTTGCATTTTACCAGACATTGCTATCCAGCAATCAGGAGCAGGGAGTCAGAGACCAGAAGGCGGAGGAGCAAAAGTAGGCATTCGGGTCATTGAGTCTGCTCTGTTATTCAAAGAGATGACTGACCTGATACAATCCTCAACTCCGCTTTCCCACCTTTTCCCCATAACCCTTACCGATTAAAAATGTGTCTCAGCCTTGAACATAGTTAACAACCCAGCCTCTACAGCTCTCTGCGGTAAAGAATTCCAGATTCACTCTCCTCTAAGAAATTCCTCCTCATCTCTGTCTGAAATGGGTGACCCCTCACTCTGAGATTATGCAACTCAGTGAACAATGTTTTATCTCCCACAAGGGGAAACAACTTCACCGCATCTACCCTGTCAAGCCCCCTGAGAATCCGATATGTCTCAATAAAGTGGTCTCTCATTCTTTTAAACTCCAATGGGTACAGACCCAACCTCTCCTCATAAGAAAATCCCTCCATACCCAGGATCAACTTAGTGAACCTTCTCTGGACGGCCCCCAATGCCGGTATATCTGGAGGGCAACTGAATGAGTGTTAATATTACCCTGGCTGATATCAGCCAACTATCAGTCGGTATCAAACCGCTTCTCTTGGCCTAATCAGGTCAACTGCTCACTGGCTAGACAGGGCCAAGGAGCCTAAACTAGCCAAGTTGTCTAAAGATTTGACAGGTGATGGTGGCAAATTCTGAACGTGCGCAGAGCGTTCTGACGTCCTAATCAGAAATATTATCTCCCAGTAGGAACTGCACTTGTGTTAAAACAGTGGGCAAGAGGGCTGGCGATGTGTCTATTCACTCAGGATGGGCACTGGTTCTACTTATCAGACAAGGTCCTACAATACTAAATAACCCAAGTAACCCCGATGCAGCATTCTGAATTGCTTCCAATGGAAAAAAAAGGACTTTTCCAATATTTCTCAAAAGTTTTTTTTAATACTTTGCCAACTCAGTGAACAGTTTTATCCGGGGTCACATTTTGCTGGGCAAGGTGCGGAAGAATGAGACACTTTTGGTCAAATCAATCAGGTGACACATCCTCCGCTCCGCCCTAACACTGCGACGAGTTGCTACATTTCAGCAGCGCTGTAAACATGATTTCTGTTTTGCCTGTTATTTACAGGACGTTGGGAGCGGCCAAACAATTCTTCACCCAGTGAAACTGCAGAACTCAGGAGCAGCCCTCACCGCACCTGGATGGCGTCACCTCTGCCGCTTTTCACCCCAGTGTCCACAATAGCCTCAAGCGAGTCTGCCAGCTTTGTGCCACGGGCTTGCCCACACCCACAATCGGTCATTTGGCATAGTGCCCTCATCGCAGGTAAACAGAACATTCTTCTCACGTAACTGGGCTGAGGGAGCTTGAGCGCGCTCTGGAATGAAATGCCTAATTGGTTATGGAGTCTGGCTCTCTTCTAGATCACATTTTTTTTCTCTCTTTAGCACCTCGCCCCACCCTTTCCAAAAGGCGCTAACCTTGCCGGGGCAGTGCCCACTCTTCCCCACGTGTCAGGATAATGGGTATGACAGATCAATCAGGCCCTGTCCTTGTCAGATGTCCACATGGGTAACATTTTCTACAAAAGCTCACTCAATCGCAAAGAGGATCATTTGCCCCACCCCATCCCAACCAATTAGAGCACCACTATGCCCCGGCTGAGATTAGTTACCTCAGTACAAGCCAAAGGGCAACTTGGAGCTGGTTTAGTGGTCATTGCCTCCTGACTTAAGAGCCCATTGAATATGCAGCAACAGTGACTATACCTCACTGGGTGCAAAGTACTTTGGGATGTTCTAAAGTTGTGAAAGATGCTATATAAATGCCAACTCTTATTTTAAACGGAGGATCCCCATGTGCATTAAGCGCATTTCACTGCAGACGACTGCAATGTCTAATAGTGTTGTGCATCTGATATGGATTCCCTCTTAAAAGATTTCAGGCTCATCAAGCACGTTCAAAGTCCTGTTGTAGCTACAAGAGATCAATAAGCTTCATGATACTTGACAATAAAAAATTTAAAAAAATCAGACTCTGTACTTATCCCATTATGTATGCCTTCACAGCCAGGCAGCCCAATACCTGCCACCAGCCTTCACAGCCAGGCAGCCCAATACCAAGGATGCTGCAAAATACTACTTTGGGCCAGGTGGACAGAAGCAGACCAGAACCTCTCTCTCTCTCGAGGAGTCAGCTCATTGCCCTTTCTTTGATAGAGGCACCCAGCCGCTGCTCAGCACCTTCCCACTGCTCATCCAAGATCAAGAACCAACAGGCACACAACACCACGTCATGAGAGTGAGCAATTGCGTGTCACGTTGGGACAATAAACCCCCCCCCCCCCACCCCCAGCTGCTGACTGACCCTGACGAGATCCAGTGAAGGCCCCAAATTCATTCTATAGATCAAAACCCCACATTTTCTGGGAAATTAGCTGAAAAGAATAGCACGGCAGATAGCCGTTAACGTTGCAGCAATTCCACTAGAACCACAGTAAAGATAAAGTCACCACAGTCCCGGACGACCGTGGGTTGCTTTCCCCTTTGAGGGGGAGAGCTGCCTGGTGGTGGTTTAACCAGAGGGTCACCACACCTCAGGCAAGGGGCAAGGTTGAGAAGGCGGGGCCTTTGTGAAAACCAGTAATGGATCAGGGACGCTATACAAAACCACAGTAGGTTTCTAACTATTCATTTCAATGTAAATAAAGGGGATGAATTTATTTGCCCATGGCAATGTCATGTTGGCCATCCAGGAAACTAAAGATATGCGGGTGGCCACTGTGGGGGAGAAACACATCAAAAATATAATTTATTTAACATAAACCTTCAGATCCCTTCCCTGACCCGCCTTGCACCCCCCCCCCCCCCACCCACCCCCCCCACCCCCCCACCCCCCACCCCCCCCCCCCCCACCCCCCCACCCCCCACCCCCCCCCCCCACCCCCCCCCCCCCCCCCCCCCCCCCCAGCCTTAAAAAAAATACAAAGACACCTCCCTAGGCTCGCTGAACTGTAAGAAACCTCAACTTTCAATCAAGTGCAAAACTTGAGATATTCAAGTTGTTGATTTGGAAAAGACAATGTCAGTTTGGGAGAGAGTTAAAACAGTGCGCCAGTCAGACTGAAGAGTGAAAATCGTTCTCCAATGGACTCATTTCCCTCCAGCCATGATTTTCAGATACTGCAATGCATTGTGGGCTGCGTTGGAACGGGCTCCCTCTCTCGCCGAGGCAGAACCGTGGCAGACAGTTGTGGGCTGTGTCGATAGCTCCACCAGACACTGGTACAGGCCGCTCAAACTCAACTCTTCTGTAAAAACAAAAATGCACACACATTAAAACAAAACACTGGAAGTTACTGAGCAAACATCTGGAGAAGTAAGGTTTTCCATTTTTTGGGTGTTGATCCCATCCTTAAAGTTACGAAGCCAATGCGCAAAGTGGACAGGGCAAAGCCTTAATCGTTGCTGGGTCCAAAAAAAAATTCAAATCAAAGCCAATTTTGTGGGGCGGGATTCTCCGACCCCCCGCCGGGGGGGCACCTCGCCCCGCAGCCCCGACTGCCGTATTCTCCGGCGCAGTTTATCGGGTGAGGGTGGGATTCCCCCCACGCCGGTCGGGGGCCGTTGACAGAGCACCCCCACCCCCGCGATTCTCTGGGCCCCAATGGGCCGAGCAGACATCCATTTTTGGCCAGTCCCGCTGGCGTGAACCGCTCAACTCACGCAACGGCGGGACCTGGCAGGTGAGTATGGGTGGGCGGTCCTCGGGGGGGGGGGGGAGAAGAGAGAGAGATCTGGCCCCAGGAGGGGCCCCCACGGTGGCCTGGCCCGCGATCGGGGCCCACCGATCTGCGGGCAGGCTTGTTCCGTGGGGGCACTTCTTCCTTCCAGCACCGGGCTCCGCCATATTACCCGGGGGCCGGCGCGGAGAAGAGAACCCTCCGCGCATGCTCCAAAATACGCCGGCTGGTCTGCGCATGCGCGGATTCACGCTGGCCGTTCCACGCAAGCTCGAACTCGCGCCGGCCCTTCAGCACCAACCCCTCAGGCGTCCACCTAGCCCCCGAAAATGCGGAGAATTCCGCACTTTCGGGGGCTGTTGACGCCAAAGTGGTTGCCGCTGGTTTTCCCGTCAGCATTTTAGTCCCCAGAAGGGAGAATCCCAGCCATGGTCTCCACAAGAGAGACACAAGATCCAAGCTGACAAAAAAAAAAGGCATTGCACCTCGAGGCTTGATCAGACACTTGGTCTTGGCCAAAAGGCCGAGATGCGATAAGGTTGACCAGAACGCCATTCAATCTGCTTACTTGATCCAGAAAATCTGTTCCCCCCCCCCCCCCCCCCCCACTAAACTGGACTAACGAGCTTCATCCTTCACCAGGCTGCTAGTTAAGAGTGAGAGTCTTGGGAACGGATAATAGCCAGAACTGCGATCGGGACGGGATTGAAAGGTCTACACACAAGGGATCAGATGGAGTCGTACAGCGGAACAAGAGACAAACTGCAGTGTCAATGGTGGACACCAGTAAGCCATTTTGTTTCTCGCTGTCACGAGGGGCCCGATTGTGTTTAGCCTCCAGGATTGGAGCACATAATCGAGGCTTGCACTCCAGTACAGCATGGGGCTTCTTCACTGCATTGCACTGGCACCATGTTTCGGATGAATGTTGAAATGGAGGACCTGCCTACTTGCTCAGGTGAATATAAAAAGACGCCACAGCCATCAGAGGAGCAGGCTACACCGGATTAGCTAGTCAGCCAACTCCATTATCATTTGTGGGATCTCAGTAGGTGCAAATTGGCTGCTGTATTTGACTACGTATCAGCGACTAGACTGTAATTAATTGTATATGGAGCACACTGTTGTGATGCCATATGGCAGGATATAAATGCAAATGATTTGTCACTTCACAACTCCTAGAATCAAATGCTTCCTCAGTGCATCTAGAGAGCTTTCACTCCTCAATTTCCTCTTGGTATTCTCAGCACTGGTTTCAAGGCGATCAATTGGGGTGGCACAGTGGTTAGCACTGCTGTCTCACAGTTCCAGGGTCCCGGGTTCAATTCCGGCCCCGGGTGTCTGTGCGGAGTCTGCATGTTCTCCCAGTGTCGGAGTGGGTTTCCTCCCACAGTCCAAACACGTCCAAGTTAGGTAGATTGGCCATGTTAGATTGCCCTTAGTGTCCAAAAGGTTGGGTGGGGTTACTGGGGTAGAGTGGAGGCGTGGGCGCTCTTTCCAAGGGCCGGTGCAGACTCAATTGGCTGCATAGCCTCCTCCTGTTAAGTTCTATGATTCCTATGATCGGATGTCCCTCCCTTCTGCAGTGGCACAGAAAGGTCCTGGATGCTATGAAACATGGAAAGCATTCTCCACAGGCAGGTAAGTGGCTCCATTCACAGTGACATTCAGCCAAAGATAACTTACCAATGTCGAAGTAACTGACATCGAACCGCTGCTCCTCTGCCAGCTCTCTCAGCATCTGGCAGAAGTTGGAGTTGGCAACACCTAGGGGGTGGTTCTTGAGGTGCAGAATCCGTTCTCCTGCAGAATTTCGCAGCGAGTCCCACGTGCAACCTGTGCTCTTGCCTTTTGGACCATCTAGTTTACTACCAACCATCTGGAGAGAAAGAGAATGGATACAAATGGAGGAAACATTTCCTTTCCAAATACCAGTCTCAAAGAAATGCGGTGTTGCTTCCCTTCTGTTTTTTTAAAATAAATTTAGAGTACCCAATTCATTTTTTCCAATTAAGGGGCAATTTAGCGTGGCCCAATCCACCTACCCTGCGCATCTTTGGGTTGTGGGGGCGAAACTCACGCAGACACGGGGAGAACGTGCAAACTCCACACGGACAGTGACCCAGGGCCGGGATCGAACCTAGGACCCCGGCACCGTGATGCAGCAGTGCTAACCCACTGCGCCACCGTGCCACTTCCCTTCTTGCTCTTTCCACAAATGTAATGGCCTGTAATTATCTGCCAAGTATCTCATGCTTACGGGCTCTCACTTCCTCTTCACACAGTGGACTCAAAGTCCCAGTGTAGTTATTGGCTGCATCAAGGAACTGCGCAGACTAGTCCAAGTCTTTCTGGAGACAGAATGATTCCCAGAGCAAAGTGCGAAAGCATGAGGTCTCGAACAAAATCAGGCCATTCAGCCCCTCGGGCCTGCTCTGCTGTTCAATACAATCATGGCAGATCCTCTACCTCACATCCACTATCTCACCCTCTCCCCATTTCCTTTGGTTTCGTGAGAGATCAAAACTCTTGTCTATTCTGGCCTTAAATCTATCCACCAATGGAGCATCCACAACCCTTGGGGTAGAGAACTCCAAAGATTCACAATCCTTTTGAATGAAAAAATTTCTCATCTCAATCCAAAATGGCCGACTCCCTTACCCTGAGACTGTGGCTCCCATGTTCCAGATTCCCCAACCAGGGGGAAAACAATCTCTCAGTGCCACCGCTGTCAGATTCCTTCATCACCTTGAATGTTTCAATGTAGTTTTGCAATAAAAAAGGTGATGCCGTGCTCCTAAAGATCCTCAATCTCGGGATAGGAACTCAGGACGCATTCAACTCATGTAAAAAAAGCAGAGATTGCAAAGAGTTGTGGAGGTCTACGAGTCATCCAAAATGTTGTGGTTTGTGAAGCTCTTAATTCATCATCAGGAAGAGGTAGTGTAATAGCAGTTATCCAGCAACGGTAATCGAGAATTCAAATGTCACCAAGGCAGTTGAGAATTTGAATGGAGTTGGAATTTGAAAAACTGTATCAGTGGCTACTGGGAGTGTCATTAAAAACCCAACTGCTTCATGATTGTCCTCGAGAGAAACTGGTTGTCTTTACCCGCTCTGGGCCTATAGGTAACTTCAGTTCCATATTGGGGTGGTTGACTTTAACTGCCCTCTGAAGTGGCCTAGCAAGCTACTCGGTGGCATCAAATCAAGGCAAATGGAGACGTAACCACCCACATTCCAAGAATGAACGAGTGACGGAAACTTCAAATGGCTCCCACCATTCGTTACAATCCTGAAAACATCAGAACATCACCTTCGAGAGCGGGATTGCACAAAATGCACTTCCAATCTCAAGGGTGGTTTTCAAATTTGAAGTGGACCTGATATGACGATTTCACCCACCCACTGCCCCAGTGTTAACCCTGCAGTCTCTCTTCAATATCTGTAACTACAATGCAGGCGGTCACCATTACAGACTATGCTCACTCGTCTGAACTTTTTGGATCAAGGCGGGAATGGAGCCACGGCACCGCTATCTCATTAGGCAAGTCGGCACTTTACAATTCAGCCTGTCACACACTTACAATGGAAAACTGGTCATCTTCCGGCTCAACCTCATTCCCGTCCCGCTGATCGACGGGAACGTCATGGATTCTTGCTAACATCTTTGCTGCAGCATTCCGTTTTGCCAGCTTTTTCGACGTTCCGCTCCCTACGAGAGTCAAGACACCACAAATGAAGAGATCTTCTTCTCAATGTCACAAAATCGGTACAGTAGCCATTAAATATTAAAAGCAATCCCTAGAACCAATAAAAAGATTTTCAAAAAAAAAAAAACAATCCCTGGAAATTTTATTTTCTTAAATGGGGGGTGCAGGAAGAACTCATGTTCCAACAATAGCCCTCCCCTGTACAGAAACACCTCGCCTCCTCGGAGTGGTATAGCCAGAATGCAGGACACTCAATATATTTTTTCAAGTGCCTGCATCAACAGGGCAATTTTGCTAAAAAGATTATTGAACCCAATCTGAGGAGATCACAACACCAGCATACATCACGTGTGATACTGGTAATGTGGTCTATGGGCGGCACGGTAGCATAGTAGTTAGCAGTGTTGTTTCACAGTGTCAGGGTCCCGGGTTCGATTCCCGGCTTGGGTCACTGTCTGTGCGGAGTCTGTACGTTCTCCCCGTGCCTGCGTGGGTTTCCTCCGGGTGCTCCGGTTTCCAGTAATGACTTGGATTGATGGACTTGGCTAGCGGCCAATGAATTGGCTCAAATGTCTGTGCCCTGCCCGGTGCCCGGTGGTGATTGGTTCTGGTCCCACTGACATGTTTCTCAGTATCACAAGGCTGGAGTTGGTTTTGCTTTGGTTCTAGAGCCTGGATGGAGGAGTTCTAACTCTCTCTCTCAAAGATCTGATTAATTCTCTCTAGACATCCAGTGTAAGAGCTCCCTCTCTCTCCAAAAAGGCTGGTGTGAAGCAGAGACCAGAATCTGATAACTCTCTCTGTAAGAGCAGGCTGATATGAAGCCAGAAGCCCCTCCTGAAAAAGCTGTAAGATATACTGCTGAGCTACAAAGAAGACCATTACGGGCTGCTGACCAGAGACTTTAAACCACACTCGTACTGTGAAAAGGGTGCACTGAATAACTCATAATCTGAAGCAAGGACTCTTTATCTTTTGGCCTTAAACCTTATTATTTGTCACCTTATTCCTTAGCCTGTGTATGTCTGACTTACGTGGGGGCAGAGGGTGGGGCAGTTAAGTGTGGGGGGAGGGGTCAGGTGTCAAAGGACATTTAACCAACTGTATTCACTGCATATTTCATATTTGTTCTAGTTTTAAATAAACAGTAATTGCGCTTAAACGTACAAACCTACTTATTGGGCAGCCAAGGGCCAAAGACTTTGGGTATTTTTATATGAATTATCAGTTAATTCACTTGCTGCGACTCCAGGACGAGTGGGGCTGGAATTAGCCGCGCACTTGTCTAGGGTTTCGTAACACGATGTGCAGCTTCGCGTAACCAAGCTGCTTGGCTCAGCAGTCACCCAGTACAGATAACGTGACTCAGAGCCAGAACATTGAAGGAAGGCAGCAGAGGCACCTCACCACAACAGCGGCAGTATCAGAGGCAAGCACGCAAGGCAATGGCAACACGGAAGGACTCGGAGGAGTGGTGGGTCTGTACCTATCTCCAAGAATCTCTCCACCCTGCAGGTCATGGTGAACTCTTTCCGGTGGGCGGGTCCGGATTCCTGAGTGACCGTATACTCTGGGAGTCTCCATCCCTTCTGAACCACCAGCTCCTGGAAAGAAAGAGCACACACTAAGCAGAACATCACTGATATGCACTGCTACGTCAACAATGTGCCGCAAAGCAGTTTCACACAATCGCCCTAACTCGGGTACATCCTAAAACTCACCACTCCCCGAAAACCCAAGATGATGAAGGGATTTCAAATAGAGTAGATGTTAAAAAAAAATTTAAAAACTGCTTCCACTGGTGGGAAGAGTAAAACAGGGTGGTCCTAATCAATCCAATAGGGAATTCCAGGAGAGCGGAGAGAAGGTGGAACTCACTACCATAAGACATAGGAGCAAAATTAGGCCACTCGGCCCATCGAGTCTGCTCCGCCATTCAATCATGGCTGATATTTTCTCATCCCCATTCTCCTGCCTTCTCCCCATAACCCCTGATTAATCAAGAACCTATCTATCTCTGTCTTAAAGACACTCAGTGATTTGGCCTCCACAGCCTTCTGCGGCAAAGAGTTCCACAGATTCACCACCCTCTGGCTGAAAAAATTCCTCCTCATCTCTGTTTAAAGGATCGTCCCTTTAGTCTGAGGCTGTCTCCCTCTGGTTCTAGTTTTTCCTACAAGTGGAAACATCCTCTCCATGTCCACTCTATTCAGGCCTCCCAGTATCTTATAAGTTTCAATAAGATCCTCCCTCATCCTTCTAAACTCCAACGAGTACAGACCCAGAGTCCTCAAACGTTCCTCGTACGACAAGTTCTTCATTCCAGGGATCATTCTTGTGAACCTCCGCTGGACCCTTTCCAAGGCCAGAACATCCTTCCTTAGATACGGGGCCCAAAACTGCTCACAATACTCCAAATGGGGTCTGACCAGAGCCTTATATAGCCTCAGAAGTACATCGCTGGTCTTGTATTCTAGCCCTCTTG
This sequence comes from Scyliorhinus torazame, assembly GCF_047496885.1. NCBI lineage: Eukaryota > Metazoa > Chordata > Chondrichthyes > Carcharhiniformes > Scyliorhinidae > Scyliorhinus > Scyliorhinus torazame. The sequence continues at coordinate 25,899,221 of NC_092738.1, read as the reverse complement.
ACATGAATGCTAACATTGCATTTGCCTTCTTAACTGCTGACTGAACCTGCACATTAACCTTAAGAGAATCGTGAACAAGGACTCCCAAGTCCCTTTGTGCTTCTGCTTTCCTAAGCATTTCCCCATTTAGAAAATAGTCTATACCTAAATTCCTCCTTCCAAAGCGCATAACCTCACACTTTTCCACATTGAATTCCATCTGCCACTTCATTGCCCACTCTCCTAGCTTGGCCAAGTCCTTCTGCAGCCTCCCTGCTTCCTCAATACTACCTGTCCCTCTACAGATCTTTGTATCATCTGCAAACTTAGCAACAGTGCCTTCAAGGCACAGGGAGTGGTTCAAGATGAATACTATTGATGTGTTTAAGAAGAATTTGGACACACACAGAAAGGAATGGAAGATCATGGTGTTAGAATGAGTTGAAGTAGGGCAGGAAGAGATGTGTGTGGAGCATTGACAGCCTGTTGCTGCGCTAAACATTCCAATTGAAGTAAAGGACCCATGGCAGTGCTGGGCAACCAGTGAGCCACACAATTGGCCCTTCTTCATCTCAGTGGGTCGCAAGATGAAAACCGGTTGGGCATGTTCATGAACTATGATCCTTGAATAAGGTCGAGTACATTTAATACATGCAAAATCTTTCGTAAGTTATAGAAAATGCTTAATCATTCATATATTAATAGAACTATCAATTTCAAGTGGTTAAAAACAAAAGAAATATTTACGTTTGATTGGACACAGAGGGAGCGCACGGCTCTCACAGTCAATGTTGTGAGCAATCAGCACGCTCCTCACTTCACTTCCCCTTCGCCTTCGCTTTACGTGCGAATCATTTCAGTCAGTAGGAAAGAAGCTACACAGCAGGAGATCCGTGCAATTTAGCAACTCTGCACATGGGAAACAGTCAACAAAATGTCTCGCAGGGCGTACTCAGAACCCAGATTGGCCGCACGTGTTCCCCCACCCCCCCACCCCCAACCCGGGCCACAGGTCGCCCACCACTGACCCATAGCATACATCTATCCCAAGTCTTGGAAAATGAATAAGAATACAATACCTGCAAGGCCCCCACTGGGTTGCATTCTGCCAGCTGTGCGGAGCTAGAGCTTTTCGATTCAGTGCCAGAGATCCTGGAGAGAGAGAGAAAAAGAAAGGCAACAGTGGAAGAATGAGATGTTGCGATTGCCAAATATTTTTCAGCTAGTCACATACGGAGACGGCTCCTTTCCTTAGGCCAAAGGAGCACCGAGGAGCGAGTTGGGTGACTTACCCCTCGGTCTCGGCACAATTCCAGTCCAAAAACCCTTTATCTCACAGACGCATCGCGTTTCGAAGGGGTGGGGAGGAATGGTACAGTAATCTATTTATTGCCTGGTGCTGCTCTCTAATGCCGAACGCGTAAACCTTCAATGCCCTTCTCAATCGCGCAGACACGCACACACGAGCGGCTCCACAGTGGCACAGTGTAGGATTTGGGGATGGGTGCAGAAAGTAGGTGGAGAAAAGAGATCATACAACATAGTTCAAGGATTCATCACAAAAGCTAAAGCTCCTAAAACGCCAGAGATCACAACGAGCCTGCGTAAGGATAGCTTCCACATCTAATCTCCATAGCAATGTGGCTGGGATGGATATTAAGGTATGCAGCTTAGTGGTTCAGGTACCAGACTAGGAAGTCATGAGCTCAAATCCCACAAAGGCAGAGTGTGAAATTGAATTCAATAAATCGGGTAATTTGTGGGTCAGAACCAGCAGCCACAAGATCTCAAATGCCATTGTTTTGGTGTAAAAATCCAATCGGTTCAAACCCTGTCCTTCAAGGAGGGGCCTAACTTCCTTACCTGGTTAGGCGTCATCGATGATACAAGTTGATACAAGATGATACTATGTAATAATAATAATCGCTTGTCAAATAGGCTTCAATGAAGTTACTGTGAAAAGCCCCTAGTCGCCACATTCCGGCGCCTGTTTGGGGAGGCTGGTACGGGAATTGAACCCGCGCTGCTGGCCTTGGTCTGCATTGCAGGCCAGCTATTTAGCCCACTGTGCTAAACCAGCCCCTGTGGTCGACTCCTAATGCCCTCATTCAGATAGTAAGTCAACACTACCGCTTACCAGTGTCATCCATACTCAGAAAATAATGTTTTTCTTAAAATAAAGGCATAAATCTGTCCCTCAGCAATGTGGTGTGGGGGATTTTGACAGATACAATTAGAACCTTTACGCATGTACACTGCATGTTTAACTGGGTCTCGGTTCAGCAAGGGTTAAACCTACCAGCTGATCTTCCCCTTTCCTGCCTGAGGCAAGTACGGCCAGTTTACGGCAAGTACCGCACAATCTAGATTGGAGCTGGAGCTGGCCTGGTGGAAACAAACTAGGAGCCTGCATCCTTCCAATGGTATGGTACGGGACCAACGCACTGAATCCCTGTCTGATTGAACTTGGGATGTAAACGGACAGAGAGTTCTGGAGTTATTTTCAACTTTTAAAAACTTTTATTTGCATCGCGCCTAATCATGAGTCTTGTAAACGATTAAGCGCATCACAAATTAGGAGTTACTTTGAAGTTTAGCGACCGTCAACGTGCAGCAAACGCGGCAGCCATTTTGCGCAAGCAAGATCCCGCCAAGAGCAACGAGCGGAATGTTTTTGGTGAAAACGCTGGCCGTGAACACTGGGAAAATTCCCCAGGCATAGAATCCCTACAGTGCAGAAGGAGGCCTTTCAGCCCATGGAGTCTGCACCGACCTTCTGAAAGAGCACCCTAGGCCCACTCCCCGCCCTATCCCTGTGACCACAACTAACCTGCACATCTTCGGACACTACGGTGCACTTTAGCATGACCAATCCACCTAATCTGCACATCTTTGGACTGTGGGAGGAAACCCACGCACACACAGGGAGAATGTCTGTGTGGAGTCTGCACAGTCACACAAGGCCTGAATTGAACCCACGTCCCTGGTGCTGTGAGTCAGCAGTGCTAACCACTGTGCCACCGTGCACTCGTCTTCCATCTTTGTAATCGCCACACAATTTTTAAAAAAAAGTCTAATTATTTGTTATCAGAGAATTTACAGTGCAGGAAACCATTCGGTCCATCGAGTCTGCACCGGCCCTTGAAAAGAGCACCCTACTTAAGCCCACACCTCCACCCTATCCCTGTAACCCCATTTAACCTTTTTTGGCCACTAAGGGCAATTTAGCGTGGCCAATCCACCTAACCTGCACATCGATGGGCTGTGGGAGGAAACCGGAGCACCCGGAGGAAACCCACGCAGACACGGGGAGAACGCACAGACAGTGACCCAGCGGGGAATCGAACCTGGCACCCTGGAGCTGTGAAGCAACAGTGATAACCACTGTGCTACCGTGCCGCCCATAATTTCCATCAACATATCACGTACCCATGACACTTAATTCACTGCACATACAGAAGTTAGGCTTTCCAGTCCCAGGTTCAACCCCCAGTCTCTGAGATTGCTCATAGAAGTAAAAGAATTTGCATTCACGTAGCGCAATTAGTACATTCTTCAGAAACGCCCCAAAATGCTTCACACACATACACGGTGACTTGCGTTGAACTGAAGTGCAGTGACTTATGGAGGCAAATACAGCAGCCATTTTGCGCACCGCGGTGTTTGCAAACTGTAACAAAGAGTGATTTGCCAATCAAATTTTGGAGGGACAGGTTCATGGAGGGACGTTGGCCTCAGGGCACCAGGCAAACTCCCTGCTTTTTTGTTGTTAACAAGGCAAGCAACAGCGCCACGGAATTTTTTCACACAATTGGAACTTGCAGATGGGGCCTTGATTTGCCATCTCGTCACAACAATTGATGTGCACTGTGTTGCCAGCGGGGTACAATTGGGAAGGAAATGTGATGTTTAACGTCCCTACTCTTGACCAGCAGTCAATGCCGCCTGGTGAAAGCGTGTGGTGGGGGTTTCCCTTCATATGCCACTGCCTTTTGGAAGAGATGTGGGGGGGGGGTTGGGATGGAAAGGTCTTTCTAGGTGCAGTTAAGCTATTCACGTACTTGACTCCATCCAACATGGGCTCCAACATGTTTCCTCCCTTTAGTAATTTGAGGGCAGCCTCTGCTGCCTTGTGCTTTGCTGCCTTTTTGCTAGGCCCCTGACCTGAGGGGGGGAAAAACATCGATTAAAACACAAATTGAAATCAAAGCCATGAAGCAGCTGCCAACCATAAAATAACCATTTTTTAAAATGGCCGCCTTTATTTCAGCCCCGAAATGAGAGCGGAAAAAATCCTCAGCCAGATTTGAACAGTCACGCTCAGAACCGATTGGTTTCTGCCAAACCTGTGTCTCAGTCCCTTCAGACGTGGAACTATTTAGACGCATCAGTCCAATTCCTTTGCTAATAAGCGAGCGAGCACGCTCACCGTGGACCAGAAGGTCGTGGCTTCAAGGCACACTTTAGGATGCTCTCTACTCAAGATCAGGACCACCTTAAAGAACCAAACAGTCTTTTCGGGCAGGAGAGTCCAAGAGGTCACTGAAAGAGCAACACAGCCCACCTAGTGACCAGGTTAAGACATCCCCTCAACCCAACACCAGCCAACAACAACAAAAAAAGGTAACTGGTCTCTCATCGCAATGCTCTGATATGGGTCAGAAATGGCAAGGCCATTTCAGAGTGATTGTTGGGCGGCACAGTGGTTAGCACTGCTGCCTCATGGCACCAAAGACCCGGGTTCGATCCTGGTGGATCTACCAGTGTCTGCATGGGTCCCAAAAGATGTGCAGGGTAGGTGGATTGGCCACGCTAAATTGCCCCTTAATTGGGAAAAAAAGAATTGGGTCCTCTAAATTTATGAAAGCCAACCACATTGGTTGTGGATCTGGTGCCTGGCAAGGATGGACGTGACTGAACCAGATGGGTTTTTATGACAATCGACAATGAAGTCTTGACGATGACCATGAAACCAAACTCCAGATTTCTTTGAATTCAAATTTCACCATCTGCAGTGGTGGGATTCGAACCCAGGACCCCAGAGCATTACCCAGAGTCTCTGGATTACTAGTCCAGTGACAATGCCACTGCGCCACCATCTCCCCATGTGTTTACCTACTATAAACAAAAACCGTTGCTGCACTGCTACGTAACCCACACAAGGTGCTTTTTAGTTCAGTTATTATATGGTCTGCACTCGCAAAAATAAGTCGGGGCATTATGACACAGGTCCACCTTCAATAAATCACTGATCCCACGCACTGTCATGTTGTTTTAAAATGGGAATGTCACTCCAGGGGTTGGAACGGCTGGAATATTTCCCACGGATCGAGTCAATGACACATGAAGGAAATTCAAAGTTCTCCTCCGGATAAATCCAACAGGGAATTCAGGAGAAGGAGCAGTGGGAATGCAGCACTCACGACCACATGGAGCAGTTGAGGCAATTAACAGGGATATATTAAAAGGGAAGCTGGACATGGATACGAGGGCGAAACAAGTGGACGGTTACATTGATAAGAGATGAAGAGGAGGATCTAGTGCAGCATAACCACCGGCACGCAACAGTCATGCCAAACGGCCCATTTTATGTAAAGATTCACATTTCTGCCCATTGCAAAAGCATCGTGCTGGAGTCCGTTCATTTCACATTTGCTGTTTCGAAGATGACCCACTTGCACTGGACATCACATGGGTCTGCTTTTGACTGTCAGTTATTACACTGGTTTCAACACTGAGATTCTTCCCCACCCTCAAACGGTGATATCAGAGCCACGACGCCCTTCAAATACACGCTCGCCAGTACAAAGCAGGTACAAAGCAGGCACAAACACTGCTGCTTTGCCACGGGCTAGCAAAGTCAGGAGACTTGCCTCGAGTCGCTCCACTCACAAGATAACTCTCCCAAGGGTCACTCCACACTACGACCAGGAGAGCAACTAGCTGGGAAGCAACGCCAATCTCAAACTCAAAGCAAAATACAGAGGATGCTGGAGATCTGGAATAAGAAACAGCAAAGTGCGGGGGGGGGGGGGGGGGGATTCAGCAGTGTTTGACAGAGAAGCAGAGCTAACGTTCCGCGCCCATATGACACTTCTTCAGTGTTGACGAAAGGCAGAAAGGGGGGGGGGGGGGGTCTTGAAATGTCATTTGTTAATGCCAGCAGCATCATTCGATTTCACAGACGGTATCAAGATCCTGTGCTGTATCATTTGCGCATGCAAAGGGAAACCAGGAAAAAGAGGAAGAGACTGTTAAGAGGAATATGGTTCCGATTACGGGTTTTGATATGGAGCGCAATTCCCAAAACACCGCTCCATACAATCGAATAAAAACAGAACGTGACCCAATTAGTCATAAGGCAATGTCCTCATTATAAAAGGACATGCGCAAAGACATTTTATTTAAAACTTCCACAGCGGGCAGCACGGTGGCGCAGTGGGTTAGCCCTGTTGCCTCACGGCGTCGAGGTCTCAGGTTCGATCCCGGCTCTGGGTCACTGTCCGTGTGGAGTTTGCACTTTCTCCCAGTGTTTGCGTGGGTTTCGCCCACACAACCCAAAAATGTGCAGGGTAGGTGGGTTGGCCGCGCTAAACTGCCCCTTAATTGGAAAAAATGAATTGGATACTCAAAATTTAGGGAAATTTTTTTTTTTTTTTTTAAATTCTACTGCAACAAAAAAAAAAAAAATGCAGATTGTGATCAGTCGTAAAAATGAAATTCCAGAAACATCCAGAGAAATTCAATTTTAAAAGTTCCCCACAAAAGTGGAGCTACCCGACACGACAATCAGCGATGTCCCGCTAAACCCATCAGTGCGAATCACAGTAGGTCTCCGCAGGAATGAATGAATGAATGAAAATCGATTATTGTCACAAGTAGGCTTCAATGAAGTTACTGTGAAAAGCCCCTAGTCGCCACATTCCGCCGCCTGTTCGGGGAGGCTGGTACGGGAATTGAACCGTGCTGCTGGCCTGCCTTGGTCTGCTTTAAAAGCCAGCGATTTAGCCCAGTGCTAAACAGCCCCAGAACAGGAAACACGGCCTCATCGGATGCCAGGACCCCATTAGAATTAAACAGGGGACACACACAAACGCGAAACATTGAAAGTAGCAGAGAGGGGTGTTCGGTTTTACATTTGAAGCTCCATTTTACACGAGACACAGACCTGTGCAGTTAATATCACCGACTGTCACGCGGAAAGTGAAATTAGGTTGATGGGCTTGGCCCTCCGCTTTCAGCAAGTCATACACCGGCGTTTTTCCAATCCTTGTTCCATACTCCTGCAGTAAACTAATAGGCGTCTTCCCAGGATTTGAGGCCAGCATTTGCTCAATACTGTGTTAAAAAGAACAAAAGTAACTATTACAGGATTTGGAAAGAATTTATTCTAAACTGACGAACAGAACATTGCTTTAAAACATTTTGTTGATGTTTTGCATCTTGCATGAGTCAGGACAATTCACAAGAATAACAATGTCAAGGAAAACAGCAAATTCATACTGTATAACAAAAAATTTATACACTTTGTTTTTTCCCTTACACAACTGAAGAATAATTTGGTGACACATTGGACATCGCAACTTTCACTTTGTACAAAACGAGCAATGAGTCAACCAAATACTATCTCTAGATTCATTTACATAGTTGTTGGGGGCGGTGGGGGAGGGAGGAGGAGAGAGAAATTAGACCGACAAAGCTTTTCATGTTGCAACATTCATCAAGATAGCGCTCAAGAATTTTCCAGCCGTAACGGGGGAAACAACAATTTCTCCTGCACGAGAAGACTGGTTGAGAGTGGACTCTGATTGATGGAAGGGTTGCCATGGCGAATGCAGCATGGAACAGTTAACTGCCCAGATTTGTTTCAATTCAAACTGGGCCGGTCGACTCTGATCGGTCAAGACATTGCTCTGGGGAATGAACCGGGGAAATACTGTTCCCTAAGCGGTCGTGTAGTTGAGAAAAGGTGCAAAGTGTGGACACATTCCTTCTGTGAGCCCAATTGATCATCTTAAATTGGTCGTCGGTGTAATTCTTAGCACAATCAGGATTGTTCAGCAAACGTTGTCCAATCGTGGGATCACATCTCATGTTGGACACTATGGTTTGCGTTTTAGACATAGAACATACAGTGCAGGAGACCATTCGGCCCATTGAGTCTGCACCGACCCACTTAAGCTCTCACTTCCACCCTTTCCCCGTAACCCAATAACCCCTCCTAACTTTTTTTTGTCACCAAGGGCAATTTATCATGGCCAATCCACCTAATTCGCTCGTTTTGGGCCTGTGGGAGGAAACCGGAGCACCCGGAGGAAACCCACGCAGACACGGGGAGAATGTGCAGACTCCGCACAGACAGTGACCCAACGGGGAATCGAACCTGGGACCCTGGAGCTGTGAAGCCACAGTGCTATCCACTTGTGCCACCGTGCTGCCCATTTTGCAAGCATGGACTGGTTGAGCAAGCTCTGTACTCTGCCAGATGTGAACGGCTGAAGGGACATGTTGTTTGATATGATCCACCAATCGTTGGGATGTAAATATCTGGCATCACATTAGCACTGACATTCATATACCACATTGCTCATCTATGTCATAAGCAGAAAGTCATTTTGGCTTGATCCTGTTTGTGGAGACTGCCACTCAATTGCCATCAAGCCAAAAAAGATCTTCTGCTGGCCACACAAATACAAGCAAATACATGCTTACTAGAAGGTAGGGTGCTGGGAGCTTCTAGTTTGCAAGCTAAAAAAAAATCCTGATCCAACAAATGCTGTTGCGTCTTAGGGAAAGCAAGTTGCCTCGCCTCTGATGGGTCTGTTTGCAAGCATACACTGGTAAAAACAAAAACGAAAATAGTGGAAAAGCCCAGCAGTTCTGGCAGTATGGCTCTTCGAGCTCTGCCTGGGGTACTGCTGGAACTTAACCAGTTACAACAATGCAGCTCACCAAAACCAAACTATGTCCAGATTACAAAGAATAAAGAAAAGTACAGCACGGAAACAGGCCCTTCGGCCCTCCAAGCCTGTGCCGACCATGCTGCCCGTCTAAACCAAAATCTTCAACACTTCCGGGATCCGTATCCCTCTGGATTGACCCGTACTTATCCAAGCCAGGGCCACCTTAACCTTGGAGCGTGTGCTTGCTGGCTTATTTGGAGTCAAGTGAGAAGGTTCTGATATTTTGGTAGCAGCTTGATTTTATCCTGCTTATTTTGCCTTCTCAAAGATGGGGAGGACGGCATGCATGCATCCCTGGCAACTTTTGCTGTGCAAGTTGTTGATGCTTTAGCTAGAGGAAAGCCTGCAGGAGTCAACAGTGCTCCTTCGTGTGTCAGCCACAGTTTATCAGTAACGCTCTTCCCTCGAAGTCAGAAGGTTCCAGATTAAATACCCACCAGAGGGGCACAAAAATCCAAAGAACAAAAGGAACAGGAGCTGGCGAAGATCATACGGTCTATCAAGCTTGCGCTGCCATTCAATATGGCCACAGGATCTCAGGCTTAAACTCCACTCTCGCAAGAAGGGAATGCTGCATTGTCAAAGGCGGCTGGATGCACCCTTCAAGCAAACCTGCCCTCTTAAGTGGAGCCGAAGAGTCCCAAGGCACCATTTCAAAAAAGGAGTTGGGGAGGTACATCCAGCACCCTGGGAACTATTTCCCATCTCGGTACAGTGGCACAGTGGTTAGCACTGCTGCCTCACAGCGCCAGTGACCCCGGTTCGATTCCAGCCTTGGGTGACTGTGTGGTGTTTGCACGTTCTACCTGTGTCTGCGTGGGTTTCCTCTGGGTGCTCCGGTTTCCTCCCACAGACCAAAGATGCGCAGGTTAGGTGGATTGACCGTGATAAATTGTCTCTTAGTGTCCAAAGATGTGCAGGTTAGGTGGATTGGCCATGCCAAATTGTCCCTTAGTGTCCAAAGATGTGCAGGTTAGGTGGATTGGCCATGCCAAATTGTCCCTTAGTGTCCAAAGATGTGGTTAGGTGGATTGGCCATGATAAATTGTCCCTTAGTGTCCAAAGATGTGCAGGTTAGGTGGATTGGCCATGTTAAATTGCCCCTTAGTGTCCAAAGATGTGCAGGTTAGGTGGATTGGCCATGTTAAATTGTCCCTTAGTGTCCAAAGATGTGCAGGTTAGGTGGATTGGCCATGCTAAATTGTCCCTTAGTGTCCAAAGATGTACAGGTTAGGTGGATTGGCCATGTTAAATTGTCCCTTAGTGTCCAAAGATGTACAGGTTAGGTGGATTGGCCGTGTTAAATTGTCCCTTAGTGTCCAAAGATGTACAGGTTAGGTGGATTGGCCATGATAAATTGTCCCTTGGTGTCCAAAGATGTACAGGTTAGGTGGATTGGCCATGATAAATCGTCTCAATGTCCAGGGATATGCAGGTTTGCTGTGGTTACGGGGATAGTGGCTTGGGGAGTGGGCCTGGGTAGGGTGCTCTTTCAGAGGGTCAGTGTAGACTCGATGGGCCGAATGGCCTACTTCTGCACTGTAGGGATCATATTCTATCTCAGATGCCCTGGGATCATTGTCACATATTTGGCGTGCACAAACTGGCTGCTATGTCCTACTTAATAACAGAGGCTGCACTTCAAAAAAAGCTGGGGTGCCCAGAGGATGGGAAAGGCGATATAAAAATGCAACTCCGTATGTAGTGAGGGAGCCCGGTTCCTGCTCTGCAGCTGGATGAAAGGCGAGGAACAAAGCACGTTTAATGGGAAAAAAAACACAAGTCGGATGCCCTCCAGCTCCCGCCATACCTGGGACAGCTGGAATTCTTCTTGGCTGCAGCAGCGGCCCGATCCTCCGTCATCCCAGATGACAGTGCCGGTGATGGTGGCTCAGACGGCGGCTCCTGCTCGGTCCCTGCATAAGCATCAGCCTAGAATGACACTGCGCACGCGCCGACACCACTTCCGGGGCGGGGGTCGAGCCGCCAAAAGCGCGCGAAAGGCGCAACCCTTCAAAATGGCGGACAGGAGGGAGAGGCGACCAACCCCCTTAGACCCCAAACAACGGCAAAGCAAGTCTATTGTAACCAGATCAAAAGAGGCTTTTTCACTCTGACACACCCCCCCCCCGCCAAAACACGTCACATCCTTACACCCCTCCCTCCAAACACTCCCCAACACGCACTCTCCCCTCCCCCCCCAACACGCACTCTCCCCTCCCCCCCAAACACGCACTCTCCCCTCCCCCCCAAACACGCACTCTCCCCTCCCCCCCAAACACGCACTCTCCCCTCCCCCCCAAACACGCACTCTCCCCTCCCCCCCAAACACGCACTCTCCCCTCCCCCCCAAATACGCACTCTTTCCCCCCCCCCCAAATACGCACTCTTCCCCCCCCCCCAAATACGCACTCTCCCCCTCCCCCCCAAACACGCACTCTTCCCCCCCCCCCAAATACGCACTCTTCCCCCCCCCCCAAATACGCACTCTTACCCCCCCCCCCCAACACGCACTCTCCCCTCCCCCCCAAACACGCACTCTCCCCTCCCCCCCAAATATGCACTCTTACCCCCCCCCAACATGCACTTCCCCCCCCCCCCAAATACGCACTCTTACCCCCCCCCAACACGCACTCTCCCCTCCCCCCCAAACACGCACTCTCCACTCCCCCCCCCCAAACACGCACTCTCCCCTCCCCCCAAATACGCACTCTTACCCCCCCCAACATGCACTCTCCACTCCCCCCCCCAAACACGCACTCTCCCCTCCCCCCCCGAATACGCACTCTTACCCCCCCCCCCAACACGCACTTTCCCCTCCCCCCCAAATACGCACTCTTACCCCCCCCAACACGCACTCTCCCCTCCCCCCCAAACACGCACTCTCCCCTCCCCCCCAAACACGCACTCTCCCCTCCCCCCCCCCAAATACGCACTCTTACCCCCCCAACACGCACTTTCCCCTCCCCCAAACACGCACTCTCCCCTCCCCCCCCAAATACGCACTCTTACCCCCCCAACACGCACTTTCCCCTCCCCCAAACACGCACTCTCCCCTCCCCCAAACACGCACTCTCTCCCCCCCAAATACACACTCTTACCCCCCCAAATACGCACTCTTACCCCCCCAACACGCACTTTCCCCTCCCCCAAACACGCACTCTCCCCTCCCCCCCAAATACGCACTCTTACCCCCCCAACACGCACTTTCCCCTCCCCCAAACACGCACTCTCCCCTCCCCCAAACACGCACTCTCCCCCCCCCAAATACACACTCTTACCCCCCCAAATACGCACTCTTACCCCCCCAACACGCACTTTCCCCTCCCCCAAACACGCACTCTCCCCCCCCCAAATACGCACTCTTACCCCCCCCCAACACGCACTCTCCCCTCCCCCCCCCAAACACGCACTCTCCCCTCCCCCCCAAATATGCACTCTGACCCCCCAACACGCACTTTCCCCTCCCCCAAACACGCACTCTCCCCCCCCAAATACGCACTCTTACCCCCCCCAACACGCACTCTCCCCTCCCCCCAAATACGCACTCTTACCCCCCCCAACACGCACTTTCCCCTCCCCCAAACACGCACTCTCCCCCCCCCAAATACGCACTCTTACCCCCCCCAACACGCACTTCCCCTCCCCCAAACACGCACTCTTCCCCCCCCAATACGCACTCTTCCCCCCCAACACGCACTTTCCCCTCCCCAAACACGCTCTCCCCTCCCCCCCCAAATACGCACTCTTACCCCCCCCCCAAATACGCACTCTTACCCCCCCCAACACGCACTTTCCCCTCCCCCAAACACGCACTCTCCCCCCCCCCCAAATACGCACTCTTACCCCCCCAACACGCACTCTCCCCTCCCCCCAAATACGCACCCTTACCCCCCCCCCAACACACACTTTCCCCTCCCCCAAACACGCACTCTCCCCCCCCAAATACACACTCTTACCCCCCCAACACGCACTTTCCCCTCCCCCAAACACGCACTCCCCCCCCCCCCAAATACGCACTCTTACCCCCCCAACACGCACTTTCCCCTCCCCCAAACACGCACTCTCCCCTCCCCCCCAAATACGCACTCTTACCCCCCCCAACACGCACTTTCCCCTCCCCCAAACACGCACTCTCCCCTCCCCCCCCAAATACGCACTCTTACCCCCCCAACACGCACTTTCCCCTCCCCAAACACGCACTCTCCCCTCCCCCCAAATACGCACTCTTACCCCACCCAACACGCACTTTCCCCTCCCCCAAACACGCACTCCCCTCCCCCCCAAATACGCACTCTTACCCCCCCCAACACGCACCCTCCCCCCCCAAACACGCACTCTCACCTCCCCCCCCAAATACGCACTCTTACCCCCCCCCAACACGCACTTTCCCTCCCCCAAACACGCACTCTCCCCTCCCCCCAAATACGCACTCTTATCCCCCCCCAACACGCACTTTCCCCTCCCCCAAACACGCACTCCCCTGCCCCCCCAAATACGCACTCTTACCCCCCCAACACGCACTCTCCCCTCCCCCCCAAATGCGCACTCTTACCCCCCAACACGCACTCTCCCCTCCCCAAACACGCACTCTCCCCTCCCCCCAAACACGCACTCTCCCCTCCCCCCCCAAATACGCACTCTCCCCCCCCCCCCCCAAATGCGCACTCTCCCCTCCCCCAAATACGCACTCTTACCCCCCCCAGCACGCACTCTCCCCTCCCCCCCAAACACGCACTCTCCCCCCCCCAAATACGCACTCTTACCCCCCCCAACACGCACTCTCCCCTCCCCCCCAAATACGCACTCTTACCCCCCCCAACACGCACTTTCCCCTCCCCCAAACACGCACTCTTCCCCCCCCCCAAATACGCACTCTTACCCCCCCCCAACACGCACTTTCCCCTCCCCCAAACACGCACTCTTCACTCTTCCCCCCCCAATACGCACTCTTACCCCCCCAACACGCACTTTCCCCTCCCCAAACACGCTCTCCCCTCCCCCCCCAAATACGCACTCTTACCCCCCCCCCCAAATACGCACTCTTACCCCCCCCAACACGCACTTTCCCCTCCCCCAAACACGCACTCTCCCCCCCCCAAATACGCACTCTTACCCCCCCAACACGCACTCTCCCCTCCCCCCCAAATACGCACTCTTACCCCCCCCAACACACACTTTCCCCTCCCCCAAACACGCACTCTCCCCCCCCAAATACGCACTCTTACCCCCCCAACACGCACTTTCCCCTCCCCCAAACACGCACTCTCCCCCACCCCAAATACGCACTCTTACCCCCCCAACACGCACTTTCCCCTCCCCCAAACACGCACTCTCCCCTCCCCCCCAAATACGCACTCTTACCCCCCCCAACACGCACTTTCCCCTCCCCCAAACACGCACTCTCCCCTCCCCCCCCAAATACGCACTCTTACCCCCCCCAACACGCACTTTCCCCTCCCCCAAACACGCACTCTCCCCTCCCCCCCAAATACGCACTCTTACCCCACCCAACACGCACTTTCCCCTCCCCCAAACACGCACTCTCCCCCCCCCAAATACGCACTCTTACCCCCCCAACACGCACTTTCCCCTCCCCCAAACACGCACTCTCCCCCACCCCAAATACGCACTCTTACCCCCCAACACGCACTTTCCCCTCCCCCAAACACGCACTCTCCCCTCCCCCCCAAATACGCACTCTTACCCCCCCCAACACGCACTTTCCCCTCCCCCAAACACGCACTCTCCCCCTCCCCCCCAAATACGCACTCTTACCCCCCCCCAACACGCACTTTCCCCTCCCCCCCAAATACGCACTCTTACCCCCCCCAACACGCACTCTCCCCTCCCCCCCAAACACGCAGTCTCCCCTCCTCCCCCCAAATACGCACTCTTACCCCCCCAACACGCACTTTCCCCTCCCCCAAACACGCACTCTCCCCTCCCCCCAAATACGCACTCTTACCCCCCCAACACGCACTTTCCCCTCCCCCAAACACGCACTCTCCCCTCCCCCAAACACGCACTCTCCCCCCCCCAAATACGCACTCTTACCCCCCCAAATACGCACTCTTACCCCCCCAACACGCACTTTCCCCTCCCCCAAACACGCACTCTCCCCCCCCAAATACGCACTCTTACCCCCCCCAACACGCACTCTCCCCTCCCCCCCCCAAACACGCACTCTCCCCTCCCCCCCAAATATGCACTCTTACCCCCCCAACACGCACTTTCCCCTCCCCCAAACACGCACTCTCTCCCCCCCCCCAAATACGCACTCTCCCCCCCCCCCCAAATACGCACTCTTACCCCCCCCAGCACGCACTCTCCCCTCCCCCCCAAACACGCACTCTCCCCCCCCCCAAATACGCACTCTTACCCCCCCCAACACGCACTCTCCCCTCCCCCCAAATACGCACTCTTACCCCCCCCCCCAACACGCACTTTCCCCTCCCCCAAACACGCACTCTTCCCCCCCCCCCAAATACGCACTCTTACCCCCCCCAACACGCACTTTCCCCTCCCCCAAACACGCACTCTTCACTCTTCCCCCCCCAATACGCACTCTTACCCCCCCAACACGCACTTTCCCCTCCCCAAACACGCTCTCCCCTCCCCCCCCCAAATACGCACTCTTACCCCCCCCCCAAATACGCACTCTTACCCCCCCCAACACGCACTTTCCCCTCCCCCAAACACGCACTCTCCCCCCCCCCAAATACGCACTCTTACCCCCCCAACACGCACTCTCCCCTCCCCCCCAAATACGCACTCTTACCCCCCCCAACACACACTTTCCCCTCCCCCAAACACGCACTCTCCCCCCCCCAAATACGCACTCTTACCCCCCCAACACGCACTTTCCCCTCCCCCAAACACGCACTCTCCCCCACCCCAAATACGCACTCTTACCCCCCCAACACGCACTTTCCCCTCCCCCAAACACGCACTCTCCCCTCCCCCCCAAATACGCACTCTTACCCCCCCCAACACGCACTTTCCCCTCCCCCAAACACGCACTCTCCCCTCCCCCCCCCAAATACGCACTCTTACCCCCCCCAACACGCACTTTCCCCTCCCCAAACACGCACTCTCCCCTCCCCCCCAAATACGCACTCTTACCCCACCCAACACGCACTTTCCCCTCCCCCAAACACGCACTCCCCTCCCCCCCCCAAATACGCACTCTTACCCCCCCCAACACGCACTCTCCCCTCCCCCAAACACGCACTCACCCCTCCCCCCCCAAATACGCACTCTTACCCCCCCCAACACGCACTTTCCCCTCCCCCAAACACGCACTCTCCCATCTCCCCCCCCCCGCAAATACGCACTCTTACCCCCCCCAACACGCACTTTCCCCTCCCCCAAACACGCACTCTCCCCTCCCCCCCCAAATACGCACTCTTATCCCCCCCCAACACGCACTTTCCCCTCCCCCAAACACGCACTCCCCTGCCCCCCCAAATACGCACTCTTACCCCCCCCAACACGCACTCTCCCCCTCCCCCCCAAATGCGCACTCTTACCCCCCCAACACGCACTCTCCCCTCCCCCCAAACACGCACTCTCCCCCTCCCCCAAACACGCACTCTCCCCTCCCCCCCCAAATACGCACTCTCACCCTCCCCCCCCCAAATACGCACTCTCCCCTCCCCCCCCAACGCGCACTCCCCCCCCCCAAATACGCACTCTTACCCCCCCACAACACGCACTCTCCCCTCCCCCCCCCCAAGCACGCACTCTCCCCTCCCCCCCCCCCAAATACGCACTCTCCCCTCCCCCCCCCAACACGCACTCTCCCCTCCCCCCCCAAATACGCACTTTTACCCCCCCACAACACGCACTCTCCCCTCCCCCCAAACACGCACTCTCCCCTCCCCCCCAAATACGCACTCTTACCCTCCCAACACGCACTCTCCCCTCCCCCCCCCCACAAACACGCACTCTCCCCCCCCCCCCAAACAAGCACTCTCCCCTCCCCCCCCAAATACGCACTCTTACCCCCCCCAACACGCACTCTCCCCTCCCCCTCCCCCAAACACGCACTCTCCCCTCCCCCCCCCCAAATACGCACTCTCCCCTCCCCCCCAAATACGCACTATTACCCCCCAACACGCACTCTTACCCCCCCAACACGCACTCTCCCCTCCCCCCCCAAATACGCACTCTTACCCCCCCAACACACACTCTCCCCCTCCCCCCCCAAACACGCACTCTCCCCTCCCCCCCCAAATACGCACTCTTACCCCCCCAACACGCACTCTCCCCTCCCCCCCCCCCAAACACGCACTCTCCCCCCTCCCCCCCAAATACGCACTCTTACCCCCCAACACGCACTCTCCCCTCCCCCCCCCAAACACGCACTCTCCCCTCCCCCCCCAAACACGCACTCTCCCCCCCCCAAACACGCACTCTTACCCCCCCAACACGCACTCTCCCCTCCCCCCAAACACGCACTCTTCCCCCCCAAACACGAACTCTTACCCCCCCCAACACGCACTCTCCCCTCCCCCTCAAACACGCACTCTCCCCTTCCCCCCCCAAACACGCACTCTTACCCCCCCAACACACACTCTCCCCTCCCCCCCAAATACGCACTCTTACCCCCCCCCAACACGCACTCTCCCCTCCCCCCAAACACGCACTCTCCCCCTCCCCCAAACACGCACTCTCCCCTCCCCCCCCCAAATACGCACTATTACCCCCCAACACGCACTCTTACCCCCCCCCCAACACGCACTCTCCCCTCCCCCCCAAATACGCACTCTTACCCCCCCCAACACGCACTCTCCCCTTCCCCCCCCAAACACGCACTCTCCCTCCCCCCCCCAAATACGCACTCTTACCCCCCCAACACGCACTCTCCCCCTCCCCCCCAAACACGCACTCTCCCCTCCCCCCCAAACACGCACTCTCCCCCCCCCCAAACACGCACTCTTACCCCCCCCAACACGCACTCTCCCCTCCCCCCCAAACACGCACTCTTCCCCCCCAAACACGCACTCCTTACCCCCCCAACACGCACACTCCCCCTCCCCCTCAAACACGCACTCTCCCCTTCCCCCCCCAACACCCCCAAACACGCACTCTTACCCCCCAACACACACTCTCCCCTCCCCTCCAAATACGCACTCTTACCCCCCCAACACGCACTCTCCCCCTCCCCCTCCCCCAAACACGCACTCTCCCCTCCCCCCCCAAATACGCACTCTCCCCTCCCCCCCAAATACGCACTATTACCCCCCAACACGCACTCTTACCCCCCCCCCAACACGCACTCTCCCCTCCCCCCCCCAAATACGCACTCTTACCCCCCCCAACACGCACTCTCCCCTCCCGCCCCCCCAAACACGCACTCTCCCCTCCCCCCAAATACGCACTCTTACCCCCCCCAACACGCACTTTCCCCTCCCCCAAACACGCACTCTCCCCTCCCCCCCAAATACGCACTCTTACCCCACCCAACACGCACTTTCCCCTCCCCCAAACACGCACTCCCCTGCCCCCCCCAAATACGCACTCTTACCCCCCCCAACACGCACTCTCCCCTCCCCCAAACACGCACTCTCCCCCTCCCCCAAACACGCACTCTCCCCTCCCCCAAACACGCACTCTCCCCTCCCCAAACACGCACTCTCCCCTCCCCCCCCAAATACGCACTCTCCCCTCCCTACCCAACGCGCTCTCCCCTCCCCCCCCAAATACGCACTCTTACCCCCCCCCACAACACGCACTCTCCCCTCCCCCCCCCCCAAGCACGCACTCTCCCCTCCCCCCCCCCAAATACGCACTCTCCCCTCCCCCCCAACACGCACTCTCCCCTCCCCCCAAATACGCACTCTTACCCCCCCACAACACGCACTCTCCCCCTCCCCCCAAACACGCACTCTCCCTCCCCCCCAAATACGCACTCTTACCCTCCCAACACGCACTCTCCCCTCCCCCCCAAACACGCACTCTCCCCCCCCCAAACACGCACTCTCCCCTCCCCCCCAAATACGCACTCTTACCCCCCCCCCAACACGCACTCTCCCCTCCCCCCCCCAAATACGCACTCTCCCCTCCCCCCCCCAAATACGCACTATTACCCCCCAACACGCACTCTTACCCCCCCAACACGCACTCTCCCCTCCCCCCCAAATACGCACTCTTACCCCCCCAACACACACTCTCCCCTCCCCCCCAAACACGCACTCTCCCCTCCCCCCCAAATACGCACTCTTACCCCCCAACACGCACTCTCCCCTCCCCCCCCAAACACGCACTCTCCCCTCCCCCCCCAAATACGCACTATTACCCCCCAACACGCACTCTTACCCCCCCCCAACACGCACTCTCCCCTCCCCCCCCCCCAAATACGCACTCTTACCCCCCCCAACACGCACTCTCCCCTCCCCCCCCAAACACGCACTCTCCCCTCCCCCCCCCAAACACGCACTCTCCCCTCCCCCCCCAAATACGCACTCTTACCCCCCCAACACGCACTCTCCCCTCCCCCCCAAACACGCACTCTCCCCTCCCCCCCCAAACACGCACTCTCCTCCCCCCCAAACACGCACTCTTACCCCCCCCCAACACGCACTCTCCCCTCCCCCCCAAACACGCACTCTTCCCCCCCAAACACGCACTCTTACCCCCCCCAACACGCACTCTCCCCTCCCCCTCAAACACGCACTCTCCCCTTCCCCCCCCAAACACGCACTCTTACCCCCCCCCAAACACACACTCTCCCCTCCCCCCCAAATACGCACTCTTACCCCCCCCAACACGCACTCTCCCCTCCCCCAAACACGCACTCTCCCCTCCCCCCCCAAATACGCACTCTCCCCTCCCCCCCAAATACGCACTATTACCCCCCAACACGCACTCTTACCCCCCCCAACACGCACTCTCCCTCCCCCCCAAATACGCACTCTTACCCCCCAACACGCACTCTCCCCTCCCCCCCCCAAACACGCACTCTCCCCTCCCCCCCCCAAATACGCACTCTTACCCCCCCAACACGCACTCTCCCCTCCCCCCCAAACACGCACTCTCCCCTCCCCCCCCCAAACACGCACTCTCCCCCCCCCCCAAACACGCACTCTTACCCCCCCCCCAACACGCACTCTCCCCTCCCCCAAACACGCACTCTTCCCCCCCCAAACACGCACTCTTACCCCCCCCCAACACGCACTCTCCCCTCCCCCCTCAAACACGCACTCTCCCCTTCCCCCCCCAAACACGCACTCTTACCCCCCCAAACACACACTCTCCCCTCCCCCCCCAACACGCACTCTCCCCTCCCCCCCAAACACGCACTCTTACCCCCCCAACACGCACTCTCCCCTCCCCCCCACAAACACGCACTTTCCCCTCCCCCCCCAAACACGCACTTCTCCCCTCCCCCCCAAACACGCACTCTTACCTCCCCCCAACACGCTCTCTCCCTCCCCCAAACACGCACTCATCCCCTTCCCCCCCCAAAACACTGCATTCTTACCTCCCCAACACGCACTCTCCCCTCCCCCCCAAACACGCACTCTTACCCCCCCAACACGCACTCTCCCCCCCCAACACGCACTCTCCCCTCCCCCCCCCCAAACACGCACTCTCCCCCCCCCCCAACACGCACTCTCCCCCTCCCCCTCCAAACACGCACTCTCCCCTCCCCCCCAAATACGCACTCTTACCCCCCCCAACACGCACTCTCCCCTCTTCCCCCCCCAACACGCACTCTCCCCTCTCCCCCCCCAAACACGCTCTCTCCCCTCCCCCCAAATACGCACTCTTACCCCCCCCCCCAACACGCACTCTCCCCCCCCCAACACGCACTCTCCCCTCCCCCCCAAATACGCACTCTTACCCCCCCCCAACACGCACTCTCCCCTCCCCCAACGCGCACTCTCCCCTCCCCCCCAAATACGCACTCTTACCCCCCCAACACGCACTCTCCCCTCCCCCCCCCAAACACGCACTCTCCCCTCCTCCCCAAATACGCACTCTTACCCCCCGCAACATGCACTCTCCCCTCCCCCCCAAATACGCACTCTTACCCCCCCCCAACACGCACTCTCCCCTCCCCCCCCAAATCCGCACTCTCCCCTCCCCCCCAAATACGCACTCTTACCCCCCCCAACACGCACTCTCCCCTCCCCCCCAAATACGCACTCTTACCCCCCCCCAACACACACTCTCCCCTCCCCCCCAAATACGCACTCTCACCCCCCCAACACGCACTCTCCCCTCCCCCCCCCAAACACGCACTCTCCCCTCCCCCCCCCAAACACGCACTCTCCCCCTCCCCCCCAACACGCACTCTTACCCCCCCAACACGCACTCTTACCCCCCCCAACACGCACTCTCCCCTCCCCCAAACACGCACTCTCCCCTCCCCCAAACACGCACTCTCCCCTCCCCCCCAAACACGCACTCTTACCCCCCCAACACGCACTCTCCCCTCCCCCCCAAACACGCACTCTCCCCCCCCCAAACACGCACTCTTACCCCCCCCCCAAACACGCACTCTCCCCTCCCCCCAAACACGCACTCTCCCCTCCCCCCCAAACACGCACTCTCCCCTCCCCCCCCCCAAACACACACTCTCCCCTCCCCCCCAAACATGCACTCCTCTCCCCCCCCCCAAACATGCACTCTTACCCCCCGCCAACACGCACTCTCCCCTCCCCCCCCACAAACACGCACTCTCCCCTCCCCCCCCAAACACGCACTCTTACCCCCCCAACACGCACTCTCCCCTCCCCCCCCCAAACACGCACTCTCCCCTCCCCCCAAACACGCACTCTTACCCCCCCAACACGCACTCTCCCCTCCCCCCAAACACGCACTCTTACCCCCCCAACACGCACTCACTCCTCTCCCCCCCCCCAAACACGCATTCTCCCCTCCCCCCCAAACACGCACTCCCCCCTCCCCCCAAACACGCACTCTTACCCCCCCCAACACGCACTCTCCCCCTCCCCCCCAAACATGCACTCTTACCCCCCCAACACGCACTCTCCCCTCCCCCAAACACGCACTCTTACCCCCCCCAACACGCACTCTCCCCCCCCCAAACACGCACTCTTACCCCCCCCCAACACGCACTCTCCCCTCCCCCCCAAACACGCACTGTTACCCCCCCCAACACTCACACTTAACCCCCCAACACGCACTCTTACCCCCCCAACACGCACTCTCCCCTCCCCCCCGAAACACGCACTCTTACCCCCCCCAACACGCACTCTCCCCCCCAAACACGCACTCTTACCCCCCCCAACACGCACTCTCCCCTCCCCCCTCAAACACGCACTGTTACCCCCCCAACACTCACACTTAACCCCCCAACACGCACTCTTACCCCCCCAACACGCACTCTCCCCTCCCCCCCGAAACACGCACTCTTACCCCCCCCCAACACGCACTCTCCCCCCCAAACACGCACTCTTACCCCCCCCAACACGCACTCTCCCCCTCCCCCCCAAACACGCACTCTTACCCCCCCAACACGCACTCTTCCCCCCAACACTCACTCTTACCCCCCCCCAACACTCACTCTTAACCCCCCAACACTCACTCTTAACCCCCCAACACTCACTCTTAACCCCCCAACACTCACTCTTAACCCCCCAACACTCACTCTTAACCCCCCAACACTCACTCTTAACCCCCCAACACGCACTCTTACACCCCCAACACGCACTCCTACCCCCAACACGCACTCCTACCCCCAACACGCACTCTTACCCCCCCCAACACGCACTCTTCCCCCCCCCAACACGCACTCTTCCCCCCCAACACGCACTCTTCCCCCCCAACACGCACTCTTCCCCCCCAACACACACTCTTAACCCCCCAACACGCACTCTTAACCCCCCAACACTCACTCCTACCCCCCCAACACGCACTCTTACCCCCCCAACACGCACTCTTCCCCCCCAACACGCACTCTTCCCCCCCAACACGCACTCTTCCCCCCCAACACGCACTCTTCCCCCCCAACACGCACTCTTCCCCCCCAACACGCACTCTTCCCCCCCAACACGCACTCTTCCCCCCCAACACGCACTCTTCCCCCCAACACGCACTCTTCCCCCCCAACACGCACTCTTAACCCCCCTAACACTCACTCTTCCCCCCAACACTCACTCTTACCCCCCCAACACGCACTCTTACCCCACCAACACGCACTCTTACCCCCCCCAACACACACTCTTACCCCCCAACACACACTCTTGCCCCTCAACACGCACTCTTCCCCCCCCAACACGCACTCTTCCCCCCCCAACACGCACTCTTCCCCCCAACACACAATCTTGCCCCTCAACACGCACTCTTCCCCCCCCAACACGCACTCTCCCCTCCCCCCCACAAACACGCACTCTCCCCTCCCCCCCACAAACACGCACTCTCCCCTCCCCCCCAAACACGCACTCTTACCCCCCCAACACGCACTCTCCCTTCCCCCCCCAAACACGCACTCTTACCCCCCAACACGCACTCTCCCCTCCCCCCCCCAAACACGCACTCTCCCCTCCCCCCCCCAAACACGCACTCTTACCCCCCCAACACGCACTCTCCCCTCCCCCCCCCAAACACGCACTCTTACCCCCCCAACACGCACTCTCCCCTCCCCCCAAACACGCACTCTCCCCTCCCCCCAAACACGCACTCTCCCCTCCCCCCCCCAAACACGCACTCTCCCCTCCCCCCCCCAAACACGCACTCTTACCCCCCCAACACGCACTCTCCCCTCCCCCCCCAAACACGCACTCTTACCCCCCCAACACGCACTCTCCCTTCCCCCCCCAAACACGCACTCTTACCCCCCAACACGCACTCTCCCCTCCCCCCCCCCAAACACGCACTCTCCCCTCCCCCCCCCAAACACGCACTCTTACCCCCCCCAACACGCACTCTCCCCCTCCCCCCCCAAACACGCACTCTTACCCCCCCAACACGCACTCTCCCCTCCCCCCAAACACGCACTCTCCCCCTCCCCCCAAACACGCACTCTCCCCTCCCCCCAAACACGCACTCTTACCCCCCCCCCAAACACGCACTCTTACCCCCCCAACACGCACTCCCCCCTCCCCCCCCCAAACACGCACTCTTACCCCCCCAACACGCACTCTCCCCTCCCCCCAAACATGCACTCTTACCCCCCCAACACGCACTCTCCCCTCCCCCAACACGCACTCTCCCCTCCCCCCAAACACGCACTCTTACCCCCCCCAACACGCACTCTCCCCTCCCCCCCAAACACGCACTCTTACCCCCCCCAAACACGCACTCTCCCCCTCCCCCCCCAAACACGCACTCTCCCCTCCCCCCCCAAACACGCACTCTTACCCCCCCCAACACGCACTCCCCCCCCAAACACGCACTCTTACCCCCCCCCAAACACGCACTCTCCCCTCCCCCCCCCAACACTCACTCTTACCCCCCCAAACACACTCTTACCCCCCCCAAACACGCACTCTCCCCTCCCCCCCCCCAAACACGCACTCCTACCCCCCAACACGCACTCTTACCCCCCCAACACGCACTCTTAACCCCCCAACACTCACTCTTACCCCCCCAACACGCACTCTCCCCTCCCCCCCCAAACACGCACTCTCCCCTCCCCCCCAAACACGCACTCTTACCCCCCCAACACGCACTCCCCCCCCAAACACGCACTCTTACCCCCCCCCCCAAACACGCACTCTCCCCTCCCCCCCCCAACACTCACTCTTACCCCCCCAAACACACTCTTACCCCCCCCAAACACGCACTCTCCCCTCCCCCCCCCCAAACACGCACTCCTACCCCCCAACACGCACTCTTACCCCCCCCAACACGCACTCTCCCCTCCCCCCCAAATACGCACTCTTACCCCCCCAACACGCACTCTCCCCTCCCCCCCCCAAACACGCACTCTCCCCTCCCCCCCCCAAACACGCACTCTTACCCCCCCCAACACGCACTCTCCCCTCCCCCCCCCACAAACACGCACTTTCCCCTCCCCCCCCCCCCAAACAACGCACTCTCCCCTCCCCCCCAAACACGCACTCTTACCCCCCCCAACACGCTCTCCCCTCCCCCCAAACACGCACTCTCCCCTTCCCCCCCCCCAAACACGCATTCTTACCTCCCCAACACGCACTCTCCCCTCCCCCCCCAAACACGCACTCTTACCCCCCCAACACGCACTCTCCCCCCCCAACACGCACTCTCCCCTCCCCCCCCCAAACACGCACTCTCCCCCCCCCCCCAACACGCACTCTCCCCTCCCCCTCCAAACACGCACTCTCCCCTCCCCCCCAAATACGCACTCTTACCCCCCCCAACACGCACTCTCCCCTCTTCCCCCCCCAACACGCACTCTCCCCTCTCCCCCCCCAAACACGCTCTCTCCCCTCCCCCCAAATACGCACTCTTACCCCCCCCCAACACGCACTCTCCCCCCCCCAACACGCACTCTCCCCCTCCCCCCCAAATACGCACTCTTACCCCCCCCAACACGCACTCTCCCCTCCCCCAACGCGCACTCTCCCCTCCCCCCCAAATACGCACTCTTACCCCCCCCAACACGCACTCTCCCCTCCCCCCCCAAACACGCACTCTCCCCTCCTCCCCAAATACGCACTCTTACCCCCCGCAACATGCACTCTCCCCTCCCCCCCAAATACGCACTCTTACCCCCCCCCAACACGCACTCTCCCCTCCCCCCCCAAATCCGCACTCTCCCCTCCCCCCCAAATACGCACTCTTACCCCCCCCAACACGCACTCTCCCCTCCCCCCCAAATACGCACTCTTACCCCCCCCCAACACACACTCTCCCCTCCCCCCCAAATACGCACTCTCACCCCCCCAACACGCACTCTCCCCTCCCCCCCCCAAACACGCACTCTCCCCTCCCCCCCCAAACACGCACTCTCCCCTCCCCCCCAACACGCACTCTTACCCCCCCAACACGCACTCTCTCCTCCCCCCCCCCAAACACGCACTCTCCCCTCCCCCCCCAAACACGCACTCTTACCTCCCCCCAACACGCACTCTTACCCCCCCCAACACGCACTCTTACCCCCCCCAACACGCACTCTCCCCTCCCCCAAACACGCACTCTCCCCTCCCCCAAACACGCACTCTCCCCCTCCCCCCCAAACACGCACTCTTACCCCCCCAACACGCACTCTCCCCTCCCCCCCCAAACACGCACTCTCCCCCCCCAAACACGCACTCTTACCCCCCCCCCCAAACACGCACTCTCCCCTCCCCCCAAACACGCACTCTCCCCTCCCCCCCAAACACGCACTCTCCCCTCCCCCCCCCCCAAACACACACTCTCCCCTCCCCCCCAAACATGCACTCCTCTCCCCCCCCCCAAACATGCACTCTTACCCCCGCCAACACGCACTCTCCCCCTCCCCCCCACAAACACGCACTCTCCCCTCCCCCCCCAAACACGCACTCTTACCCCCCCAACACGCACTCTCCCCTCCCCCCCCAAACACGCACTCTCCCCTCCCCCCAAACACGCACTCTTACCCCCCCAACACGCACTCTCCCCTCCCCCCAAACACGCACTCTTACCCCCCCAACACGCACTCTCCTCTCCCCCCCCCCAAACACGCATTCTCCCCTCCCCCCCAAACACGCACTCCCCCCTCCCCCCAAACACGCACTCTTACCCCCCCCAACACGCACTCTCCCCTCCCCCCCAAACATGCACTCTTACCCCCCCAACACGCACTCTCCCCTCCCCCAAACACGCACTCTTACCCCCCCAACACGCACTCTCCCCCCCCCCAAACACGCACTCTTACCCCCCCCCAACACGCACTCTCCCCTCCCCCCCAAACACGCACTGTTACCCCCCCAACACTCACACTTAACCCCCCAACACGCACTCTTACCCCCCCAACACGCACTCTCCCCTCCCCCCCGAAACACGCACTCTTACCCCCCCCAACACGCACTCTCCCCCCCAAACACGCACTCTTACCCCCCCCAACACGCACTCTCCCCTCCCCCCTCAAACACGCACTGTTACCCCCCCCAACACTCACACTTAACCCCCCAACACGCACTCTTACCCCCCCAACACGCACTCTCCCCTCCCCCCCGAAACACGCACTCTTACCCCCCCCCAACACGCACTCTCCCCCCCAAACACGCACTCTTACCCCCCCCAACACGCACTCTCCCCTCCCCCCCAAACACGCACTCTTACCCCCCCAACACGCACTCTTCCCCCCAACACTCACTCTTACCCCCCCCCAACACTCACTCTTAACCCCCCAACACTCACTCTTAACCCCCCAACACTCACTCTTAACCCCCCAACACTCACTCTTAACCCCCCAACACTCACTCTTACACCCCCAACACGCACTCTTACACCCCCAACACGCACTCCTACCCCCAACACGCACTCCTACCCCCAACACGCACTCTTACCCCCCCCCAACACGCACTCTTCCCCCCCCCAACACGCACTCTTCCCCCCCAACACGCACTCTTCCCCCCCAACACGCACTCTTCCCCCCCAACACACACTCTTAACCCCCCAACACGCACTCTTAACCCCCCAACACTCACTCCTACCCCCCAACACGCACTCTTACCCCCCCAACACGCACTCTTCCCCCCCAACACGCACTCTTCCCCCCCAACACGCACTCTTCCCCCCCAACACGCACTCTTCCCCCCCAACACGCACTCTTCCCCCCCAACACGCACTCTTCCCCCCCAACACGCACTCTTCCCCCCCCAACACGCACTCTTCCCCCCAACACGCACTCTTCCCCCCCAACACGCACTCTTAACCCCCCTAACACTCACTCTTCCCCCCCAACACTCACTCTTACCCCCCCAACACGCACTCTTACCCCACCAACACGCACTCTTACCCCCCCCAACACACACTCTTACCCCCCAACACACACTCTTGCCCCTCAACACGCACTCTTCCCCCCCCAACACGCACTCTTCCCCCCCCAACACGCACTCTTCCCCCCAACACACAATCTTGCCCCTCAACACGCACTCTTCCCCCCCCAACACGCACTCTCCCCTCCCCCCCACAAACACGCACTCTCCCCTCCCCCCCACAAACACGCACTCTCCCCTCCCCCCCAAACACGCACTCTTACCCCCCCAACACGCACTCTCCCTTCCCCCCCCAAACACGCACTCTTACCCCCCAACACGCACTCTCCCCTCCCCCCCCCAAACACGCACTCTCCCCTCCCCCCCCCAAACACGCACTCTTACCCCCCCAACACGCACTCTCCCCTCCCCCCCCAAACACGCACTCTTACCCCCCCAACACGCACTCTCCCCTCCCCCCAAACACGCACTCTCCCCTCCCCCCAAACACGCACTCTCCCCTCCCCCCAAACACGCACTCTTACCCCCCCCCCCAACACGCACTCTTACCCCCCCAACACGCACTCCCCCCCTCCCCCCCCCCAAACACGCACTCTTACCCCCCCAACACGCACTCTCCCCTCCCCCCCAAACATGCACTCTTACCCCCCCAACACGCACTCTCCCCTCCCCCAACACGCACTCTCCCCTCCCCCCCAAACACGCACTCTTACCCCCCCCAACACGCACTCTCCCCTCCCCCCCAAACACGCACTCTTACCCCCCCAAACACGCACTCTCCCCTCCCCCCCCAAACACGCACTCTCCCCTCCCCCCCCAAACACGCACTCTTACCCCCCCAACACGCACTCCCCCCCCCAAACACGCACTCTTACCCCCCCCCCAAACACGCACTCTCCCCTCCCCCCCCCAACACTCACTCTTACCCCCCCAAACACACTCTTACCCCCCCCAAACACGCACTCTCCCCTCCCCCCCCCCAAACACGCACTCCTACCCCCCAACACGCACTCTTACCCCCCCAACACGCACTCTTAACCCCCCAACACTCACTCTTACCCCCCCAAACACACACTCTTACCCCCCCAACACACACTTACCCCCCCCAACACGCACTCTTGCCCCTCAACACGCACTCTTCCCCCCCCCAACACGCACTCTTCCCCCCCCAACACGCACTCTTCCCCCCCAACACGCACTCTTACCCCCACCCAACACGCACTCTTACCCCCCCAACACGCACTCTTACCCCCCCCAACACGCACTCTTACCCCCCCAACACGCACTCTTACCCCCCCAACACGCACTCTTACCCCCCAACACGCACTCTTACCCCCCAACACGCACTCTTACCCCCCCAACACGCACTCTTACCCCCC
Organism: Scyliorhinus torazame; assembly: GCF_047496885.1. Lineage (NCBI taxonomy): Eukaryota > Metazoa > Chordata > Chondrichthyes > Carcharhiniformes > Scyliorhinidae > Scyliorhinus > Scyliorhinus torazame. The sequence goes on along the minus strand of NC_092738.1, from coordinate 25,870,037 downwards.
CAACACGCACTCTTACCCCCCCCAACACGCACTCTTACCCCCCCCAACACGCACTCTTACCCCCCCAACACGCACTCTTACCCCCCCAACACTCACTCTTACCCCCCCAACACTCACTCTTACCCCACCAACCCTCACTCTTACCCCACCAACCCTCACTCTTACCCCACCAACCCTCACTCTTACCCCCCCAACCCTCACTCTTACCCCCCCTCCAACACGCACTCTTAACCCCCCAACACGCACTTACTCCCCCAACACGCACTCTTACCCCCCTCCAACACGCACTCTTAACCCCCCAACACGCACTTAACCCCACCCAACACGCACTCTTACCCCCCCAACACGCACTCTTACCCCCCCAATACGCACTCTTACCCCCCCAACACGCACTCTTACCCCCCCAACACGCACTCTTACCCCCCCAACACGCACTCTTACCCCCCCAACACGCACTCTTACCCCCCCAACACGCACTCTTACCCCCCCCAACACGCACTCTTACCCCCCCCAACACGCACTCTTACCCCCCAACACGCACTCTTACCCCCCAACACGCACTCTTACCCCCCCAACACGCACTCTTACCCCCCAACACGCACTCTTACCCCCCAACACGCACTCTTACCCCCCAACACGCACTCTTACCCCCCAACACGCACTCTTACCCCCCAACACGCACTCTTGCCCCTCAACACGCACTCTTACCCCCACCCAACACACACTCTTACCCCCCAACCCTCACTCTTACCCCACCAACCCTCACTCTTACCCCACCAACACTCACTCTTACCCCCCCCTCCAACACGCACTCTTAACCCCCCAACACGCACTCTTCCCCCCCCAACACGCACTCTTCCCCAACACGCACTCTTAACCCCACCCAACACGCACTCTTACCCCCCCAACACGCACTCTTACCCCCCAACACGCACTCTTACCCCCCAACACGCACTCTTACCCCCCCAACACGCACTCTTACCCCCCCCCCAACACGCACTCTTACCCCCCAACACGCACTCTTACCCCCCCCCAACACGCACTCTTACCCCCCCCAACACGCACTCTTACCCCCCAACACGCACTCTTACCCCCCCCAACACGCACTCTTACCCCCCAACACGCACTCTTACCCCCCCCAACACGCACTCTTACCCCCCCCAACACGCACTCTTACCCCCCAACACGCACTCTTACCCCCCAACACGCACTCTTACCCCCCCAACACGCACTCTTACCCCCCAACACGCACTCTTACCCCCCCAACACGCACTCTTACCCCCCAACACGCACTCTTACCCCCCAACACGCACTCTTACCCCCCCAACACGCACTCTTACCCCCCAACACGCACTCTTACCCCCCAACACGCACTCTTACCCCCCAACACGCACTCTTACCCCCCAACACTCACTCTTACCCCCCCTCCAACACGCACTCTTCCCCCCAACACGCACTCTTACCCCCACCCAACACACTCTTACCCCCCCAACACACACTCTTACCCCCCCAACACACACTCTTGCCCCTCAACACGCACTCTTCCCCCCCCAACAC